>NC_046159.1:86812876-87121001 GCF_011064425.1 Rattus rattus | reverse complement strand
GGAAAGCTGCCCCCATGTTCACCCATACCCTGCATATGCCTCCCACCTGGGTTTATCTACTATGAGCACTTCTTTCTGATGAAGACGGGACTTCTGTCGGACAGAACAGGATCCTGAACAGAGGAAGGGGGAGGGAAGGCTGGACAAGGTTTAGTCCCTGAAGTTAGCTCCATGGGTACCACAGTACAGTAGGGAAGACATTCTAGGTGTCTGCGAAGTATCATGTCTGAAGATAATAGCAGTGTATGGTACAATCCAAAACAGATAGAAGAAAATGGTCTAAACATTTTCACTGCAAAGGAATAAATCCATGTAAGAGATAAGCACGCACTTACACTTTAACATCACACTGATATTTGAACATCACACAGTATGCAGATGCATCAAAACATCACACGGTAGCCAGTAAAGGTGTATGGCTTTTGTGTGTGCATTAAAATTTGCTAAATAAGCAGGTGTGGTGGCACGCTGGGGAAGGCTGGGGCAGAAAAATCACCACCAATTCACGGTTAGTCTAGACTGTATAGCAAGACCCCATCTCAAAACAAACAAAACCTCAATAAATGTATCTGTGTTTCCTAAGTCAGGTGTGAAAACCTCAGAGAAACTTGGGGTTTGAGGAGCAAATGAAGACACACAGGAGGACAAAGTGAGGAGAGGAGAAACACACAGGATGGAGACAGTAAGTTAAGATGGAGTCTGTATGCTATTATTTCTGCCCCGTCTGGAATGAGCTGTCCCCCAGCTCTCCTCTACAAGACAGAGTCCTGCTAGGAATCCACGGAGGTCCTTAGATAAGAGTTAAGTATACAGCTGAGTCTGAAACAAGTACAATAGAGAAACATGAGGAAAGCCTCTATGCAGTGAAATGACGTCATAGTTTTAGGTCTCTTGTAGGTCAAGTGGCCTTGAGACATCTGTGCTGTTTGTTGCTGAAGACCCATTAGCATCTTTCATCCCGCTGGGCTCCGCTGTGAGGCTCAAGGGAGCACACCTCGGTCTCCCTGCCAGCTGGAACCTAGCAATGGCAGGCAGCTCCGGAGAAAGACTGTACCCATGCCTGAGTGCTGACCTTGGACATAGCCACTTCTCCCCATCTGTCCCTCATCCTCAGCACAAAGCCTCTCCCTAATCTCTGGGCTCCTTACTTACCTTGTATCACACAAAGGAAGAAATGAGAACCCCTCCAGAGCCCGGGAAAGCCTACCAGAGACAGTGAGGGTCCAAATATCCAACCATAAACACTGCCCACCTCCACTCACCAAAGGGCAGACTACTATGAGGTGAACCACGTCAGAAGTTAGGAGAGAGAAGTAAGTCAAGGGAACACAGCAGGACAGTACCAGTAAAAAGCTATTGAAGTTCACAGTGACACTGGCTGAAGCAATTTACCAGGTTATCAAATATGCAACACTGTTGTATGCAAATCATATGCAAATATGGATACCAACCTCCACAGAGATAGGCCTTGCTTTGCTTTCTCTAGCTTCTAAAGCAAATCCAATTTGGCAAATGTGAATAGAGAGCAGCTCTGTGGTGGGCTTCAATGTGTTTCTGTACCTCAGCATCTGCCCCCTCTCCCCCTGCCAAGGTACCTTCAACCTAAATGTATCTTGTTGACAAAGAGCTGTGTGACCTGGGAATGAGCTAACCCTCACTGGGAAGTTTCAAAAGATTCTTTCCTCTGTTTCTGAGATGGAAACAAACTAGCCTCTGAAAGACCACAGTGAGCCTACTGACTAAACTGTGATCTGACTAAACTGCGATCCAGCAGCTCCTCATTCTTTACCTTCCTTGGACTCTCTCCAATCCCTGCCCTGCCCCAAGTATTATTTGAATAAAACAACAGTTAAAAGATAAAGGGTGCTCTGTGTGTCTGGGGGGGTCTCTATAAGGAGCGGGTGGGCCTAAGTTGGATTCTCCATACCTCCTCCACAAATATGTGTTTATTTTTAAAAAAAATATTAAAGTTTTCTTCAAGGATTCTTAAGTCTTTTGGGAAATAGAAGTTTTGAAGAGAGATCAAGGGTAATAGATCGTGTGTCCTAAAAGCAGTAAATGAACTATTGGGAACAGAGGGGCACATGACAGGGGTCAGAGAGGAGGAAGACAGAAGAGAACCAGCAAAAGCAAGTTGTGTATAAAATTTCCATAATGAAACCTGTTATGTCAATTTTAACCTGTTGTTTACCCTACTGTATGCTAATTTTAAAAAAGGAAAGCAAAACAGGGCTGGGGACATGGATCAGTGCTTGCCATGGGGTTGTAAGGACCAGAGTTTAGATCCTCAGGGTCCACATAAAAAGATGGGTTTGTAACCCCAGAATTTTACAGACAGAGGCTAACAGATCTCTGTGGCCAGCCTGTCTAGTGGGTTCAGTGAGAGACCCTAGCTCAAACAATAGAGTCAAGGGCGTGCATGCTAGGGCACACACACTCGCACAGATGCACGCACACGCACGTGTGCATGAACAGGAACACACCCAAAATCAAATAATAACAAAACCCACGAGTCTGCAAGCTAATATTTCCACCCCATCTGAGTGAGCTGCCCCCCCAGCTCTCCACTACAGGCCTTGGACACCTACCCGAGCCGGAAAGAACCAGAAGAAGAGGTTGCTGTTGTAAGTCTGGTTCACCGTAATGTAGCCAGCATAACTCTTGTCATACATTCCAGGGAAAGGACTGACCATGCTCTTCCTTTGCCCTGGTGAGGAGAGAGAAAATATAGGGAAGGATTAGAGAACATGTGTCTAACCAGGAATGGGGAGACCTTGGCCAGCCACCAGCTAAGAGGAGAAACTACGAGGAGGCCAGCGTGAGGAATATTCAGAACACAGGTTCCCACCTCCTCCAGCTGCTCCCAGACTCCCCATTCACAGTGAGGCCAAGGTCAAGGGAAGGTGAAAGGAGTCCAAGTCTTTATAGTTCTGCTGTTGATGTCACATCAGTACCCGGGGGTGTTTCCACTTCACCCACTGAACAGCAGATTCACCCACAAGGTACAGGGAAAGAGACTAAGCAGCCTATGGGCCCCACCTTTTCGTTAGGGGCACAAAGTCTACTGGTCTCTCAAGGATCAGGCCTGAGGGACTCCAAGCGGCTAGAGGCAGACATCAAACATGGGTGTCCTGATGGTTTCACAGGGCACCAAGTAGAAGAGGGGCATTATGGAAAGCATTGTGGAAACCCTGGATTCCTTATTCTAGCAAAGGGATAGGAAATGAGACAGAGGGTGAGCTCAGCCAGCCTTCAAGGCCTTAGAGGAGATGACGCTGATGGAGCTAAGACTTGCAAGGCCGTGGCACCAGAGAAACAGAGAAAGGTTAGGTAACTTGCCCAAGATCTCTCAGCATTAAAGAGGAACTGAGGCTCACAGCCAGGCTTTTTGCTATTGGAAGATTCACTGAGTCCTAGGTACAGGGGACAAGAAGTAGATGAGAAGAAGCAACCAGGAACAGGGCAGAAAGGGAGCCGATAGTGGGCATTAGAATGTGTGGGAGGGAGCAGAAAGAAGATGTGGGAGGAAGAGAAGTGTCCTTGAGTAAAGCATAACTCTGGGAAGGTTTATCAGTCTGAGAGACACATTAGACTGCAGACTGAGAGGTCAATACGCCATCAAATAATGATACTCAGTGTGGTGGGCATTTTTGCCCTACCTGGGTCCATCACTGACAGGAAGAAGAAATCTACCGTAGTAAGAGTATTTAGCCCCACAAGGAGTGATATAAAGCCCAGGCCCTTTCTCTCACATACCACACTCCGAGGCCCTAAGTCCTGTTTTGGAAAGAGGCAAGCCTTTCCAAAGAGGTGCACTGCTGACCTCTCCCCTTGTATCCCCCAGCAACTGCCTAATCGGCTTTGTGACCCTTTGTGCTGCAGTTCCTCAACTAAGACAGGCGCATCCCTTATGGGTCTGCAGGAACACAGAGTCATCATGTACAAGCCTGTCAGGAGAAGCCAGCTTAGGGGCTCAGGAGATCGCTCAGCTAAGTGTCTGCCTCACAAGCATGAGGACCTAGCTTGGATCCCCAGCACCCACATAAAGAGTCGGTATATGTGATGATTGCTTGCAATCCCAGTGTTGAAGAAGCAGGGTAGGAGAATCCCAGGGGTTTCCTGACCTGCCAATCTAGCCAAATCAGTGTGTTTCGGGCTGGCGAGAGACCCTGCTGCAAAGGAAATGGATAATATCACTGAGGGTGATAACATTGTCCTCTGGCCTTCACACTAAGGCTATACATCCATACACATGACTCCATACACACATGGGGGAAAAAAAGAAAAGAAGAAGAATCTGTCTCGCACAGCGCGTAGCTACTCCTGTCTATAAATTTCCTGTGGTGATTGAGATAAGGCAGCAGCTGCAGGAGGAGACAGGAGTGGCACAAAAGACAGATCTCGATGGAAAGTGGTCTGAGGGTCCAGCTGGACTAGCCTGCTCCAAAGTGGGATTCCTGGTCAGACAGCCCTGGTTTATAATCCCTGATGAAGGCACTTCTTCTCCAAGACTGTCTCTCTTCCTGTATAAAATGCAGGCACTGATTATTGCCCTCCCATACTACAGGCTTTCTGTGAAGCACAACTAGAAGTGCCCATGAACGTGCCTGAAAGGGAACCCAACGTAAAACAAGATTTCCCTCTACAGGAGGTGGGTCTCATGAGCCTGTGGGGAGTTACCCTGAAGGAGGCATAGATGCCTAGAGACTTTGCCCAGTGTACGCTCCCCCAACTTGTCCCCAGCAGAATTGCTTAACTAGAGCCCAGCAGTTCTGCCCACTCTCTCACCAGGGGCACTTGTCTCTCTTGTGTCTGAGTGTCCCGACCAAAACTCATGTTGGGAATTGAGCCCTCATTTTGAGGTATCAAAAATTTAGTATTTGAGAGCCAGGCTTTGGTGGGTAATGTGACCATCAGGGTGGGCCCTAATTCAGTAGGGCTGGGCTGTATCAGAAGAGAAGAACCACAAGCTAGGACCTTCTGTCTCACTGTGATGCCCTGGGCTGGTTCAGGGCTCTACAAGGTACCCATATCCACGATGACCTCACCAGATCCAGCTTCTGATCCTGTACTCTTCAGCCTTCAGAACTGCAAGCTAAATAAACCTTCATTGTTTACACACTGCTTGCTTGATCTATGCGAATCAGTTACAGCAACAGAAAATGAACTAACATCTCCACACCAGAAGTAATGAAGGAGAAAAGGGAAAGAGTTGTGAGAAAAAAAGAAAAAGAAATACGATGTTTTCTGACAAAGGTGTTTTGAATAATAATGTCCCCCATAGGCTCATGTATTTGAATGCTTAGGCTCCAGGGAGTGGCACTATTTGAGACAGATTGGGAGGCCTGGCCTCGTTGGAAGAAGAGTGTCACCAGGATGGACTTAAAGGTGTCTCTCTCTCTCTCTCTCTCTCTCTCTCTCTCTCTCTCTCTCTCTCTCTCTCCCCCCCCCCCCATTCCCTCCCTCCCCCACCCTCAATCAGGCTGTAACTCTCAACTACTTCTCCAGCACCATGCCTGCCTGGCCCACATGCTATATCATGCTCTACCCATGATAATGATCTAAGAACCTCTGAAACTATAAGCAGGCCCCAATTAAATGCTTTCTCTTATAAGAGTTTCCAAGGCCATGGTTTCTCGTCACAGCAGTAGAACACTGACTAAGACAGCTCTAACTCTTCCCTCCAACCATCACGTCTCTCATGTCTCTCTCTTCTGGGTTGGAATGCCATTGAAGTGCTTAGGAGATACCTTAAGCAAATCTACTAATCATCGTCTCAACATTAAATGGATAAACATCCATCCCCCCAAAAGAATGAGCAAGAATTAAAACTGAAGGCTGGAATGAGCGGGGCACAATCCAGAGTGAGGCACAGGCAGCACGGGACACGGGATAGAAAATAGAGAAGAGAGAGGTCAAAGTATGAGAAAAAGAGAAAGTGGATAATAGAAGGGGGGGCACTATGGGCGAGAGACTTGGATCAATCCGTCTCTGAGACCAGCCCAGCACAGGCTGTGTAGGCTGACTCTAGATCGATTTGACTGCCCACTCGTCCCTCCCTCCTGGGAATGCCTAGGTTGCATCTCTGCTAACTTGTACTTAGGACTGTCCTGTCCCTTTTCTCCTCCAGCTGGAGCTGTGGGAAGGCAGGGACTTTGTCTTAATTAATCTCTGAACCCTTGGGACATAGCATGATGGTTCACATACTTAAGACACTCCACAGATGCTTTTTAATGAATGAATAACAATGAATGGGCAGATGAATGAATGGGCAGCCACTGACACTGCACCAGGATTGCTGTGTTTCTACAAACCCCTGGAAGACAGACCTCGTCACTATCTTAACAAATCTTGAAGACCCCTTTTCCAATGTAATGGAAGAGTGGTTTTGCCCTATTTCCCATTCACCATATCACATAAGATAACCAAGATTTCTCTCAAGTAATGTGAGTCTTAAATATGTTTGAATGTGCCTTTCATGCTAACACAGACTGGTCTGCTAATAGAGTATGAAAAGCAGGCTCCCACATGCAGTTTTTAATCTTTCTGTCAGTGTGACGCACAATATAAATGTTTTAAATCAGTTAAGGCAGGAAAAAGGTTTCTTTGAAATCATCTCACTTCCTCCTCTTCTGGTTACTGCTGTTGCCAGGGTTTGGGACATTAATACTCTGAGGACAATTGGAGTGTGGCCAGAGAAGGATTCAACCAGCCAACTGGAGTATATATACATTAGATCCACACCCCAGCCACCCCCCTGCCCAGTATAGACAGCACACTTTTGGTCCACAAGCAACAAATTAGGACCCAATAGCAAACTATCCTTTAGAATTTGGAAAAAAACATGATGCTAAAGTTTGCCTTCTGCATTCATTTTATTCCAGAATGGAAGGATTTATTTTAGCCTCAGAGAGAGCAAACATGCAATTACAATTATATAAAATTAAGCTAGCTAATTGGGTATTAAAAAATTAAAAATTCCCCTTGTCTGTCTTTGAACTACTGTTTATCTCGACAGTGTTCTGTCGCGATGTTAAGGCTCCCATTCCTGCAGCTTTGACAGATCCCATTAACAACAGGGATTTAAAGAGGGAGCTGACCATCTGTCCATAGCCGCCTGAACTTTCAGTAGAGCGGATGAATAAAATTATCCTTAATTATGTTGTCGGGCAGCATCTGAGTCCCCAGATGTGCCAGCTTTTGGATCTACTGCTCAAATCCCATTCAGAGATTCTGAGTGTGAAACACAACTTTAGCAATGGAAGTTACATATCAGTCAGTGTCACCAATGCTGCCGCTCGTAGGATGCAGATCTGCTAGGCTTGCTACCAAAGCACAAAAGATCAAACTTTCTCACTTCCTGTGTGTACTCACAAGGCCGATGGTGTGCACCTAGGCCAGACAAGCAGCAAGGGGAAGGATGGGGTGAGTCATTGTTCATGAGAATTCTGCAGTGTTCCCCACTTGGTTGAGCCACATGCAGGGCACAGACATGTCATGGCTTCTCTGACTCAGTGCCTTTGATAGCTGCCTCCCTTATTCAATATGCACGAAGACCCTCCTTGTGTCATTGGTCTTTTACCCACAGCTTTGAGTGAAGAGATGGTCATGTAGCACATTGGTTGGTGGTGTGGTTGGGAAGCAAGAGGTTCTGACTTCTGGTCTACCACTTCCTGGTTTTATAGCTCTAGGCAAGATACCTATTTTCCTAGAGTCTCGGTTTTCTCATCTTCACAACGGGAACAGTAAATATATTCTTTTTTCAGGTTGCTCTGAGATCCGTTTCCCCTTTGGGTAAGTGCTGTACAATGCTTGAGTCTCCACTGCCTTGCATGAAGCTGGGTAGGACATTAACTCCTTTTCTACTTAACTACAGTAAATGGTTTTCTCTTACTTCTTAATGAGATGGACTTGAGCATCAGTCTCAAGTTATTAGGGAAGATGAACCAAGTGCAAACTGGTACTGCAGGGTCAGGGACATGATGTATTTCTGACTCAAACACGTCTTTATATGTGACCAGGCGGCCATCTTTCTGTGCACTTTGTGCAGAAAGTGAAGGTGAATCATTTTTTAAAATATTCCGATTACACAATGGAGACTCTTTCATCTTCTTGCAACAAAGAGTTGGTAAAATCCCAGAGCTTACACAGATTTCACTGAGAAGCCATGAAGGCGAGATTCATAACCCCTTGATTGTCAAGAAACAGCAAGGGTGATGGCCTTTTGATTATGAGGACATTTCCAAGCAGCAAACTCTGCCTTATTTTAAACTTCCTTGTAGAGGATTTAGACTTTTGATCCTTGAGCCCATCGTTTCCCTGTAACTTTTGGTCTCATCCACCCGCCAGCCCATCTAACCCTCCAACTGCACTAGGCCTGGCTTCAGGTCCTGAGCAAGTCCCCCCTCTATGTCTCTCCCACTCAGTCCCTGCCAGCAGCTCCTCAGATCCCACCTCACCCACCCCTTCCTTCAGCAAACACTCATTGTTTGTCTCCTCTTGGAGACCCTTCCCCGACTCTTTCTGGCCACCAGCCCAGTCCTCTGCTTCATTGCACAAACAATTCCTCGACACCAGAGCCTGTGTACTATTTGTAGCTCTGGGGTCAACTGAGTTCCCACAGATGAGGCTCTTTGTGACCGTGGTGACTTACCCAAGGACCAAGATGCAGAACAAGTAGATGCAACCATACACATTAGTCTAATAAGACTAAATGCGACTTCTTTCTATTAACTGACACATATTAACCCCCTGGTGGTCTCTTCATGAAGTCTATGCAAACACTAAGATAATTTACAAATAAATGTATAAATATATAAATAAACAAATTTACAAATACAGGACTTCTCTCAGTTTCTTTCTCACTAGATTTCCCTGACGTTCTTGCAAGTCGCGCAAGCTGTCAAACCTCCACCTTACTAACAAGGAGGCTGAGGTGAAGGTGAGGTAGCATGCCAGGTGAGAGGCACAGCAGAGTGGGCGGAGGGAATCCCTGCGAGTATGGAGCCCGCATCTACCAGCTGGCATCCCCGTGAATTCTGGCAGGTCCTTGGACCTCCTACCTCAGTCTCCTTACTTGGTTGACAAGTGCGAATGAGTTCGTGACAGATGAAAGTTGCAAGGTTCGTAAAGGTTTTGTCAAACACTGTCCCACTGAGAGACACTCACTGGCTTTATGGAGAGAAATGCTTAACCACATAAATATTCCTTCCCCAACTACCTCATTTTTGTTTCAAACTCAGATAATATATGGCATCGAGTCATATAGTATTGGTATTTGGAACAAAGCAACTGAATAAAATCCTGGCGTGTATTTTCCATCTCGGGGCATAGAGAACAGCTTTCAAAACACCATTAAGTAAGGAGCAGTAAAATGAAATAAAATGCATTTTAAAGGGTAGCAGCAGTTTTCTGACCGTCACTCACCCTCCTTGATCTTCCCAGTTCTGATGTACGGACTAAGAAATAGAGGCTGTCCTGCATTCCCCTTGAACGGCTGGGTAACAAGGATACTTCGGTATATGGAGTGGAATAGTCCATCACTAGGGATGACCATCAACAGGATCAATAAAACAATCACCTTCCACTGGGCACGGACCATTTCTCGATGGCCTAGGGTGAGAGCAGTGACAGATCACACCAGTCAGGCGTCAGTTTTTGCCTGTCCCCTTTACATGCACCAAACCCCTTTGCTTGCCTAAGACAAATGTCCCTATGGTGTATAAAAGCAGTTGGCTAAACACCTTGGATGTCACCAGGAGATAAGCAGGGCCAACCCAGTCCCTGTGGATTCTGACCTCAGTCACCTAGAGGTAGGCTCTGCAAGGGATTTACAATGTACCCAGAACGCATCTATTATATTTAAAAACTGTGGCCTGAAAAGTAAAACCAGTAGAGAATTAGGAAAAGCCTGGAAGCAACCAGGGATCTAAAAATGGTCACCGAGGGAGTAAGTGGGAGGGAACATTCCATCGCTGCAGACTGGCGGAGGATCTGGGGGACATTTTAGGGGGAAATGATCTACAAGGTGGGAGATGATGACCTACAAGGTGGGTGGAAATGAAAGGAGTTTGGATTCAGGCATATGGGAGCAGCAGAAAAAGCACATTCTTCCCCATCCCACCCCACACCCCGATTCCCTGGCACAGAACATACAAGAGATGGCTTAAGCAAAGGGAAGACCATGGGCATACAGTGAACTTTGCAGGGGATTGAAAATACGCTACAGGGCTGGCTGGTTGACTGGTTGATTCATAGTTGTTTGGGTGTTCGGTTGGTTGGTTGAGTTGGGTTGGGTTGGGTTGGGTTTGGTTAACATCACTTTGTCTCTCACAAATCCCAAGTCTTATAGCCAACAACAAAACAGAGAGAGGGAGGATCCTCTATTTCCAAGTCCCTTGGCTCACTATCATCTGATAAGCAAACTAAGAACTCAGGCTCCACAGGGCACACGCAAGCCAGTAATCCTAGTGCTGGGAAGTAGGGGTCAAAAGGATCAGCAGTTCAAGTTTATCTCTGGCCGCATAGTAAACTGTCAGCCATCTGGGGCTACGAGTAGGAGACGGCTCCTGTCTTACAGAACAAACAAACACAAAGTCTGTGTGGAAAAGGACAAAGAGGTGGCTTAGATGTCTAGGGCTCCTGCTGTTCTTGAAGAGGACCAGAGATTTCGTCCCAGTACCCGTGTTGGGGGCTCACAGCCTCTTGTAAGTCCAGGTGCCCTCTTCTGGTTTCTGTTGACAATAGTACACATGGGTGCACATAACCTCACACAGACCAACGAGCGCGTGCCCGTACACACACGCACACACACAAACGCACACACGCACGCACAGTTAAACAAATAAAAGTAAATCATTTTCTAAGAGAGAGAAGAAAAAGGAGAAAATTAGCAACAACCTTGAAATGCATTGTTCACTGAGAATATTCGCCTGTCAAGTCATCAGGACGGCTCGAAGTCGTGTCATCTGCCAGCCAGGCTTTGCACAGAAACAGAAATCATGTTCGCAATGAGCCTTTCCCTGTACTTTCAATGTCTTTTTATCTGATTTGAATACCTTAGTGACTCCACCAGAAAGGCAACCATAACTAACTTTAATGTTAGGTAACAAAGCTAGACTCAAGATGGTGTCTCTCACAGGGATAGGAAGTAGAGAAACCAGGGCCTGATTTCTCCCCCCTCCCCCATGTGCAGGTACATGAAGCCTGGCTTCAGGGGCCCCAGAGTATATGGGGGTACATAAAGCTTCTGTGAAGGACAGTCAGGGGTTGTTCTTACTCAAAATCTTGATTTATTTCATCATAGGTTTTTCTTTTCATTACATGGAGTCTTTATGTACTGCATTAAAACACTGTTCCTCTTGACTACTGAGTTTCTGACCATCTTAGACCTCCCACCAGAGGCAGATGCCTCCCTTGCCATACTGTAACCCCTGCCCTGCCCGGTATTACAGCAGCTGCACCTGCCAGTGCCTGGCTCCACACCACTGCTACTGAAGCATGATGGGTAGGCTTAGCTCTGAATTCTAGCTGAAGTGGTTTTATGTCAGAGCTGGGAATGGAATCCAGAGCCCTTGCACATTCTGGACAAGCATGCTGCCACTGAATTACAACCCCAGCAGCTAAATTCCAAACAAATATTGTTCAGTGAATAAATAGCCCATTCACTCAGGTTTCTGATTATAAAGGGAAATATACAATTATGCAAACACAATGTCTGCTTTTGATTTTCGATGCTTCAAAATGTCAAGCCATTAGAACATTTTAAAAATGCAAAATGTGTGAGTGAATCTATTTACCACATGTTTAACACAACCCAGTTTAGCGTAATACAAAATATTGGTTGTGGCAAATTTAAAAGGGTTTTCCACAACATTTTCTCATTGAGGTAAGGGTGTATAATCATAATTTGATTGAATATATGACCCTTGTCATATCTCTCAGGGTTAACTTAATAGAATTCTCATGCTTAATGTAAATAAACCCATTCAAATATAGTACACAGCTAAAAAAGGATTTTGCCCGTTATTGACTATAATAAAGAAGCAAATGATTTTAGAAATTGAAATTAAGTTCTCAAGAGGCCCAAGGGTAATGGGCACTATGGTGCTGTTAAGATATTGTTTTTAATTATGTGAATTTGTTACACCAAGGCTTTAATAGCATAGCCACCTTCAAAGAATGGCTGGAATCAACAGTTCTACTGATTCAGAAAAGAAAAGCGTAGTGTTTAAAAAATAATAATAATAGAAAAGGCTCTTCCAGGAAGAGGGTCCCCTGGGTAGACACAAGAAACCACCCTGTTGTCTAGTTTCCCCGTCTTCCAGCAGCGAGCCTCCAGCCCCCTTAATGGCACCATTAATATTTAAGCAATCACTATGGTCACAGTATTGCCTCAGAGAGCAGAGCTTCCCTCAACGATGGGTTTTTTTTTTTTTAATGGTGAAAGCAGGCTTGTTTTAATTGACATAAATTTAGTAGACAAAAGTAAGAATTAGGTCAATTTAGCAGAGCTCATTAACATTTAATCAAGTAACTACTAAAGTCATGGTGTTCCACGTCAGTGAATTAAGGCAACAACATACTTCATTTCACAGTTCTCATTTAACAGAATTCCACAACTGCTCAGCTGTCACCTCTCCTAAGGGAAATGGAAACCATTAGCATGAATGGAGGAGTGAGGTTTTAAAAAAGAGAAAAAAGAAAAAAAGACCTTCTGCAAGGCTTTTGCTGATCCTAAGTTGAACTAAATCTCTTATTTATTAAACATTGAGTGCTCTCTGAATAAATAAACCTATGCTACACAGAAGCTGTGACTCATAGAATCTAAGGAGAAGAGAGAGAGAGAGAGAGAGAGAGAGAGAGAGAGAGAGAGAGAGAGAGAGAGAGATCTACTGACCACACATTCCTACTTGAATGAATATGAAGGGCAGATAAAAAGCTTCAGTCTAAACCATCATAGCGACAGGTTGAGGGAAGCTAGTCCTCTTGGTGTTTGGGAAGACAAGCCAGGTGTACTCCAGCCCTGTCAGTAAATATCAAGGCAGTCCAGCAGTGTGTGTCTGATAAAACCACCACTAAAGAAACCGCCACTAAGTTGCCATTCGAATCCATGTGTCATATGCTATATTAAACAAAGCTTTTTAACTCAGTGCTCTCTAGGATGAGAAAAAAACACACCCCACCCACAGGGACACACCAGATTAGTAAGTTACCACCCAATAAAGTTGTTACAGACAACAACTGAAGTGATTACGGAGAGCACTTGGAAAAGATGACAGAGCTTTGGGTAAACATAATGACCACTGGAGCAGATACAGGCATTTCCTCCTCGCTTTATACTTCATACAAAACCCTAAGTTTTCAACAATAATCATATGAATAAGAAAGAGTAGATTTTTTCCTCATATTTTGATTTTCCTTCAAATAAAACAAAGCAACGGATAGCCGTGGCAAAAAGCAGGGGGCTTGTTCCTTATTCCTCATTACTACCTGGTTATGACCTCTGGCGTTTCCTAGGAATAAGGTTCTGTTTGTTCTTTTTTCTCGAACATTCTATTCAGATGTATCCCGACCTAAAGCCACAGAACTTCGGAGGCTCCATGTGGGGTTTTCCTTGGTAACTTAGAAGGCTCTGGATAAAAGTGAGATGCTGCTGCCAGTCATCCTGATGGCATTTGTACCCGGTTCTGCCTTGCATCTGTAACAAAAACGCACTAAGCATTACTAAGCAGACGTGTGTGACACTGGGGGATCTAAATGAGGAGCCAAGGGATTGTAGATCTATAGAGGACGTTAAATGTTCATATGATCTGATTTAGGTGTTGGATGGGGTTAAAAACAAAACAAACAAACAAACAAAACAAAAACCAAAAACACGCCTGACCGACTTGATCAGTAGGATCCCATCATTGATGAAGAGTGGGGCTGAGGCCCGAAGCCAGGATTCGTTTATGGTTCCAAATCTCATCTGATTCCGCTGTCCCTGTCTTGGATCATTCAGATAATCTTCAGATATTCTGACTCTGGTCTCAATAGAGCACAGTCTTTAGCCTGCCCCAGTGATCCATTGTTGAACAATACACAGAGATAGATGGACTCTGGAGAAGTCGGTCTTCCTGGGGAAGGTCCGCCACCATAACTCAGCAGTAGGCCTTGGTTAATAACGCCCTCTCCGTGTCTCACTCAGTGTGACGCACCATCATCAGGACAGTGGCCAGTTACATCTGTGGGAGTCCCAGAAGACAGTTCTTTAACACAGATACTGTTTTTAAAACCCAAACTATAAATACTTACCATGGAATGAGTTTATATCTTAAAGCAAGTTTTAAAAGATAACCCCAAAACTTACCAGTTCCGGGTTATTTTAGTACTGACTTCTGTTTGGAGTCCTGCTATGTTTTTATGTGTCTACTGGGTGAATGAATAAAGGAATAAAGGAAACATGACTGTCACCAGGTATGCTGAAGGAGAAAGGCTATTGAAGATAAAAGGGAGAGAGACCATAGCCAGAGGCATCTGGGAGAGTCCAGAGTGGTCATGACCAGTCTGAGCTGGGCCACGTAAGGAGAAGATGAGGGGAAGAGAGGGGGAAGGGAAACCAGGTGCAGCAGCCACGAGACCCATAAGAGTAGGCAAAACAAAAGGGGAGATCAGGGAATCAAAATGATTGGCAGCTGGAGGAAGGGCAGCCTAGCCCCTGGACTGGAGGTTTAGGATAGGAGGTGGGTTATGCTAGCATTCCCTGTGACAAACAGGGACTAAGGGCTGCTGGAAGAACCTGGTGGCCAGGTCCAGTTTGATATGATAAATAGACACCTCAGCCATGTGCCCCAGGGTTTGAGACTTAAAGTTGGCAGTCTGGGTGAGGGCTTCTTTCCCTCACATTATTTATTGACTGTGTTCCCCAGCTCCTGAGAACTTGACATCAGCTATGTCAGCCGTGTTACACCATAGAAATTGGCAATGTCACAAGCCAGGCCTCTCTCCCTGGAGTCCATTACTACAGAGTTCTCTGCACCTCTTTATCTATAAAGAGAGCTGGACACTACTCCCCATCATTTCCCCCTCCAATCTCCACTGAAGTGGCCAGCAGGAGAGACATCAGTCCTGCCAGCTGCCCTTCTGTACATTGGAGCAAGCTTGGTACCCTCCGGCCAGAACCCTCAAGAAAAGAAACCCAAAGAGGCCACTTGGAAGTGCTTACTAGTGAGTTAAAGGTTCAATTCTAGAATGAGAACGCACAGGGGCACACACACACAGGAGCACACACACAGGGGCACACACAGGGACACATAGGGGCACACACACAGGGCTACACACACACACACACACACACACACACACACACACACACACACACCCCAGCAAGTTGTTCTCTGTCTCTTCTTTACCACTCAGTTCTCCACTGTACCATATGACTACACCAGCAAAAGGAACACTGTTTCATGTGATAAACGTTATTGCCATGATTAAAATAGGCATTTGGACAACTTTCCATTTTTCACTGCTTTTTAGATTCCCAACATGATGAAAAAATATTTTGAAAAATAAAAATAAAACAAGTCAGTAACAGCACTTCCATGAAATCTGTAATTTAACAGGGTCCAAGTAAGCGGTTTTGCCATTTAGAAAACACCTGGTTACCTTGCGGGGTTCCGTGAGCATAAACGAACCATGAGAACTTGATCATAAAGGCTATTGTCTAACTCTGAATTAAGTAGCAGCCCAAATTCTAAATGTAGCCATTTTGATAAAAAGATTTCCATGTAAGCCCATGAATAAAGCAAAAATGACTTCCAGATCTCCATTGTTCATTTCCTTAAGACATCATTTCCATTTCTAAAATTGATATTTGAAGCGGGACACTCCCCTAAGGTGAAGGAAAGGCTTTGGCTGAAGTGGCCTGGCCTGCCTATCTTGTGTTCACAGGCTTCGGTTCTGGCACAAGACACTGCAACTGATCTCTCTGATGAATTTAGCTACCACTATCTCTGCCACCATACCCTTGTACTTGCAAGACTGGGACACAGACTAGAATGGTGTGTCGGGTAAAGAATGGGCAGGGTCAGGGGAAGGAGACAGCAGCACAATCACGGCAAACCGCAGAGCTTCACCTTGGGCTCTCGGGGAAATGAGGGAGGCAGGGAAGACTGGGAAATAAAGTCAGCATGCCTCCAGCGTCTCTGAGCGCTTTGAAATAGACATCGTTCATGATCAAAGGCGCCATCACGCCCTGAGAGCAGTGACGGCGCCAACTGATAACCACCGTTCATGTACAAACGTCGCTAATTGTTTTATCCTTTGTTTCTAACCCTCATCAGGTGGGATCATTCTATTTTGTAGCAGAGCAACTGACTCTTGGAGAATTCCTTGCCTGGATTCACACAAACCATACGTAACTGAGCAAAGAATCCAGGGGTCAGAGCTGGGAACATGACACCCCCAAATATGACAGCCAGGCATGCAGTGCAAGCTGGCCCTTCCACCATCCCCTCCAAAGACCTGGGCTTGAAAGCATAACCTGTTTTTCCTTCTCTGAATGTGGCTGTAAGACTGGCTTTCCAGAGGGTGCTGGCCTTTCCCAGGAGGAAGAAGTGAAGAACCTGAGGCCCTGCTGAACCATTTGCTACCGTAGACTAGTATTCCATTCTTCCTATTGGTGTGTCCAAAATTCAGTTTCCCCTTCGCCTTTGCTTTCCTGGGTCACTTAAAACTTAAATTAAATAAAAGTATTACGCTTTTCATTTGTTAATTCTTTTTCCCCTTTGCTTTAAGAGTCTCAGCTGTAACTTTGGCAATGGGTAAGAGAATATTTTCTTCCCTTCAAAGGCCAGTCCTAACTAGGTTACAAAGCACATCCCATGCCCCTGTACTAGCTCTTCCCTACGTGTCTATTTCTTGTTCAGTTAAGACCAAAAATACCACATAACCCATCTCCTAGAATTGAATGACTATGTGTCTGAGAAATTCTGCTTAAATATATAATTTAAGCCCATAAGTTAGCAATATTTGAACAAGGGAATCCTATCTTGTACGACAGGTATGAATAACCCCGTGGAGCATACTTTGTGATTTTATTCCTCCAACGAACCTTTCTAAGAAACATCTGTGTCCTCCCTGGGCCTTGCCCTCTGAACCCTGAGGAAGGAAAGCATTTGGCTAATTGCAGCCAGGAAGGAGATTTCTGTGGAAATGACCAAGCAATGAGAAGTCACCAGCCCCGAGCGAAGTACGAGGGCCCTGAAGGGCAAACAAGCTTGGCGATTGGTAAGAACAGAGGGAACAAACTTGATAGCACAGAAAGAAGTGGGAGAGAGGGGTGGAGCCTCTTGGAGGCACATGGGTTAACGGTGAGAAACTGCTATGGGGCTTCAAGCCAGAGAGCAACAGGGTGAAGCGCGGTGTGAAATGATCACTCCAGCTGTTCTCTAGCGGTGGACTATAGCGTAATAAGAACAGAATCGGTACACTGATTAGAGGAGGCTACAGTGGCTCGGAAGTGATGAAAGAGGGTGTTCCAGGGAGTTGCGGCCGAGCTATTAAGGAACGGCCAGCTGTATTTTGAAGGCGCATCCACCTGTGTCTGCCAATAGGCCTGGCGGCCTCAAGAAAGAAAAACATGGAGGACAGCTGTTTCAGTCCATTCTCAGTTGCTACAGCAAAGCACCCAGGGCTGAGGAACCTGCAAAGAATAGAAATTGATTTGATGGCTCCTCTCGAGAGTCCAGGAGCGTGGTGGCAACATCTGCTTGGCATCTGGCAGGCCTGCTGCATCATCACTCTGTGGAAGCCATCTTGAGAGGCAGAGCAAGCAGACCAGCAGGGGTCTCTCTTCTTGTAAAGCGACCACTGCTATCATGACCTCAGTCAATACCAACTCCCTCCCAGACGTCACACTTCCAAAAACCATTCTCACGAATTTCAGGATTACGTTTCTAACACAGGAACTTCTGAGAGACACGCTCAAGCCACAGGACCTTCACCCAGAGTGACTGCTTCAATTTTTAAAGACTAAGTTGTCTCTTATGCACGCTTACCCACGTAGACACACAGGTTGAAGCTCTAACTCCCACAATGTTGACCCAGGACCTTATTTGGGAAAAAGTGGCTTTGCAGATATAATTGGTTACATTAGGGCGTGGGTTGGGGCAGAATTTGTAACACAAAATGTGTATATTTAGAAGGAAGAAGAGGAAATACACGAAGGAGAGTGACCTGCAGGGAAAGAGAGACTCAGAATACAGCCACCTAAGAAATGGGGACAGGAGCAGTGCAGCCAGAAGCCAGAGGATCATCTGGTCTGGCCAGAATAGGCAAGTAGGGTCTCTTCCCTAGAGATTTCAGATGGGACCCCCAGAGCTGCCTCTGTGCTGCAGCCTCCAGAGGTCAGTAAGAAGGCCCACCAGATGCTCCTAGCAAGAAAGTGTTGATAGCAAGTCCCTATTGTCTCCAGTGAATGTGTGTGCGAGGGGGGGAGGGGCTGGGAGGGGGATCCTACCCCAGTCCTAGGAAGTTAGTACACAGGTAGTGGAAACTCTACTGGAGGCGTGGCTAGAGAAAGTAAGAAAGTACAACCACCCCCCCCCCAAATTCTTTAACTCACCTTGAGGCATATACAGGAAAACTCTAAGTGGTCAGCAAGAAATGAAAAGAGGGAATAAGAGATTAACTTCTTAAGTAAGGTCTGATGAGCATGGGAAGCAATATCTAAGTCTGAGCCAAAAAAAAGGGGGGGGGCTTCACAAAGTTGGCCTCACTGAGAGCTTTAAGGCTGAAGAGTCTGAGTGGTATTCAAGGTGAAGACTAGGAGAAAGCTCACAGACTGGCTTGTCCGGTTCTCAAACCCTTGAATCACCCTCAGTATTGCCCTGTCAGCGGTTTCTGAAAGCAAACACTGTTTTCACTCTTACTCTGCGTTCTGACTTCTGTCCACACTATCTTGCTAAAATCACCAATGAACTCATTTCCAAATTAAAAAGAAAAAAATCATTCTTCCCAGCCAACTTTGCCGTGTTCACACCGCCTTGCCTATAGCTTTACTAGCCTTTGCCTCATTATTGAGTCTGAGCTTTTATGGCTCCCCTCCATCCCCCCACCGTCACAGCTTCCTCCACCCCTGGGGTTCCCAGGAGCCCACCCTTTTGCTCACATGATTATCTCACTCCACGCACCCTCTCCTGGCTAGTCATCGTTTGAACTAGCACTTTCTGTTGATGGACTTCTCTGACACCTCTGACTCACCTCTCCGGCTGCCTGCTGAATTTCTCACCTGAAGTCCCCACAGTGTTTTAAACTCCACGTATCAAAATGGAAGCCAGTCCTGTTAAACCACAGCGAGCAGAGTCCATCTGTTTGTGTTCCTCCAAGATCCTCCCTGGAGGGAGAGTAAAGACTTCTTCAGAAAGGCACACATTCTCTGGCACTGGAAAACGAGAGACAGCAGGAAAGGAGGTAGCTCAAGCCTGTGGGACGGAGCGTAACAGTCTGCCAAGGAAGAGAACGAAGTGTCCATGAGAAACACACTACCTCAGACTACAGAGCTGCACCAAGGCTCAAAGCGCTCAAGAGCGTGGGCACTGAAGCAGGCGTAGGTGCCAACAAAAGCAGGGAGAGTCTGTCCAAAAGTTCCTCTTGAGAACAGTTAGCAGACATACTAGATACTAAACAGTGTGGAAGGGGCACCTGCCCAGAGCTAAGAGAAAGTCTGCACACTGGTATTCTCCATAGCCCTGGAGAATTCAGCATTGTGGGACTTGGTAGGCATCTAGGTCACATCTACCTTCTCCCCACACAGGAAGCTGAAGGATTCCTTTCCACAGAGCTAGGTCTTCTTGTAGAAAGAACTTGTGTGCAGTCTCAAAGGGGACACCGGTCACATGTCTGGGACTCCTCCTGTCAACTTAGTAAATGCAGATCTCCTAGTGCTCAGAGCTTCTAAGTAATAAAGTAGTTGTTATACTTAGAGACTTCAAAGAACCACAGGAAAGAATCAAAACAGAAGAAAATCCAAAAGGTGAAACAAATTATCTAACTAAACCTTCATAAGAAACAATGCATGGAGTGGAATAATGCTATATAAATATTACGTAATGTTTATTATATATTTACTGTATTACCATATGTAAATACTCTTAGAGAGATAAGACACTACATTCAGGAAACAACAATGCTAAACTACATTTGGAACAATGGAAAGAGGCCATTTTGAACTAAGCAAATTACATGAAACTTACAAGACAGGGACTGTAACTGTACGTTACCCTTGGCCACGAGCCATGGTCATGCAATAGAGTAAATGCTGGATATTGACTTAGGAAAAAGAAATTAGTAACCATCTTCATGGGGCTCAGAATAAGACACCCAGGAGATACAATGTGCAACGTGCTAACTGCTCACTTTGTGGACTAAGAAAAGCAGAAAGCAGCCAACCTGGGGAAGAAGGAGGCTGATGGCTCAGTGACCAGAGACCAGAGAGGGTGTTGAGAGGGTGAATAGGAGCACAGCACAACCATATACATGCATGAAAGTATCAGATGCAACCCATTATTTGTAAGTTGCCTAAGGAAAAGTCATAAAAAAAAAATCACAACTTTAAAGCAAAAGGGCCCTTAGGCAACAAAGAGATGAAATGGGACAGAACAAGAAAAGAGGGAAGAGGAGGCCTCCGAGTTAGGGGAAAGAAGGGGAGCATGAGAAGGCCACTAAGACTTTTTTAAAGAAAATATTACGGGCTTTCGCCCACACATAGGCATATGATGGTGACAAACATTACTGGTAATTAGGAATTCCTGTTCCTAATACTGCATCATCCTCGTCCTTCCACTTCTCCTTCCTTTATTTTCAGCCATGGTTGGAAACGCACTGTGCTGTCTGTCAAGTTCCCATACTAGAAACTCCGCTTTCATTCCCACGACTTCCCTGTGCCTCCTGCTCCTCCTATGTGGGGTTCCATGGTGCCCTTTCCACTTTACTATGTGTCACATAACAAGAGAGAGCAGAGGCAAGAGAGTGGGGAAAGAGCAAGGCAGAATGCATGGAAGCCAGTGGAAGGCTTGTGTGGAGTCCCGAAATACCGGAAGGACTCAGACTTTGCCTCTAAGTGCTGCGGGGCTTGGTGCTTTGAAGATTGGGGCAGACCACAGTGACAGGATGGACTTGAATTTTGAAGTTAATAAACCGACTTCAGCAGAATGAGGATGATGGGGACTTAGGCCAGGGCAGGGAAGCAGTCATGGGCGGTAACAGGGCGACTGGAAACCGTGGGAAGACAAAGCTGGCAGAACCTTTCCAGTGCTGTACAGATCACAGCTACAGAAGGGGAGGGGCCGCTGAGGAGACGCCTACTCTCTGACTTAGCAGGGGATTGGCTGATCTCTGAACAACTGAACATTCGGTTCTCTCTGGACTTTTGGCTGCTCCGTTGGTAAATTTCAATGGTTGGATGAATTGTATGGGTCCCAGAATCCCAGATCGAAATTTCAGGGTTCTGGCCACCACGCATGAGGCTAGAACTGCAGGTTCTGAGCCTCAGGGGTGGCTCACTCCAGCCACATTGATAAGAGGAAAACTCGAATCACCATTCTTCCCTGTGTATCAGTGAGAGACTGGTTACTCAGGAAACGCTATTTTGTAGTACGGTTTTGAGTGTGGATTAACATAACAACAAAACCCCATCTACAAATTCCCAACCAGTGCCTTCCAGCTAATTGTTGGTTCAGCTGAGTTTAGATGTAGCTGCCCAGAGGGCCACTCTCCTCCAAGGCAAGTTAATTCTGTGAACGCCTCAATACGCAGAAAGGGAGAGAAGACAAAACACGTCATTTTCAGTGGTATCTGCTGCCTGATGATAATATTATTTGTCAAGAAACCCAGGCAGGGATGTTTCTCATTTTCAGGATTAGCTAGAGCTTCCACCTGCCCTTGCCGGGCTGAAACCCGTATCACAGGGTCCAGGCGGCTTCAAAGGCAGTTTCGTCTTCATTAACTTCCTACACTTCTTGCCCCTTAGCTTAGAAGCTTGGGGGCTGTTCTACTAGCTTCAACTGTCCCTGTAACATAGCTACTCTCCCTCAGCACAAAGCAGTCACCTGTCCCTTCAAGCCCCACCACACTTTTCCATGCAAATACCTTAGAAGAGCATTCCGATTTTTAGCAATGCTATGTATAGCCTTAGACTATGGAGTCAGACACTGTCAAAGCTTAAAAGTAGCACGAGAAAGACACAGCCCTTGTCCTCAAAGAGCACACATACTAGATTGGGGAAGTATGTGCAGGGAAGTCCGTGACTCCAGATGGTCTGTAAGTGAACTCCTTAGTGAGGTTCAAGGGCTGTGCTCTGTGACCATGAAAAGAAATACTTCCCTCATTAAGTTCTCAATGGAGCGTAACCCATTTACAATGTAAATCTTGCTGCTCAGTGTACAAGAAGGTACCTGTAACTTCAGCAAAGGTAGGGTTATGGCTACCTGGCTACCAAATGACTAGGGGTGATTTTGCTATGGGCACATATCCTACTTTATTCTCTCCCTCTCTCCCCCCTCCCCTTCTCCCCTTCTCCCCCTCTCTCCCTCTCTCCCTCTCCCCTTCTCCCCCTCTCCCTCTCTTCCTCTCTCCCCTCTCCCCTCTCTCCTTCTCCTCCCTCTCCTTTTTCCCTCCTTCTCCCCTCTCTCCTTCTCCCCTACCTTTCCCTCTCCCTCTCTCCCTCTACCCCTCCTTCTCCCTCTCTCCCTCCCCTTCCCCCTTCCCCTGTCCCTCCCCTTCCCCCGCTCCCCCTCTCTCTCTGAACTTACTACAGAGGAAAAGAAGAACAGATACAATGTAAACACTGCCCTTGGATACAGCAGAGAGGGCAGAGAAGGCCAAACCTTAGCAATGGAAACAGCAGAAAGGTTGTTCCCCATTTCACGCTTATGAGAAACCAGCAGGTTGACAGTGTGATCTCATGGAGAATTAAGGAAACAACTGCCAAGCTAAAGGAAGTGGGAAGCTTCGAGACCACACCACTTCCAGAGACTGGCACTTAGAAGAGGAATGGCCTCTGCCCAGGGTTCAGACCGATTAGTAAAACAAGAACATACAAAAGGAGGAGCACCTGCTTAAGAGCTGTGTAACTCCTCAGCCTCCCAAGATGGAGCAGCCTCAGCTCCCACCAGCAAGAGTTGAGCTCCCATGCCCAGCTGCCCTGGGTAATGGGATTCAGTGCACGTCCTTCAAATTTTACGTCTGTCGTTTTAAAACCGTGCACTTGCAGACACAGTGCTCACATCCTGTGGAGGCTCGCTCTGCCTTTCATTACAGTAGGGGATGAAGACTACATAGAGAAGTCTGTAAAGTACTAAAGAGAGTAACAAGACAGTACCTGCCCTCCTCTTCTACTAGACAATTTGGAACAACAGGCCCTTGGCCAAGACAAACAAAACAGAAACAAACAAACAAAAATGGGGCTGAAGCATAAGGCAGGTTCAAGGAGCTGAGTATTTACCCAGCAAACAGGGAATGTACTCACGTATTAAAGCGGGGCAGAGGAGGGGACTTCGGTTGCCAAATATGTAGATAAAGAGTTGGTGTCCATACATCTGATTGAGTGTCACAGCAGAGTTTGAGTTTGGAAAACAGTCACCATCTTTAGGTTGCCATGGTTCCAGAGAGAACAGGCATAGCTTTGTGACTGGACACACAAGCTCCGTCTGGAGCCTCACCCACTGCCCTAGCACGGAGGAGTCCAGAAAGCATCAGCTGTAAGTTCTTGAAGGAATTGAGCTGCAACTCTGACAGAACAGTCTCTGGATTGGCCTGAATGAACTCTGTGCTTTGATCTAAGAAGTCGATGCATTTCCCCCAAGGCCTTGTCCTTCCTTCTCTCCCTCTGTGCATTCACTCTCAAGCGTCCCTTCAACGCTGTCGCTAGATCACATTTGTGCAGTCTTACCACTGCTGTGGAAATCTCAGGATACCAACTCTGTTCCCAACCCTCACTCACCAAACAGTTCCTGACAACCATAGACCCAAGGACTCAATGACACTGTGCTATGACTGCAGATCCCAGGCTCCAATGCCAAGAATCTTCATGGTAAATCAGTCACCAAATCCTACCCTCCTTCTTCCTCGCTGTATAATCCAGACTGTGCACAGTACCATACAACACTTACTTGTCCAGGACATTTGAGAAGCCTCTAACCCCATCTCTCTGGCTTCAGCTCCTCTCTACCCCAGTGTAGCCCACACTGATATTGGAGTGAACTACGAAAAACACAAGGCATTTTCTTTCCAAAATCTTCATCAAGAACTCATGACTGCAAGCGGTTATATGGCACAAACATTTCAGGCATGAAATTCAGTGTCCTTCAAATATGACTCCAAGATAACTTTCCTGACCGAAGTCACCTGACCCCTTCACAAACCTTTTTGCTCTAGGCTAAATCAAAAGCTTTTCCCCTTCCCTGACTTACCCTGTGTTTTGTTATTTTGCTTCATTTCATTTTCGTTTCTATACCTTTGGAGAGCACAGCTTGATGCGAATAGTGGGGGAATCCCCAGAGCAGGCTGAGGGCCAACAGAATGAGAGCTTTCACACTTAAACGTTTTATCAATATTTGAACATTTTTATACTCAGACATTAGAAAATTAAATATTAAACGTTACTTGATTTAATGGATAAATGAGCAAATTAACCCTGGGGGATTGGGGTAACCATTTGGGTTATGACAAGAGCGCTTTTGAAAGATGGATGAATGGTGGAACATGAAGCTTCAGTAAAGGAGGAGGTAGCCCCAAAAGTTCTAATCCAATATCCATAGCAGCAACCAAGCCTGAGCCATGTAAAGACGGCTTATAGCTAAAATCAGGCCACGGGTTGAGGGGAGAGTACCAACCTAATTCAAAAGACAAATTGCTAAGTGTTGGGATTTTGGAACTAATATATCTGATGACTTGGTTGCTTCTCTCCCATTGCTAACACCTCATCTTGTTCTGAGTCAGGGCAATGAAAGAGAAATGTGTTTTCCTGTTTAATATGTACTGCAGTGTCTCCCGGGGAGAGCAATATCAGTGCCTGTTTTTCTCCAGCCATGTTTAGGAGTCCCGGTTTCATCCAAAGAGTTGCTGATCACGGATGGCCCTTTGAATCTGAGTCACTCCTACCTAAATCTTTGACCTTGAAAGCAGAGCATAAAGGGTTAAACTCTGTCCCTGGTTTTAACATCAAAAGATATGGTTCTTAGCTCCCTGACCAGTTTAAGCATCCACCCAAATCAACATCGATCTGAGGGGCCAGTGCTGGGGTCAAGCCCAGAGGCACGGGCGTGCTGTGCAAGTGTCTGACTACTAACATCCCAAGCCCTGCTTTTAGTGTGAATGCTAACGAGTTCTTGTACTAGAAACATCTTTCTGTATATGAAAAATGTGCCCTTGGAACTTATTTCAAACATTCACAGTTCAGTGCATGAAACGCCACATAAAAAAACTGTTAGGCATGTTGACCTCAATAGTCAGGTTTACTTTGTGTTAGGCTTTAGAGATGTACTATTCGGAAAAGGCTCACATGTTGAAGATTTGGTCCCGAGCTGCTGGGTCCAATCAGGAAGAGGTGAGTGGATCATAGAAACTCTCTTATTTAATCAGTGGATAGATTCATTGATGGACTATTTATTTATTTATTTTTTATTTATTCGTTTATTTATTTACATCTGAAATGCTGCCCTCCTCCTGGTTCCCCTTCGCAGAAGTTCTTCCCCCCATTCACCTAGGAGAGGGCAGCTCCCCCTCCCTGGTATCCCCTACCCTGGTGCATCGAGTCTCTGCAGGATTATGTGAATCCTCTTCCACGGCCAGACAAGGCAGCTAGCTCTTTGCTACATCTGTGCCAGGAAGCCTTGGACCAGACCGTGTGTGCTCTTTGGTTGGTGGCTCAGTCTCTGGGAACTCCCAGGGGTCAAGATTAGTTGACACTGTTGGCCTTGCTGTGGGGTTGCCATCTCCTTGAGGGCCTTCAATTTGTCCCCTAACCATTCCATAGGGGTTACCGACCTCCATCCAATGTTTGCCTATGGGTATCTGCATCTGTCTCAGTCAGCTGCTGGATAGAGCCTCTCCAGAGGGCTGCCATGCTGGGCTAATGTCTGCAAACGCAACATAGCATCATTAATAGTGTGAGGGATTGGTGCCTGCCCATGGGGTGGGCCTGAAAATGGACCAGTCACTGGTTGGCCGTTCCTTCAGTCTCTGCTCCATCTTTGTCCCTGCATCCCTTTTAGACAGGACCAATTTGGGGTCAAAAGTTTTGTGGGTGGGTTGGTGTCATATCTCTCCACTGGGGGTCCTGTCTCATGGATGGATTGTTAATAAACATTGTTTGGAGGTGACAAACCTTTTACAGGCAAGGTCTAGTTGAAGGGAAGGTGTGCTATTAGGGGATATTTCTTTTTATATGTCCCAATCTTTCTGTGCTCTCTCCTCTGTCCTTTCTCTTCCTTCCCTCATTCCTCCCTCTCTCTCCCCTGTCTGCTTACTCTCTTCTCCTGCCCATCATAAGATGAGCAGTTCCACTATGTTCTTATCATCACCGTGAATGAAAGCCTGTCTCGTCTCGTGTCAGCCTCCTGTGGACTCAAGCCACGGAAACTGTGAGACAAAGTGATAACGCTGTAAGGGAGGCTAGACTCACTGTCGTGGCAACATTGCCAGCTGACTTACCAGTCACCTCCTTTAAATGAGCCAGGCTTTCCTTGAAGAATCATTAGCTACTTCTGCTTACCCTGAGTACTTGATGCTAATAAGAGGTGGTAATCTTACGCTGTTGGGCAAGAGTAATGGCTTTTCTCACTGTCTTGCTCTGTGAATTTCAGGGTGGTTTTTCCTCTAGAGTGCTTATGCTTCCCCAAAGACAAATTTGTTTAAAAATATCTGGTCATGCTATTTGCTGCTTGTTTAGATTTTTTGCTGGAGAATGAACTGGTAGAAAGTCAGCAAGCGCTCCTGCACTCTCTCGAGTCATTCGAATCTCATTTATATCTTAGGCTGTGGAATGAGACTGCTAGAATCCCTCTATACATTAGTCTATAAACGGATTTATTTTATTATGCCGCACATGTAAGGAGAAATGGATGGATAAACTTCCTGCTAAGAATGCTGACATCACATTAGACAGGGTCCCACTGTGCCCATGCTGGCCTAGAGTACACACAGACGAGATCCAGTCTACTAAAATGTCTTTGCAACTGCAGACTTCATACGTCAACAAAAGTCAGCACAGTGCATTTTCCCAAAGGTGTTCCAATATGCATTTTGAACAATTCTCTTAAAAGATATTTTTTAATTAATAAAATTTCTTCTTGTGGGAATTCTCTGTTCTCATTTATCTCACACCAGAACAAACAAAGAAAGCTACATATTTACACAGAAGGGAGAAGACCTTACTGCTTTCAAAGAACAGTGTCCTTTCTAATGTGACCAGTGGTGGGTTCTAGAAGAGTAGAGCTCAGGGACTTTCCCCAGACCCCTGGTAGCTTCGGGGGGAGGAGAAGGCCGGAGCCAGCATGCACACAGGGGACCTCAATCAACACAGACAGAATTGGATGCATTGTTGACTCTGTCCCACCACTCACTTCAACATCAATCATTTATAAGTCATAAGGAAAATTACCTCTCACTGAAAGCCACACTCTGGGCTTGGTCAGCGTGTCCTAGAGTTATTTCCATTCCTGTATTTAAAAGAAAGCATGCCCATTACCACCACCGTTCAGACGGGAGAAAGAACTTCAACAATTTACCCAAAGTCACAGGCTAAGAGCAGAGGCCAGGCCTAGGATTGAAATCCACACATAAGACTCCCCCTCCCGCCACATAGCCTACCCAGAGCTCAGTGACACCAAGGGACCAATAAGAAATCACTGGTCAGGCAGCAGTTTCCACCTGCCCTGGTTCCCTCCTGAACCCACATTTCACAGACATGAACAGCCACTCAGGTGTGTTTGCTTTCCCTTCCCTAAGGAAAATGTCCAAGGCACTTTTTGTCTCCCTTGTTCTCCAGCACCCACAAAACCAACACAGTCCTTCAGAGACGCAGATGGAGAAGGGAGGACACTGTGCTTGATTTCCTTGGCTCAGAGAGGACCCAGGACTCCAGGCTCCTGGCCTAGACTCAGATGCCTTCTAGTTTGGAAGAGACTCCAGCTGTGTCAGGGACCCTCTGGAGCTGCTGCTGATTTGACATCCCCACTCCAGCTTGAAAACCTGGGCCTCCCTCCCAGAACCCCTAGGGCTTTGTCTCCGGAGCGATTCCAGGAACCGTCACACCTGCAGGAAAGACGCAGACACACAGCATTGCCTGTTCATTGTGCACAGACCCAAGCTGGCTTGACCCAGTGGGGAATCACAAGTCTGGCAGGAGTAAAACTGCCGGTCCAGAACACGTTGTCAAAAGCCACCTCTTAAGTGCTTCTCAGATCTGACTGACCCAGACCTGTGGGACAAAGATATGTCCCCACCGAGGTCCTGAAACCTGCGGAAGCACTGGAGCACTCTCCGTGGGGAGAATAAGGACCAGAGAGCCCCACGATGGAATCTTAACAACTAATAGGGAAACTTCGGGGCAGAAACCGGAGCAGAGACTGGGCTGGCCCCTGCCCCAGGATGACATGAACCCTGAAGTTTCCATGAGAGAGGAGGCTCCTGGCGACTTTTGCTCCTTGTTTGTTTTGTTTTCTCTTCCCCTTTCCCAGAGCTGCTGTCCTAGAATTCCAACCCCGCATTTTGAAACTACTTCCCTGCTCCAATCCCTGCAAGCTCAGGGGTCACCTGAGAAAACCCAACAGCAGTTCACTCCCTCTGCCTGACAAGCAACACACATTCCTTGATCCTACAGGGCAATCGTTTTTATGATTGCTCTTTAAAACATAAAATATGATCCTATCATTTTCCCTTCCTCTCTCTGATCCCTCCCCTCTATTTCCCACTCAAATGCATGGCATCTTATTTTTTAATTGTTGTTCCATTTATATATGTGTTCTCTCGATAGAGATAGATAGATAGATATAGATATAGAGATAGATAGGAAGATAGAGATAGATAGATAGATAGATAGATAGATAGATAGATAGATAGATAGATATAGAGATAGTAGATAGGAAGATAGAGATAGATAGATAGATAGATAGATAGATAGATAGATAGATAGATAGATAGATAGATAGATAGATGAATAGATATATAGATGATAGGGACACACACACACACACACACACACACACACACACACACAGACAATTGGTTACCCAATAACAAGTGGTCAGTCCTGAGATCATATGCATAGAGGCAACACCATGTGGATTAAGCAATCATTTTAATAGCAATCAAGTACCAACCTGGAGCCAAAGACTCTTGCATTGCTACTGTAAATGCCTCACTCTGTCACTGGGGAATTAGACTTAGGTTAAGTAACCATTCAAGGTTACGTTGCATGCAAGTGAGCTGAGCGTATATGATTAAAAGACATCAGATGGTGGGCTGTGAGCCAAAGGACAGGAGGAAGAGGCTAGGTTTAAACTGTCAAGGATGCACAGTAGTAGGCAGCAAACGGTCTTGGGGGAGATCTTCACTCTCAGCCCTAGCAACACCAATCTGAACACAAATGAGAAGCACTGGGAACCTTCCCTCCCAGTCCTGTCTCCCGCTGGCCTCTGCTGCCCACCCAGTCAGACGACTGGCAGAGCTGCAGCCCAGCTCAACCCTCCAGACAAGGAAAAAAAATCAATCCTTGCTATTTTAAGTCACTTTCAATTTAAGGCAGTTTATTGTGCAACTAAAACTAACTGAAGCTCTAGTTTTGTGGCCTGGAACAAATTGTTTCATGTCACTGAGTCTTAGTTTTTCCAGAGAGCCTCCCTGTTGTGTCATCGCGGGGAGTAGGAGAAAACCCCGGTACAGATTGTGGAGGCTCCAGACTGCAGACTTCGTTTCCTGTCACCTCATGGAGGTTTTTCCTACCCACTCAACTCTTCACAGAGAAAAATTTATTAGTGGGGGTGGGGGGAGTGATTCTTTAAAACCATATTCAGTGCCTTGAATGTTTATGGCACCCATGGTGAGCCTAAATACAAGCCTATAATCAGATGCCCAGATGCACAGACATTGCCAAGTTATGAAGCCACTAGATGCCGTAGATTCTGCCTTCCCACCTTGACGTTCTCATTAGGATGTATCATTAGGATGTATCATTATACAAAAGGCGGGCTTGAAATCCAGGTCCTGCTTTTCAATGTGGCAATCTAGAAAGGTGCTTTCCTTTCCCTGCTCCAAAGCTACTACCTTTCCTCAGGAAAACCTCTAGACCTTAGGTTGAGACTCAGACTAGCAACACTGAAACAGCTGCCAATAGACACCTCTTGGGTTTAGGAACATCATGGCAAGAACCAACATTGTCTACCCTTGGGGATTACTCACCTAGATACAGAGTGGCTGTTTGCATGTGGACCCTAGATAGACCCTTGCTGCGTTTGTAGAAAGAATTTACAATCCTGGATTGAGCAACAGTGGGCTTAAGAGCATGGTGTTCCATCGTGCATTCCCATGGACTCCTACCTGCACTGGAGGGAGTACCAGAGTCCAGTGCCAACGTGGAGAGGGTTCTACCATGCAGCCTTGAGCAAGGACCTCTTGGGTTTAAATGCAAAAAAAGCTGCTAGCCAAAATATACCTTTGACCAAAATGAAGCCAATCAAATGAAAGCCAAACTGTATTTTGCAGTAAACACAGACTGGACCACACCTAAGCATTCATATTTACAAGCATGCTGCACCAAAAACCCTACTACAGTTCTCAGAGAGATAAGTATTGCAACATTTGAAAGTTTAAAGGCAATTTCACAATCGTTTCTTTTTTCTTTTTTTTTTTATGTTGAGTAAAACATTGTTTCTATTGAAAAATTCCTGTTTCTGAAAAGAAGATTTTATTCCCTTGATATAATTGTCCTCTAGGGGTCCTACTGCTGCATAGGCTCACCCTTTCAATTTTCTTCTGAACTCTGTCTTGTTCAACTCAGCTGTTCTGGCACAAACGTCTTTCCAAGCTGACTGATTCAATCTGACTTTTCTCAGCTTCCTACTGAATTGCTCTTCTTGGCCTCGAATTAACTCTGGCAGTCTGTTCTAATCTTCTGGTTCCTTCTCACTCTCTGGCCTGTCTGTCTCCATCTGTGTCTAACTTGTTCTTTCTGCAACCTGTCTCTGTAAAACTGTCTCTATAAAAACTGCCTCTGAACTGCCGGGAACTGAACTGCCACAGACTTCAGTCCACTGCAGTGCCTCTGACACAACCAAACTGACTGACAAGAACCCAGAAATCTGCATTATCTGTCTCCTGAGTTCTGGGATTAAAGGTGTGTATCACATTGCCTGGACTTAAGCTTTTCTTTACCTGAAACTTGTTCTATACCATGCTGTCCTTGAACTCAGACATCTGCTTGTCTCTGTGTCCTCGGATTAAGGCGTGTCTGCATTCCAGCCAGAGTAGTCATGTTGTTGGATTAAAATTCTTCTACATGTTCCTCTGTGTTAACGTACATTTGCTAAAAGAAAACAAAGTGACAATAATACTTATTAAGATATGATCATATAGTATAATGGTGTTTCATCCAACAATCTCATAAAATCCTTATGTAGCTAAAAATGCATATCCCCCAGTAACAATCCTACTGCACTGCCAGTAAGAAGTATAGTGCCTGTAATTATGTGCAATTCACAGTACCTCGTACTGATGTTACTGCTTTATGGTATTGGCTTATGGTTTAAATATATCACACAATGTAATTATTTCAGAGTGTACTCATTCTGCTAGGGAAAATTTTGATTCTTGAATAGTATGCATGCTTTGCTGGTGTCGACCTTACACATGCAGGGCTCTCTGCAACCCTTGATTGCATCATTTCCCCTCCCGTCTGATTTTATTTTATGTTTTAGTCACTGTAGCTTCCCTGATAATGTTGCCAGAAAAGGGCTCATTTAGCCTAAAAATAAAATGTAAAGTAATCAAGAAGTACAAAACTGAAATAACAGGGCTAGTCATTGATTGCCGTTAGCTGTGTTCTATCCTTCTACTGCTGCAGGCCCAAAGGATAAAGTAAGAGACATTGTTAAAGGATTCATGTTATTGGGTATAAAATGATTGAAAAAAGGGGTTGGGAGTCAGGGGTCAGTGCTGAGCAAGCACAAGGGCCTGAGTTTGATCCTTGGCACCCAAGTAAAAAGCTGGGCACAACAGCGTGCACCTATAATCACAGTGCTGGTGTTGGGGTGATTCCTGGTGAGCTAATGTGCCCAAACCAAATTAGTGAACTTCAGGTTCAATGAGATAACCTGTCTCAAAAATAGGGTGAAGAATGATTGAGGGGAGATACCTACCATAAAGCTCTGGTCTGCGTACACTCATACACACACACACACACACACACACACACACACACACGTGCACACACTGACAAATGCTCATAGAAGGTATAATGACATGGGTTGGAGATCTGGTGCAAGGACAGGATCCCTCTAAACACCAAGACAATTATGCTCAAAGCAAAAACATTTTTTTGTAAAATTAAAAGAACAGTGGATCCATCAGTGATTTATCTATGTGGTTTAAATAACTCAAGACATGTTTCATTTCATAATGTGAAAACGAGTGGTGAGTCCTTTGAGAATTTGGGGCGGTCTTGGTCATAAACGAAGTCAATTTCCATAGCAGGTCTTCCATAGAATAAAAATTCTCTAATCTGGAAATATATGTCTGAAAGAACTTTCATTCATAAAGTGGGTAACTCAGGGCCAGGGTCCAAGGCTCTCATAGACAGGAACACTATCTAACTTGGGCCAGTGATAAGGTTTGGGCACAGTAGAGATACCTGAGCCTCTGAGCCCTTGAGAAGTCCATGAGAACTGAGTGTGGCAGCATCCATCTTTATGCCTAGTGTTCTGGAGTCAGAGAGATTCTCCTCTGTGAGTTCAAGGCCATCCTGGTCTGAATATCAAGTTCTAGGCCAGGCATGGATCCATAGTAAGACCCTGTCTCAAAAAGGAAGAAGGAGGAAGTTGGGGGGAGGAAGGGAAACAGCAGATGAAACAGAAGCAACAGAAGATGACAAATGACAATTGTGATGACATGGCCTGTAGCATACAGGAGGAAGAGAAGGCCCAGAGGACATAGCTCCTAATGTTGGGCGTCCTGCTCAACTCTCCTGCTGATAAGACAGAGCCACACTGTTTGGAAAATAGACTACTTTTTCCAGATATGCACAGTTAATACAATTTCTCTCAATTTCACCGTTCAGTGGGCTAAGAGCCATAGAGAAGCCAGAAGAAGGCAGCATGCTATGTGTCTACACCTCTTTTCTTCCTGAGTGTGTATGCGACTGTTGCCATCATCAGCTGCCATCAGAACCTAGTAATGACTTTCCAGGGAGATTCTAGGCCTATTCCTCCGGGTGCACTGTCTAGATTCTTTTACTGGGTAACTATGATGTTCTCTGCCTCTGTAGCAAGCAAGATGGCCAGGTTAGACTAATAACAACTCTCTCTCTCTCTCTCTCTCTCTCTCTCTCTCTCTCTCTCTCTCTCTCTGTGATATGGTGTGGGTGGTGTGTGTATGTGTGTCTGTGCATGCGTGCATGCGTATATAGACTGAATTTCTTATATCCCAGGCAGGCTGGCCTTGAACTTGCTATACATCTGAGGAGAGCCTTGAACTTCTGATGCTGATGCTTCTCCCTACTGAGCACTGATATTACTGAGGTGGTGTAGCAACATGCCCAGTTTTATGTGGTGCTGGGAATCAGACTCAGGCTTTGTGCCTGCCAGGCAAACATTCTACCACTTAGCTGAGCTATGTCCCTAGCCAATGTGTCCGGGTTTTTATTATAAGTAACTTGAGAAGAAAAAAATTACAAAAAGCTTATAAAATAATGTTGCCCAAAGGAAATATTTTTCATAGCTGCAAATGTGCATTTTATACAATACTTTAAAAAGTTTTTGTAAAAGTTTAAATTTTATAAATAGTTATATTCAGTTAATACTATAATGTAAGAGACTATAATCACACCATGATTATAAGGTGGTGCTGTGTGCAGAAATGACTCAGGTCTTCCTCTGCACCCTACTCCCAACTCATAGGTTCACCCAGAGCAGCTCTGTTCATGGTAAACAATTACATAGACATAGCATCTTTTATTTTTATATGCTATGTTTACTGTATATTTTCAGTATTTGGATGCGTTTAATGCCCCATATGTTTAGCATAGCAGAATTGCCCACAGTATTCCATATAACAGTGTTCTATATAGTTTTTAGCTCAGGAGCCACAAATTATAGCCTAGGCTGTATCATAAGCCTGCTTATGCAGTAGGCTGGACCACCTAACTTTATGCAAATATATTCTGTGTCATTTGTATGGTGGCAAAATAGCTTGATGACAGTTCTCAGAATGTGCTGACGGGATTAAGTGATGCATAACTGTAATTAAAACTCAGTGACTGTCTGAGTTAGAGTTTCTATTGCTGTGAAAAGACACCATGACCATGTGACTCATACATAGGAAAACATTTAATTGAGGTTAGCTTACAGGTCAAGGGTTTACTTCCGTCATCACTGCAGGAAGCAAGGTGCTGTGGAAGCAGGCATAGTGCTAGAGCTGGAGCTGAGAGTTCTACATCCTCATCTATAAGCAGCAGAAATGGAAAGTTACACTGGGCCTGGCAGAGCATCTGAAACCTCAAAGCTCACCCCAGTGACACACTTCCTCCAACAAGGCCATGCCTTCTCTGAGGCCACACCTCCTAATAATGCCACTCCCTAGAGCCTATGAAGGCCATTTTTTTTTTATCTTTATTAACTTGAGTATTTCTTATTTACATTTCGATTGTTGTTCCCCTTCCCGGTTTCCGGGTCAACATCCCCTAACCCCTTCCCCTCCCCTTCTATTTCGACTTCCCCTCCCCATCCCCCCCCCATTTCCACCCTCCCCCCAACAATCACGGTTACTGGGGGTTCAGTCTTGGCAGGACCCAGGGCTTCCCCCTCCACCGGGGCCCCTTCTAGGGTATTCCTTGCTACCTATGAGGTTGGAGCCCAGGTCAGTCCATGTATAGTCTTTGGGTAGTGGCTTAGTCCCTGGAAGCTCTGGTTGCTTGGCATTGTTGTTCATATGGGGTCCTGAGCCCTTCAAGCTCTTCCAGTTCTTTCTCTGATTCCTTCAGTGGGGGTCCTGTTCTCAGTTCAGTGCTTTGCTGCTGGCATTCGCCTCTGTATTTGCTGTATTCTGGCTGTGTCTCTCAGGAGAGATGTACATCCGGCTCCTGTCGGCCTGCACTTTTTTGCTTCATCCATCTTGTCTAATTGGGTGGCTGTATATGTATGGGCCACATGTGGGGCAGGCTCTGAATGGGTATTCCTTCTGCCTCTGTTCTAAACTTTGCCTCCCTATTCCCCCCCAAGGGTATTCTTGTTCCCCTTTTAAAGAAGGAGTAAAGCATTCGCATTTTGGTCATCCTTCTTGAGTTTCATGTGTTCTGTGCATCTAAGGTAATTCAAGCATTTGGGCTAATACCCACTTATCAGTGAGTGCATACCATGTGTGTTTTTCTGTGATTGGGTTACCTCACTCAGGATGATATTTTCCAATTCCATCCATTTGCCTATGAATTTCATAAAGGCATTGTTTTTGATAGCTGAGTAATATTCCATTGTGTAGATGTACCACATTATCTGAGGAATATGGATATTCTTCTGTTGAAGGGCATCTGGGTTGTTTCCAGCTTCTGGATATTATAAATAAGGCTGCTATGAACATAATGGAGCATGTGTCTTTGTTATGTGTTGGGGCATCTTTTGGGTATATGCCCAGGAGAGGTATAGCTGGATCCTCAGGCAGTTCAATGTTCAATTTTCTGAGGAACCTCCAGACTGATTTCAGAATGGTTGTACCAGTCTGCAATCCCACCAACAATGGAGGAGGTTCCCTATGAGGGCCTTTTAATTCAAACCATTACAAAAATGTAAAGTGGCAAAAAAGAAAGAAAATTTCCAATGATAGTTGAAGTGGAAACTTCTGGTTTCCTTGGAAATTCAGTTAGGTCATATGATGTTTTGCTGAAGCAGACACAGGTGAGAGGATGTTTTACTGACACAGACACAGGTGAGAGGATGTTTTACTGCTGCAGACACATGAGGGGATGTGTGATGTTTAGAGAGAATAAATAAAACCCTACAGACAGCGTGAAGACGCATCAGTTCGCCTTGCCCTGCTTTGCTAGCCTTTGCTGACTAGGCTCTGGCATCAGTTGGCCTTGTACTGTGTCTTTGATTGTCATGACTTCATAGGAAGAAAATAAACCAAAGATCTCATTCCTGTGGTTTCTTGCTGCTTCCATGGACTGGTGTCTGCCAATTGAGCTGCCTCTGTTGATTCAGCTGTGGTGTTTGTCCCATAGACGGGACTGCTGCTGCTGCTGATTCTCCTTTGGTGGTTTGCTAGTGGACTGGACTGCTGATATCCTGAAAACAAAGATCAGAATTGCCCCCAAAGAACTATTTTCAAACAGGTCCACATCCCCCTTTTCCCTATTAACCTTTCCCCCACTAACTCTGGTGGGTGGTGGGTGGGGTGGGGTGGTGGGTGGTGGGGTGGGTGGTGGGTGGTGGGTGGTGGGGTGGGTGGTGGGTGTGGTGGGTGGTGGGTGGTGGGTGGTGGGTGGTGGGTGGTGGGTGGTGGGGTGGGTGGTGGGTAGAGGTTTAATAAGTATTAAAGAACCCTTATTAAAATAGATTTTTGTTTTGTTTTTAAAGAAAAAAATCTAAGCCTCCAGACAGCTTTGTCAGCTTGAAGGGTTCAGACTTCTAAGTTTAATGCTAAAACCTCTACTTAAAACTGTGCTTGAGACATGCTCTATTTGATTATATTTTAGTTTGTTGTATGTCAGGTTCTATGCTAAACACTTTCTAAAAGTGAGGAAAGAAATGGTTTTCCCCAACAGTCTCTAAGGAATTTGCAATTTAGTTAAGGGTAAGGGTGAAGGAAACACAAAAATTGCACTTTCGATGAGACATGATATGATTTGTTCTCTAATTGGGATTAATGAAGATGCGCTGTTACCAGAATGCAGAGAGTTAGGGCCTTTCTGAAGAAAAGGAATGTCATCAGAGGTGGCACGAAGCTAGGCAGTGGGACATGAGGAGCATTGGGAGGAGGAGATGGCAGCAAAGAAATGACTTGTCATCAGTAATTGTGTCAGGGTTTGCTACCCGCCCATGGGATGGATCCCAAATTGGACCGATCACTGGATGACCTTTCCTTCAGTTTCTGCTCCGTTTTTGTACCTGCATTTCTCTATTAAAAGATCAGCAAAGTCCTGTTCTCTCGGATACCAGTCGGTAAAGGACCTCCTTTGCTATTTCCAGTTTCCAGTGGCCCCGGCTTATGGAGACCTTACTCAGATATCGCTCATCTTTGCGGGAACTTCTGCCGGTATCTTCACAGCATCCTCTCTGTGTGTATCTGCCTCTGCATCTTGGTCTTCCCTTCTTAGAAAGGCTCCAGTCATAACATGAGCCCATTTTCACTTGCTTGATTCTGCAAAACTCTTGTCGACTGCTCTTTCTGAGGTACTGAAGACCAGACCAGCACATACTTCTCGTGGGACACAATTCAGCCCACAGTGAAAGGAAAGAAACACCAGTGTAAATCATGTCTTAAGGACTTTGTGTGCAAGTGTTGCTGTTTTTACTGGTTTGGGCAGCAGCTACAAATTGCAAAGTTAGTGTCTCCAAATGACACAGATATATTCTTTTACAATGCTGAGGTCAGAAATCAGAATGGCTTGGTTGTTAGAATCGCTGTGGTACTTCTAGGGGCTCCATGAAGAATCTGCCTCAGCCTCTTCTGTCTTCTAGAAGCTGCCCAAGCTATCCTGTTCTTCACGATGCCCATACGAATGCTCTAGTATAACAGTGGCATCTCTTTCATTTAATCTCATCTTCAAATTGGCAAGAAAGGTAGAGCATTTATAGATTCCAGGGCTCTGGATCTAGACAATTCCAGGGGACAATTGAGTCACAGTGCAAAGTAGCCTAGAAGCTGCAGTATTGAAGGACTCCTGAATATCTGAGTAAGATAAATTTGGCTTGCTATGAGCACAGCCTAATTATTTATAAGAATGTGGACATATATAAAAAGATAAGCATTCACACTATAACTTCTCTGAGATAGTCTAAATTATGAAATCTTGAATAAGTCAGAATCATATGACATAGTGTTGTTTGTTCTGTCTTATTATGCAACGATTCTCTCCACAAGTTGCTAGTTCAAAAACATAATTTTAACAGCTGCATGATGTTCAGTCGTGTGGATGTATGATGATGTATTCAGCCGTTTTCCAGCATTTGGTCACTGTGATGTTTCCAGGTGGTTCAGTCATTAAGAAATGTTTTCACATAAAAACCTGGAAAGCAGAACTTCCAAGACACAGAGCAGTGAGAGGCTCGTCCATGTTTGGAGAGGACAACTCTGTTGACAGAGACGGGCCAGGGAAGTGCCATGGGAGAGCTGGATCAGGACACTGCTACAAAAATAAGTGTGGGCATTGATGCTCTGCAGATACCATAAGAAATGCCACAAGCCAGGCAGCTGGAAACAGTGGTAACACACCCAGTTCCCTGTGGGAGTGTCTGAAGGAGAAGCCTTCTGCTTTCCACTGCCTTTACAAAGCCTAGACACTCTTTGCCTGGCCTCTGTCCCTGGGCAGGAATCTTCCTTCTGTAGTTGCCTGGCCTCTCTCCTGGGCAAGGAATCTCTGCTTTTGTAGTTGCCTCTCTTTGCATGTCTTTGCACATCCTCTCCTGTTCATATTAAGACACAGGCCATAGCATCCAGGTCTTATACCATTCCAGCACAACTTCATCTTTACTCCTTTAAGCTACAAACACCTTATTTGCATATAAGGTCTCATTTGGGGGTTCTGGATAGATATGAATTTTGGAAGCTCTCTTTAGCTCACCAAAGCCACTTGGGAAAAGAAAATACAGCTTATAGATTCAGACGCATTGAAGAGATCCAGGGAGGGCTACCAGTGTTACAGACAGAAAGAACTGAGTCTGTAGTCCTTTGAATACTGCCCTGTCTCTCAGCATTCATTCCCCAGCGGACTGCTGTTTCCAGAGAGACACACCTGCTGGATCTCCTGAGTAATTGTGTCTGGAAACTAGACTTCGGTGCAGAAGGTCACCTTTGGGTGGGCTCCAGCCAGCTGGGTAGAGACAGTTGGCAAAACTGTGGAGACGGAAGATTTTAATGTTGGCTTCTCCACAGAGACAAATGGATTCCTCCTCCACACTACTCAGCATCTTCTTGTATCACTGGAAAATCTTCCTAAAGCCTTCCGTAGTAATAGTTCCAAAACATTTGTCCCCAAGTGTCCATAACAATAGCAAGCTTAGTCGTTAAAGAATCAAGTATGTGACATCAGGGGAGGAACCCACCGATGCATGTGATGCCTTAGCTGGTCCATTGGTGCTTGTACTTGAAAGAAGGCAGAGGTACAGGCTCACGGGGTATCCTATTCGTCTCTGACTGGAATTTCTGAGGACAAAGATGAAATGTTTGGGGTGACTGGTTGATCATCACTTTCCTGGTCTCTTGTGTTCTCTGAACCCAAGTTTTCATTGGTGGACCAGAGCATGGATCAGGCCAGGGTTCAGATCTAGAACCTGCTATTTGGTGCCTCAGTCAAACAACTTAATCTTAGCTTCCTCATCCATAGATGCTACCTTGCACGGGTTTAAAGAGAATGAGACGATCGTCATATATGATCATATAAGCAGTAGTTATTCAACCCTGAGGATCAGGAAGTCTGTAAGATACTGGTTACATGATTGCGAGTTTTTCTTCTCTCTCCATACATCATAATGGTGTCCGGACTCCCCTAAAAGGCTTGCCCCTCACTGCCTCTGAGCTGGTGCTCCTCAGTGCCCTATATACTCCTGTCAAGGAGGTGCATAGAGCAGCTTGTTTATACACATCTGGAGCAGGTAAACACAATTCCAACGTCCAGGCTTCCAGGCTGGCTTTCACACTTGTAGCTGCCACCGGCAAGATGAGTGTTAAGGTAGAACGAGCACAAGAGGACCTCCTTTGCAGCAAAGTTTATGGTTCATGCAACATCCTCAGTGTTCACAAAAGGCACTGCCATCAAGATAAATATCTCCAGTGTACACAAAAGCCACTGCCACCGAGATAAATGTGGAGCTAGGATCAACAGGAGCTGATGAACCCATGGACAATCACACCCCTCTGGGCCTGTCTGGGCCTCTCCTCAGACTTGTCAAGACTGCTCACTTTGCTCCTTTAAGTCTTATCTCCAATCTTTGATGGGCCATCTCGCAACTTGACAGTCTAGAGAGGAGCACAGAAAAGAAACATCACACCCTGCACAACCACATAGGCCTGGTTTTGCTTGATAAATCAGAAGCCAGATGGCGTGGTGCATGAAAGAATAAAGATTTTAAACTATCCCCCACTGACCCTGCTGTGAGGACAAGTGCACCTCACAGCAAAGAATAACATAACATGTTTTGGGGCTGTAGCCTGGCTATAGCCACCACAAACCATCTGGCCTCGATAAGGCCTGACTCAACAGTCCTGAGAAAAACGAGAATTAGGGTCAGCTTGCCCCAGAAGCAGGGTGGCCTAGAGTTGAACTGAGCCCAAGTTACAAACCAGTGAAATTGCTTTGTGTGACTGTTGCCAACTGCCTATGTAATTTTCCCTATAAATACCTCCCCCTAATTGGGCTTGGGGTTGACTCCTCTGTCTCCTGTGGGAGATACATGTCGTCCCCAGAGCTCTGGTTCCTCAAATACACCTCTTGTTCATTACACCAAGACCAGTTTCTCGTGAGTTCTTGGGGGGTTGCGTTGTCTCGAGATTTGAGTGGGGGTCTTCCCCGCCCCGGTGGTCTTTCAGTGCAACTTGTGATCCCAGGACTTGGGACGGAAGGCAAGAGACTCACGGCTGCAAGGCCAGTCTGAGACCTAGGAAGACCATGGGTGAGAAATCCATGAACCCCAAACAAAGAAAAAAGATCTACTTAGGTACATCAAACCTTCTACATGCAACAAAATGAAATTTAATTATTAAGTGTGCTATTTTTAAAAGGAGGCGAGTGGGGAGGTGCAATGGAAATCCCCTGGCCCAGATGTCCTGTACCTAAACCATAACCATTGAAGACTTTGGTACACGAGAGACAGGCACAGGAGCCACGAGACACCGGCAGACGCCTGATCACTTGCTGAAGTGCTTCAGTCTCCTAATACTTTCTAAGGACCGGGCACTTTCTGAGACGAGCCTCAGGCTGCACACTGCAAGGATGTTGTGGATAATTACATGGTAATAATTGGTAGTAAGTGCCTTTCCCCGCAGCATGATTCCCTTTTCCCCGGGTTGCCTGCCTCCTTGTGCCTGGTTTATGCAGGAAAACGGTGTCCAAATAAATCCCTGCCTTTTAGAATGGAGTCTGCACTTCTCTGATCGCCCGGATGGTTTAGTGCCCTTCGCCAGCAGATGGTAAGGCTTTTTCACCAAAGGCACGTTTTCAGCTTCCCTCTGGCTATGGAGAAAGCTGGGAGACAAGATGCTGGAGGTTTAGGGATGAATTATAGGATGAATATAGATCTGGCCACTGAGGAGAATAGAACTAGCCCTGGGTAAAACCAAGGAAAAATAACCACAGCAATGGTGTTCAGGTGGGCTTATGGCTCCTGCCACGTCCTCATAGAGTCATCTCTGCATTTTTATGTCACCTCTGCAAGGTACACACTGTATCACCGTGAGCGTGCTCAGATGCGCAGGTCAGTGTCTGATGAAGGACACGGTCCTAGGACTAGGCTAATAAGGATTTGAGTCCCAATGAAGCCACCTGTCAGCCGCATGGCCTCTGCTGTGTTAGTTCACTTCTCTAGGCTTTAGGCTTCTCCTGTATGCCAGACTTCCTTTCCCATTCTTGTCCCAAGGCTCAAGAAAGAAAACAATCTTTTCCCAATGTGTGATGCCAACAGTGTCTATGTCCTGTTTGTTATTTTGTAGTGACCTAGGCTATTCTGACTATTACACTCGGGGAGGAGTCTGGAGGGCTTTTTCGAATACATACTACTGGACATTACAGTGACAACGCGGGTATCAGGAAAGGAAGTCCAGCAGCCTCAGAGAACGCTCATGCTGTGGGTGGTAAGGATACTCACTCAGTGTACAGCAAGGACTACACAGGCGATTTCTGCATTCTTCCTAGAGGGTTCTAAAAGATGAACAACACCGAGGCCTGTGAATCCTGAAGAGCAGGCCCTTCTCCATTTGTGTGTTTGACGTAAATGGAGAAGGGCTACCCATCCCTCTGCTCTCTCGTGAACTTAATGGATTTCGGAACTTGTTACCAAACTAACAAGGCCATTTTCCTACCCCCAAGGATTTATAGCTAACCTTTGCTAAGGGACTGGGAGTCACTCACAAGGCCCCATCCCTGCCCAATGATATATAGACAGTTAATGGTTGCATGGGAAAGGGAAGCATTTTCTTCAGTGGGTCAGCCACCCATGCTCCCCTATACATGATCCTAGGTAAACTTATCGGGCCACTAAGCTAGGTTTGTATGGGATCTATTCTTTGTTTCTGCCACTGATGTCTTTTATAAGGCGAGTGTGTGCTAGATTGTTCCTGCTAACACAGGCCTATAGTAAACCTACAGGGAAGGTGTTCCTGTGGAGCCCACCACACCCTTGCTCAGTGATCGTTGGTTTTAAAAAGCCCTCACGTTTGCCATCAGTCTTTATGCCCTCACACAGCCGAGCTCTAAGGACACCAATGACTAGGACAACAAAGCATGAGTGGACAGAGAGGTATGGCCACTGTGTGCAAGGCAGAGCTCAGAGAGGCAGTCTGCAGGCCGTACATCTGCTGTTTTCACATCAAGGCTCTCTCTCCCTATCCACATAGCCCTTCACCTCCCCATTTAAAAGTCCTCCTGTGGCATGTGGTCTTCCTTGCAAATCTCTCACAAAGCAATCGTATCTCAGGGCCGGGCTCCATGCTCTAAAACTGTCCAAACGCATCGTCGTGATGAAGTGTTGTGGCGTGAGCTTGCTGCCTGCACTTCCAGGACCAGCCTGAAGGCCACAGTCTGGTTACAAATTGTAAATCTGATACACTGCACCACCCAGCCATCTCCAAAATCTAGAGTGTCCATGAAGTCCAACTTTGAGAGGAAAAAAAGAGGAATTGATCTAAAGATGGAGAGCTTGCTAAGGAACTGACCACACCTCGTTTGGGTTGAATTTCTCCCTGCAGCATCTGAAGATCTTCCATCTAGTCACCTCTAATCAAGGTCATCCACGGGGCAACTCTGGATTTTTTTTTTCTTTCCTGAAATTTATCTTACTTGATTTATTTTCAAGTTTTTTATAATAAGGTTTATCTTTAAAGTCTATAAACTAAATGTACCATTATTTGATTACCTTGTGTGTATTGTATGTATGTCTGTACTCATTCCTATGTGGAAGCCAGAAGACAGATCCTGTACCGTTCCTCAGCTTCTCAGGAGCTGTCTACCTTAGTTTTCTGAGATGGGGTCCCTCACTGGCCAAGTGGGCTAACCAGACCAACCAATGGGCCTCAGAGACGGCCATCTCTGCCTCCTCGGGCCTGGAATTAGAAAGGCTCGACACCACAGAGAGCTGTTAGCTTTGGTCTGTGAATGCTCAATTCAGTTCTTCGTGCATCCACACCAAGAACCTACCAACCAAGTTATCCCATGACCCTATGTTGCAGTTTTGAACATGAGTGTGAGAGGGACTACTGCTGCTTCCCACCGTGTATGTAGGCATTCGTGGCAAATGACCAGATATTCTTACTCTGCACAGACAATGACAACACCCAAGAAGTCAGAATTCTTTATTAAAACTGTCCATCGTTCTAACCTGGAAATCTAGCCTGTGATCTGTCCAGGGAATGATCTGCATGTAATCCCTACAGCTGCTGGGCAGGCTTACCAAGAGGTCTCATTTTAGCTAAACACCAGAACTCTAGCCGTTTGAGATCTTCATTTTCACACGTTGGTCCTCTCTGTCCCCTCCCGTAAAGCCAGCAGGATATAATCTCATCTGTAAAAAGAAGGCCAGCATCCCGGCTGGGCTGCCAAACTGCAGGGAGTGAAAGGTTTTCCAGCTACTGCATGCTATCCTTCTTTACTTCCAAAAGAATAATGAAGAACTTTCCTTTTCTCCCATACCATATCCTAAGCACACACTTAGCTTATGTGACAGGTCCACACATCTCTGTGAGGGAAGGAAAGAGAATAAACAAGGTGTGCCCCTGTGTAACCCTGCCACGCCCACCGACCTCTGTGTGTGCTGTGTCCTTAGTCAGCTTCCCAATTGTCCATGCCCTGCCCCTGCTGTGTTGAGGAGCTAACTATACGTGTGTAACAGACAGCCCATTGTTTCTCTGGATTCAAAGCATCTCTGGAGAAAGATGGCGTTTTCTTAGTCACTAAGCTGAAGCTGCTTCAAGTTGGCTTTTCACGGTTGTTTGCTCCGTCTGTTTCCTGGGCTCTTCATTCATTTTGCTTTAAAAAAAAATAATAATCATATGGATGCACGACTGCGGAAATGTGAAGTGTTGCAATGGTCCCTTCTAGAAAATTGACTGGGATTTGCATTTTGCAAATGCCACAGACAACAAGATGATTTTCCCCCTCCTCCCATAATGTTTCATTGTCGGTAAATATCCACTTCCTCTGCCAGTGAAAAGCCACTCGGTGACCTGAATAGGACCTGGTGAGAGAAAACATATTTTCAGTAACAGTGAGTTCATTTTTCTGCCAGAACCAATTAGTCCGTAGCCGTCTCATGTCACTGAGATCTTGAAGAGGCACTTAGGAGGTGTTAAAAAGAGCCTTCTACATAGATGATTAGAAATGGCCTGTACTAATGTAAAGGCAATCTTTCTGCTTTACTCTTTCTTACTAAAATCATGTTTTTATTTGCAATTCCGCTCCTAAAGAGGCATCTTTTGAAAATGGTTTCAATAAGAACCAGAAATGGGGACTTTATAATTTAACCTAGAGATGAAGGCAGCATAGGACCAAGGAGATGAGACCATGACACAAATCCCTTTCTGTTCCTATTTGTACCAGAAACTGCTGTGAGAAGGGCTGGGGGGGGGGGCAAGCAGGAAGCTCCTTAGAGTGGAGTACTCTAAACAGAATGAGCTCCAGAGTAGTAGATGGCCTGAGCTCCATACCTGGCTTTCTCCCCTGGCATTTGGAGGAAAAAAAGAGTTTTACAGCACCACATAATTCTTGAGCCCCTGCTCCCATTGCTGTATTGCAGAGAAAACAACCCCTACGTTTCAGGGCTACCGAGAGGATTAACTAAGACGCTGTGTGCAGACCATCTGCTGTACAGGTAAAACCAGCTACGGTAGGCTGAAGCTGCGACGTATGCACCTGGAGTTCAGGGAGCCGGATGCTCAAAATTCAGGTAAAAATATTTAGGTCACGTGGCCTGGTTCTTACTAATGTTTACCAGGGCCTCTTCAGCATAGTCCACACGATCTACTTCACACGAGTAGTGCGCTGCTTTCTTGGAGACAAGAAGTTGGTGAGAGAGATGGATTCGAACTTGCTCCATAACTGGAAGTGGCCTTGAGGTCCTGATCCTTCTACCCCTGCTTCCAGGGGGCTAGGATTACAACCCAGTGCCACCACACATTCGATATTAACCACGTGCTTCAGTGGGAAATCTGTGTGTCGCCTATCAAACCTGTGTCTTGTACATGCTAGGTAAATGCTCTGCCACTTAGCCCCATCCCCAGGTCTTTACCTCGTTTCTTTAAAGTTTGGGCCGTTAGACATGACCACACTGTTAACAGTTTAATATAAAAGTGCTGCCATTTAGTATTATTTGATTTCCACCCCTTTTAAATATTTACAGATGCTTAACTCTTAGATACCTTTGACATTCCAACAGATTTAAGCTCTCTATAAACATTCCTTCGGGGGCTTTTTCTTTTATTCTGATAGTAAAACCTAGTAGGGGAATGTGAATTAAACCTGATTCCCAAATAAGATATCCTGCGGCAATTGAAATATCCTGTGTGCTTATTATCCCCTGTAAAGCACACTTCACCCCAGGGGATCTGCCGGATGAGAAAATTAAAACCCAGCTGCTGGTTTTAAAGCCCATTAAGTCATCACGAGGTTCTTCAGAATCCCTAGCCTGGTTTTCCTGGTGGGCAGCAGAGCACAGCTCTCCCGTCCAGCCTAAAGGAAAAGCATTGCACAGAGAGTCTTCGAGTTAGTCCTGAGAGTTCAGAACCAAGGCTAACTCTAGGCATCACCCAGTTCCTTCCATTTGAGCAGAGAAGAGAAATGAATGCAGAAAAGGTCGGATGGTGTTTGCAAGACCCACCACTCGTTAGAAGCAGAGCGCAGGTTGAAGGCCCATCAACGCTGAATTCTGAACACGGTCCTGATGATGGCTGCTCATGGTTCCCATGTGTGTCTAGGATGGTGGGACTAGAAAAAGCTGTCTGGGTTGGTAGCTGCGTGTAGAAGTAGAATGCAAGGAGTCATCTAGGCACGCTCTTCCTGTGACTGGAGTTGTTCAGGTCAGAGTGCAGGCCCCGGTGACCCTTACAAGCCGGGTTTGAGCACTGTCCTCAATAGAGAGAAGAAACAGTGAAAAGCAGAGAAAGGAGATTAAGTCTGTGAGGCCACATCGAGAAGAACAGAGTTCTAGTGACTTCCCCAAGTCTATCTTAAGAGTGCTTATCTGAGGTTGAAGTTTAAATGCAGGGCATGAAGTATACATTACTGAGCAATCCGAGTTTCATCCCATCCATCATGGTCTGGGCTCCAGTCTCTCTGAAAGGTGGTCCAACAAGATGTCAACACTGTGTGGTCCCGCTCTTCTTAGGAGACGAGTTCTTCCTCTGGCTGCCTGAGACTCCGAAGGAAATTGCAATTCCTATGGGACCATTGTGTCACTAGTCTGACCCCAGCAGGCTAGACACGAGTATCTCCCTTTTCTCCTTCTAGGTTCCTTACATTCACATATGTGGCTACCTCGGCCTCCATCAGCCGGAATGCTCAGCCAGCACCATTATTATGTCACCTTGCAGGAGGAGAAGCATGTGCCTGTAGACCAGCAGTTCTCAGCCTGTGGGTCTCAGACCCGTTGGCAAACCTGTCCCCAAAACTATTTACATTACAATTCATAGCAATAACAAAATTACAGTTCTAAAGCAGCAGCAAAAATAATTCCCTGGTTGGGTGGGTCCCCACAACATAAGAAACTATTAAAGGGTCACTCACTGCATTAGGAAAGTTGAGAACCACCACTGTAGTCGGTCTGACAAGGCCAGCCATTAAATTCAACAGGTTTTGTTCTACGCAGGGTATCCTGGGCTGGCCTTGAACTTGCCAAGTAGCTGAAGATGAACTTCTGATCTTCCAGCTTCCACTTTTCAAGTGCTGGGATAGCACCAAGGTACCGCTGTGTCCTGTTTGATCTGTGGTTGAGATTGAACCCAGGGCCTTGCTAGGAGCCCAGTGCTCTGTAGGCTCCCTATTAACTAAGCCAAATCTTCGGCCCATCAGCATGGTTCTGAGCGTTTAGATATTATTCATTTGGCTACCATCTATCATGTGTTATCCAGAAATCTCTATGGAGCGCCAGCAGTGCGTGAAGTGCCACACATTCAGTGGTGACAGGCACAGCTGGGCTGTATATTTTGAAAATATGGAGACTGCCAAGTTATTTTACTTGCCCCATAATCTTTCTGTGGAGTCTTTGGCTAATCTGAATGACAGACAAGGTCACTAGCATATTTCTCGTCCTTGTTCTTTCAATTTGGTATCTCGTGCTAGTTGGGCAACTAGCAAGTCTAGGAGTTGACCCATGAACCTAGTTAGTGAGGGTCAGCCTATTTCCCCTTTGGCTATCATTGTTCTAGAAGAGAACAATCTAGAAGAGAGTCAGATACAATGAGGATCCGAATGGGGTACTTAGGAAAGCTACCTTTTCATCCTGAAAAGGTACGGAGATAGAACAGTCCTGACATCCTCTAACATCCAGATTCCTACTTTGGACGTATCATGGGATGCCTGCTGTTGTGGTAGCCATCTGGTAGCCAGCAGGAGGAACAGCTCATAGATAGGAGGATAGCACACATGGAAACAGAGTTCTTAAAGAGAATTTTTAAAGCTAGCAAATCCACTCTGAAACCACTCTGCCATCTGACTTCATCACATTCAAATGATGGTGTCACTTAGTTGATCAATAGCCTCGACTGAAGAACTGGAATAGTGTTTATAAATATGGATATAAGGTATTTTCCCAAGATTCTTTCTTTCTCTTAGCCATCTTTACCCCCGGCAGGCCGACATCTGTCACCATGACAGTCGAGCCATGCAGTTTAAGCAGGTACAAGATCTACCCGGGACACGGGCAGGACTACCCCAGGACCTACGAGAAGGTTTTTCACTTTCTTAATGCAAAATGTGAGTCCGCGTTCATCTCCAAAAGGAATCCTCGGCAGATAAACCGGACTGTCCGGTACAGAAGAAAACACTGGAAAAGGAAGTCGGAAGAAATTCAAAAGAAAAGAGCCCGCCATGGCCCTGCACTCGAATTCCAGCGAGCCGTCACAGGTGCGTCTCTAGCTAATGGTCAAGAGGACTCAGAAACCAGGAGTCAGGAAAGCTCAGCGAGAGCAGGGTAGCAGGGCTGCCAAGGAAGCAAAAGGGGCTAAGCAGGCATTGAAGAAGACAGCAATGGCGGCTGCCAAGGCCCCCACAAAGGCAGCCCCTAAACAAAGGATCATGAAGCCTGTGAGGGTCTCTGCTCCAAGAGTTGGTGGGAAACTCTAATTTGGTAGACCAGAGTTTAAAATAAAGATCTGTCTTTAACTCTAAAACAAACAAACAAGTCCATCTTGATATAACACCAGGAAAGGCTTCATTTCCTTAAACTTTCCTCTGTCCTTGAGTTTTTCTTACTTTTTAGAATCCTGTCATCCTCCTCCCATCTCTGTGAACTTATTTTCCTATAGTATGCTTCGGCTGACTGTCTTGTGAGATGTTATCTGAAGCTGCCTGTGGCCTTATCTCCAGTTTCCTGCCTAAACTATCGTTCTGCCTAGGATCACTGAGCTAGGAGAGGCTGTTTGCAGTTAGGGGGAAAAGCTGAAATGTTTTCAACACAGTAACGGGCTTTTCCTCCCCCTCCGTGACGTGGATATAAGCTAGATTAGATCAGATTAAAAGTAGATAAAGGCAGATTTATTAGACACTTTGTTCTTTTAATTTAAGTTGCCATTATATTGACAAAAGTTGTTTATACTTCCTTGTACTTTGAAAAGCCCATGTACAAATCCCATAGCAATTCTATAGTTGGTCACTTATGTCCGCACTGCCCCACCTCCATTTTTAAGGGTCTTGATCTTTACTAACAAGATTTTCATCTCAATGGCATTGTTTGATTTTGGTCTTCTTCTGTTCCTCTACTTTATTAAAGTATATTTATAATAGTTTTTATAAAACTCTTAACAGCTAATTCTGTGGTCAGTGTCATGTTTTGTTCTCTTTCTTTGGGTTGTTTTTTCATTAGGATATGAGTATTACCCTTCCATCTCTTCATTTTGCATATGTAAGTTCTCTCTTTCTCTCTCTGACACACACACACACACACACACACACACACACACACACACACTCCTGCACAACCCATTGAGTCAAGTTTAATGTTATTTATGTACTTGTGTTTATGGCTGACCAATTGAGATTAGACAACCTACCCGGAAGCTCATGGAGGATAAAGACTGATTCCTCTTCTCTCAGTAGCCATTAACCACCTAGGGGTAGGGTCTGGTGAAATCTCCCCTGTTCACATTGCTGTGTGACTGATGTCGTCATTGTATGGATCTTGTTTAGGCAATCACATTGTTGAGATGTCATCAGTATGGCTTTCTTGCCATGTCCAGAAGACTCTATTTTGCACCAGGCACCCTGGTCCTCTAAATTTACAACCTTTCCAACCACTCTGTTGCAATGTTCCTGAGCCTTTGTGGGGGTAGACGTAGCTATTGAGGCCGGACACCCCACGGTTACTTGGTCTCTTTACTTTGACCAGCTGCGGATCTCTCTCGCTCCTTCCATATGGTGCACAAAGAAGCACCTTTGAAGAGAAGAAAGACCTACCTGTTTTTTAAAAGTAACCAGTTGGGAGCGATTTGTGCTGCCCATATATTCCTTAGTGTCAGGCCATCCACAGGGGCATTGTCATCCTGGGACCATACCCTTAAAGAAAACTGACTGTGCCTCTCCGTGAGCTGTCCATGGCTCCTCTGTTAGAGGTGGGACTCATGAGCTCCTCCCCACGCCATTGACTGGCTTGATCTTGTGCAGCTTTTGTATGGATGACCATAGCTGCTGTGAGTGAAGTGCAGTGGTTCTGTCATGTCCAGAGACACTGCTTCACTGGTTCCCCAGACCTCTAGCTCTTATCATCCTTCTGTCTTCTCTTCTCTTCCTTGGTGGTCATAAGTTATATGTCTCTTGTCTTGAAGACTTTAGGAACCTTTACTGGGTCATGTTAGCTTGTTTTCTAAAACACTGTATACATCTCCTCTCCAGCCAGCAGTGCACAAGTGCTTTTGTTTCTACTTCTTTACTCATAACGGCTTCCAGACTATAGAATTTTGCCAATTTGGTAGACATTTTCCTATCTGTGGAAACTGTTAGTTTTTCTACATGTCCATTGTTCCCACGCCCTCCACCCACCACATATGGAAAGAAGAACTGCACTCTCTGGTCCCTCGTGGGTTTATGTGATTTGTCTTGGCCAATGACTGTGGCCACTACCAACTTAGAGCAATTGCTTAATACTGTGAATATGCCCATGGCTCTTTTCCCTCTGTCGAGGAGACCTTCTACATTCTGATGAATGACCTGAGAATATGAAAAGCTTAGTGATCAGAACCATATAGGTGACCTAGCGTGGGGATTTGGTGGGAGGTGAGATTTTGTTGGTTGGGATCTTCCTGGGTGTATCACCCTGTGCTGAATACCTCATTTCTATATGTAAATGAAGCTTGGCATGTTTTGACATTTTCAGGCCTTTGTTTGTTTTGTCTTAAATGCCCATTTGTTACTTACCCGGTTTTAAAAATTGAAAAATAATTCCTTTGGCTTTCTCTAAAACAGGAGACATATTAGATTCTCTGCTTCTGTTGATTACTTTGTTTTGAATTTCTTTATGCAATGCGTGGTTTTCCTTAGACTTCTGGTTCTTAAACTACACTTTCTTATTGCATACGCCAGAGGCTATTGGTTGTGTTTTACTAGATGGAGATGTTGTCAGACTGCCTTCTAAATATCTGTGCTTATAACCAAGGGTCAGCGCTGCTCTCAGCCTGTATCGGAGACGCCTCCTGTTGTTGTGGGAATGGGCTAATGCAGAGACTCACAACTGGTTAAAGTGCAGAGAACAGGTGGGGAGCTTGGGGCTAGATGGGACATCTGTATCGTCCGCCCAGGAGGGATCACTGAAGAGGGGCCAGGAGAATAGAGATGTGTGCCACACAAAGGCATCTTCCGTATGTCTGGACTCATCACAGTTGTGTTTACCGCCACAGGACCTGCACAAGCTTGGCAAAGCAGCACTTCATAATGGATGGGGGAGTGGTCCATAAGCCCCCCTTTTTCCTAAAGAGCTATTTGGAGGTAATTGTTGCTGGGGAAGGGAGTGCTTTTTTCTTCATTGGAGTGGCCACTGAAAAATTTTCCTGTCCATTCTCCAGTCAATGACCTCCTGCCTATGCTCATGCAAACACGGTAGCGAAACTCACATACAGGAAAGGTCACATACACAAAAATGGCTTGTTAGAAAAGGGGGTTCCAAAGGGAAAAGAAGTGGGTAAGAGGGGATAACAGAGGTAAAATTATTAGAATTCATTATAGGAATGTGTGAGGCTGTCAAAGAATAAAAATAAATTTAAAAACAATTTTAAAAGAACACTTTAAACACATGTCTTAGTTGGTGTTCTATTGCAGTGAGGAAACACTATGGCCATGGTAGCTCTTACAAAAGAAAGCATTTAATTGGAGCTGGCTTATAGGTTTAGTTCATTATCATCATGGCCAGAAGCACGGTGGTACACAGACTGACATACATGGAGCTTTAGAAAGAGCTGAGAGTTCTATATCCAGATACATAGGCACCAGAAAGGGAGAGACACTGGGGTTGGAATGTGCTTTTTTAAAACCGCAAAGCCCACCCTAGTGGCACCCTCTCTCTAAGTAAGGTGTATCTCCTAATCCTTCCAAATAACGCCAGTCCCTGGTAACCCAGCATTTCATCTGTGAGCTTACAGGGCCACTCTCATTCAAGCCACCACAACATGCAAAAGTAGACAAGGATCTCTGATCATGTCAGAAATACACTGCTGGGTGTATCTTAGGGTGCCTCCAGGGATGGGTGGCGCCATCCTATCAGCTGTGGCCCTGAACTGAATAAAGCTATAAAAGGAGAGAGCCTAGGAACTGATGTTCACGTCTCCATTTCCTGCCTGCAGATGCCTTGTGGTCAGCTACCTCATCTCCTGCTGCCGTGCCTTCCCACCTTAGACTCTGAGCTAAAATAAACCTCCCCTCCCTTCAGTTGCTCCTTGTCAGGCATTTAGTGAACAGCACTGAGAAAAGCAACTTGTGCAATAATGCAACATCGAACATAATCTACTATAACCTAAATAACCTTTGACTCATGACCGACCTCAATTCACCTGGAATCCCGTCTACCCCTCCCCATCCCCGGGGCATTTTGAAGCTGTGTGAGGTGGGCATATAGCTCCACGTCTACATCGCAAAGCATCAGGACTGTCCGTCGTGTCTGTACAAGTGTCTACCCACTTCCTAGTCAGTACAGAGTGCTAGGTCTCAGGTGGTACTTATAGCCAGGCATGAGCTCGAGCCGAAGTCTAGAGAGATGTCTGGCAGATATTCTTTAGGAACTTGTGGAATGGGCTTTCAGCCCACCAAAAGGAGTCCATTTTCTTGCCTCTTGCAAAAGGGACATGGAACCCTCTATCACATATGTCTGTGGCATCTATCAGCATAAAAGCCCGTGCTAGCATCCAGGCTCCCACAGTCCCTATTTACAAGTACCCGTCACTATTTCAAAGCCCCCACACTAGTATCTTGACCCTTCTCTTCTCCCCCTAAACTCCCAGGCGGGCTCCAGGTCCAGGCTCTCCTCCCCCAGATACTATCCTCCTCTTAACTGATCTTTTATTGATTTTCCACCCCACCTCACCCTTGCGAGGTCACTTCTCTCACAGATAAGCTACCTATGTCTAGTGGGTTTCATTTTTTTCTCTGCTCTGGACTCTTCCGGATGCCTATGGACATTTTCTCTCTTACCCATAATCCTCTCTCTTACCTTCACCCTTAATGGGACAGCCACCCCGGCAGGTTTTTCTTTTTTACCATTTCTCCTAGCATACAAAGACTAAAAGGTCTTCCCTTCAGTCTGAACTATTGGCTTCCAGGGAGAGCCTGTGTCTCTGTAAAGCTGGTGACAGGTGACACTTAAAGGCAATCTGTCTTCTCTATTTTATGTTTAAAATGATGGAAATAACTTAGTTTAACGTATACTCATGTTTCTAAGATATTTACTGATAAATGTGTTCTATACTTACGTGTGTGTTTACATATGTGCACCAAAGGTGAATGTGAGCTTTAAGCTTCTAAAGGGTTTGAACTGTTTCCCTGTGCCTTGTCTGAAGTAAGGGCAGCCCTAGTGATGGTCAGGACAGCGTGAGGGAAGGGCTCATGGCTTGTTTTTATAGGACGCTCTGATGGTTGTCAGAACAAACGTGTCTCATACAGAATACAATTTGGGATGTTTTGCTGTTTGACAAATTTCAGCTGTCTTCCTCTCTAGACTTTTTAGTTAATGTATTGTGGATCCAGCGCCGTCCCTTGAAAAGCATATAACTCAGGGTGTGTAGTGCCTTGTGGGTAAATGCTCTACCGTGTCCTCAGCATTGTAAAAGAACGGAGGACGAGCACTCTGCCTTCAGAGTTCTTGAATGAATCACCCGAATGAGTTGTTTTTTCATGTGTAAAGTATTTTGTCTTCCAGAATGTAACCTTGGCATTTTCATCTCTCTCTCTCTCTAACATGATGTTTTCATTGTTAGCTTAAACAATGTGTGTCATACGATGATCGACGTCCTATATTATAAAACAAAAAGTATGTATAAGGATACATACAATGTTCTGTTAATTAAATAAGGCAACTACCTTATTGTTCCGTTATCTTTCATCTATGCAGAATGGGAGATTAAGGAGGGGACACGGCACCTTGGGCTGGTCGTGGCTCTCGGTGTCCTATCACCCTGTGCAGCTGGCTTTGTCCTCAAGGCTTACTTGACACATTTGACCCAGGAAAGGTCCTCGCTTCCTTCTGACCACATTGCCCCTTTGCTATGTCTGAAACTCTTCCTGCCCCCATGCTGGGGCTGTCCGGAGAGACCAAGAGTCGTGAGTCCTTTTGATCTTTGTGTCTGACCTTGAAAAATCCACACAAGCCCATTTTCTAGAGTGGAATTCAAGGAATCCCGAGGGGTGGGGAGGCTTCTCTGCATTCCTGACCCTGGCTCCGGTGAGTTCCCTGTCCACGTCACACTCAACAATACACTGCGGGTGACACTCGCCTCACTTTTTCTCGGCTTCTATCTGGCATGTTTCTCCCTGGCCTTAGTGACCAGAACAACCCTGGTGATAAGTAGGTATGCTCCTTTATCATTTCTTTTATAATTACCATGAATAAAGATTGTTCTACTTGATGTTGAAGCTCTTCCCTTATTAACTCTGAATGCTGTGCATGTTGGTTTATCTCTGCGTCTTTCACATTTTCTCAGCTGCTCACGGGGAGACTGAAGTGTACCTGTCTTCACATTAATATGATTTTGTTCACTGAATGCGTATTTGAAGAAAAGCCAAGCATCACGATTGTATACTGACTGTTTTGAAGGAAAGCCAACAGTTATATGACAGATGCATATCTTCTTGTAATTTCATTTCTCAACTCTATGGAATAGTTCTGAGTGACTTTCTGGGATATCTAATCTCAGTGAAGGGGGACTGGTCTATGACTCCACTGATCCATTTTTCTGACAAATGCAACCAGGCTTTCTCTTACTGGCTGTTCATGAGGTGTGTCAATCAAGATTAAAAGTGCTGTGGCAGGAAACAGCTGGTCTTGCATCTAGTCCTTAGCTGCATGGTCCCCACTACTGCTTCCAGATGTCTCACTTCTTCCAGGCTATAGCAACAGCTGGTTGGTTTCCTAAGACAGGCTTCCAAATGTACTCCCAGAAAACTAAAAGCCCTTCGGCAGCCCAGAGCAGTTTACAGGACTGCAGAGGAACACGGTAAACAGGGCGGGGCTCTCTGCGACAAGGCAGTGAACATCATGGATGTGCTGTGCGTGACAGAGTTAGCCACCATCACAGTGATCCTGTCAGAGAACAGGTTGTCACTCTCCAAATAAACTAAGGGGGTAGCAATCCCAGTGGGGAACTGTTCTATCCAGAATCTTCCTCAATTCAACCCTAATCTACAAAAACAAAACAAAATAAACAAAAGTAACAACACCAAAACAAACAAAAAACCCAACTCACCAAGGATCTTCTGTGTACAGAAGTGAGTGCCAGACATTTCTTACATAGCTGAACCAAGAAGATAAACTCTAAAGCCTTACAGGATACAATGTAATCCAACCCTATAAACTAAATATCTACCAGGAGATAAATTAGCTTGACATTTATTTTAGGCTTAGCCCAGATGTGTGACGTAATTAAGGAACTCCCAATGTGTATCTAAATAATGCAATGTCATTTTGTCAATAATAACTTCCTATCTATCTAATCTATGTGACTTTATCCAATCTTATCACTTTCAAAGGTATGGAGGGTTGAAACAGAAGTCTTCCAACATACCTTCCACACGTAGTCCCTACAAATGGAGTAGCTTCCAATTCCTAGGTCTCTGGCCTCGAACTCAGAGATCTGCTAGCCTCTGCCTCCTATGATTAAAGGTGTGTAACACCTTCTGGGCCTAAGCTTTTCATGGCCACTAATGCCTCAAGAACTGGATCAAAAGCCTGTGTCTTCCAGTCTCAAGATCTGGATCACAGGTGGCCCTCCATTTCTGGATTGTAGTTCATTCCAGATATAGTCAAATTGACAACTGGAACTAGCCATTATAGCGTTAGTGTCTGAAGTTTGCCTTAGTGTGCTCTCACAATGACATTATTGTCTCTCCTGTCATTGTGCAGCCATCCAATTATCACTGGCCTTTTTTTTTTTTTTACTAAGCCCCACCCCCAAGCTATCGAATTCAGGAAATCACTAGAATCAGTTTCTTTTTCCTTGCAGTTGGAAAATGAGTTTTAAATTATTCATATTAACACCCTTCAGATAAATTGAACTTCTAGACTCTGTTCAAGAGTTTTTAAATAAAGCTTAGTTTAAGAAAAATCAATCTTTTACATTAATGGAGGCCATTTTTAACTATTAATTTTATATTAACCATTGGTTTTGACTTACAGAACTATCTCCTCAAGAATTTCAAGAACCATTAATATTAATAAGGAAAGAAGTAAAACATCACAATTTCAACCTTACAAAACACTGTCAACTTCTATTTCTGGCCATTTAACTAGCTCCCTAGCTGGCAGAGCCTTTCCCCACCCTACACATCACCTAGACTTGCTGACGGTGGCAGTATTCAAAACACTTCCTGCTACGTGCATGTCTGGACTTAGTTGAAAGTACAGGTGGTTCTAAGACCAGAAAGCTAAGCAGGACCCAGAGTAAAAGCCCTCACCAGCGTCCTCGCCCGGGGGCTGCTGCCTGGTCATGTGTCCTGAGCTCAGGCTCATCCTCATGGTAGCTCTCCTGGTCTTGCATCCCTGGTCTGATCACAACCAGCCTGGGAGGAGGAAAGAGTTTGTTTGGCTTACAGATTAAAGTCCATCACTGAGGGAAGTCAGGGCAGGAACTGAAGCTGAGACAATAGGATAATTACTCACTGCCTTGCTTCCCGTGCCTTACTCAACCTAATTTAGTTTTTAACTCAGGGCTCTCTGTCCAGGGGAAGCCTTGCCCAAAGGGGCTGGGCCCTCCCATGTCATTCATTAACTAAGAAAATGCCTCCACAGCCCTGCTTATAGGCCAGTCTGAGGGAGGCAAGTCCTCTGCTGAGGTTCCCTCCCCAGATGACACTGGTGACACAAGTGACACAACAGCTAACCAGTGCAGTAGATAAAGCCTTTATCTCCAGAGACGCTGCTTATGAAGCAAAGGGTGGTACTTCCATAGAGAGAGCGCCATCAGAACGTTCTGATACATGCGGCAATGTTCCCACAGATTATCATGAAAGGGAACAATTCCTGTGACCCGATAACATGGCAGCCACCATGATGTCATGCTGTAACTCATACTTTCATGCCTTGAAATAACCATGTAAAATCCTGGAGATGAAAATATAGTATATTTTATTTAACCGATAGGCAGATTATATTGGTGGGAGCCATCAGGAAAATGGTGAGTGTGGTTAAGAGTGAGGTGTCCACCACAGTGGGCAGGAACCTTCACACCCCCAGTCATTACTTAGTGGTCTCCTGAGGACCCGGTTTTTCTACTGTGTTAAAATAAGAGTCTTTGAATTGTGTGCTGTGTACTTAGAGGATCCATGTCTTAGACAGCAATACTTGTTTTCCTTTTGCCAGACAAGTGCAGGAATCTCAGCTGTGTTAGGTGGCATTGCCATCTGAGAGGACTCTTCAGGAAGGTTCTAGGCCTTCAGAGAGTTCTATAATCACCATCCTGACTAACCACCACTGCTACCCCCAGTTCTTAAGGAAGTGTGTTCTCTTTACTCTTTTCCTTCTCACCCAGTGCCAGCCCCACCCCAACCTCACAACTGAGTCAAAAATGGATTTTCCAGGAAGCACAGCCCAAAACTCTGAGTTTTAGGGAACAAGAACAACGTACCACCATTGCGTGCTGAAGAACTAATGAACTAACCTCAACACAGAATGTTCACAGATTGGAAGCAAAATGTCGTATACTTCCTCTAAGCCTTTTATTCTGGTGGTGGTGACAAGACGACACCTGCACTGCCAGTGTGTGAATATTGGGAGTAGGTCTGCAGGATTGAAAGAGAACACGTACACGGATCACCCGTTTTCAGAGAGTGCCACCAGGGCTTTACTGAGGTCGCCTAATATACCCATGGCAAAAGCCATGGAAAAACAACAAAGCAGGTGAAAATCTCCAACCAGAAAAAAACAGGAGAACAGGAAAAATCTGTGTTGTGGAAAGTTGCCAGCCCAATCAGGGTAAACAATTTCTTAATAACAACAAGCTGAAAGGCTGGGTGAGGGAGAAGGTTGCCATGGAAAATCCCGGGCCCAAATCAGGGCTGAGAGCAGCTGCCAAGGGTGTAAACAACTTCTTTCTATAGCAGGCTAAAAGGCTCAGCGAGGGGGAAGGGAAACACCCCAAGGTGGGGTCCAACAGTGGCAGTTTTTGTTGTTTAGCAGTAGCAACAGGACAGACATTGTAGCTTATCCTTCCTTCTTCGAAGTTATTTGTTATGAAATTTAAGTTTTCTGGTGAATAAAGAAGTACTCTCCTGGATAGGGACCTATCTACAACAACCACATATTCATTTCTCCAGTTCTGAAATCATTGGAGGCTGCTCTGTGTCCTGAAAACACAGAGCACTGTTAGGAAATAGCGTTGGTGCTGGGAAGATGGCTCAATGGGTGGAGGCACTTGCTGGTCTGAAGACCTGCGTCCAGTTTCTAGGTCCCACAAGGTGGTCTGAGAGAAGTAGGAGATGGGAGAGAAGCGACCCCTGAGAGGTTTCCTTTGCCTCTCCCACCAGGTGGGAAATTAACTTAGGTATTACAAAATTGATCTAATACCTATCTTATCTTGAAAGCATTAAAATAATTCGCAGTGTTGATTATGTGATGGGTCTTCCATTATTTACATTATTCTCTCCACTCTCTGACGTCTGATGATGTAACCTACCTTCACTTTCTGACAGTCTGATGATGTAACCTACCTTCACAGAGCCATATAGGCTCTTCTCGGCTTCCATTCTTACTGCTCTCAAGGTAGTCTGCTTCCCAAGGTTTTCTTTTCATCAAAAGATAAGATATTTCATGGTGAACTTTTAAAAATATCATGAATGGAATTTGAAATCTTTTAAAGGGACTAACGGCATGGCTGTAAAAGGAATTCAAGTAAACTGATGGAAGAAAGACTTACATTTCTAAAGCAAATAATGAGTCAAAAAAGATATCTTTGCTAAAAATGTAGACTCTTCAGTATATAGAGTTGTTGTAAACCAATAAGAACTTTGACAAACCAATCAAGGGGCCCGATTGTGAGTGATTAGGAGCTCAGACCTTAGATGTAGTTCTGGGCTCAAATCTAGGCCCTAATGTTTGGTGTTCTTTACAAGGAATGATCTATAACTTCCACGTACTTCTTAGACTTTATTTAAAACAATAGGTCATACCAAGAATGAAAAGGATCACCTTGAATCCCAGCACTCAGGAGGCAGGAGGAACTCTCTGAGTTTGAGGCCAGCTTGATTTAATGGCAAGTTCCAGGCTAGACAGTGCTATATGACACACTGCCTCAAAATAAAGTAAAATATAATAGCAATGTCATTAAGAAGAATAAGGTCCCTCATGAACAATTCCTGCTGCCGTTATGCTGACTCTAATTATTTTGACTAAACATACAAATAATTGAAACAAATTTTTGTATCATGAGTAATCAAGCATCCAAATGAATATACCAGCTAGAGAGCATTGTGCCTAATGAATCTGAATTTAAAGATTGTTAATTTTGATACATACATAGTAAGCTTCAGACTGAATGGATTGGAGACAGTTTTCCAGAAGGCAATTTAGACATTTCATCAAGGACAGCAAACATCTTTGTAGCCTTGGTTCTGGGTTGTCTCTGCTGTCCGCAGGGCAGCGGTTTGAGTGTGGTCTCCTGGGAGCATCTTTTTGAAGAAAACACTACACTTGGGACCCTGTAGACTTGTGCAGCTGGGACCTGACCTTGACTTGCTCAGTTCTCAGCAATCGAGCTTACCGATAGGAGCCACACACAGATTTAATAGGTTTATGTGTGAGGCTATTAATAGCAATTAACAGCATATTTCTTAAGAGCAAAATTTGTTAACATTGTATATTCCATTCACCAGAGGAATGATAAATGATAGGTTCATACGATATAGCGATAAAAACCATATTCAGAGATGAATAAGACAGGGGGATACACAAGTCTACTCTGAAGCAAAAGTGGCTTCCTCATCACCCCCAACTTAAAAGAATAAAACCTTAATCAATAGAAAAATCACATAATTTGGAAATATTAAATAAATAATCAGATACTAATAATTATTAACACCGTGATGAGGTCCCAACACAGTTTTATCCCTGTGAATGTTCCAACAAAATGTCAACTTCAGAAACCCTAGTGCTGAGCTTCAGATCCCCACAGTGGGGAGAACGACGCCACTGGCCAATAGTAATGAGAATATGACTGATATTTTTAGAAAGATATCGATGTCTAAACTCCAAAATGCACATAGGAAACTCGAATTACTTCATAAAAAGAATAATATAAAGATAATCATAAATGCCCTTTTTTTACTCATGCCTGTTTATTTCAATGCTTTGAGTATAGATATTAGAAAAATGGCAATATTCCTTTTGCAAAACGAACACCATTCATTAATCTCTTGGTCTTCTCCCTGTCAATGAAAACATGCACATACATATGCAAATGAGCTGAGCTTCTGTTATGAGACGGTGAGGAGATGCTTCGCCTTGGAGAAGGTGATGGCAGAGCTTGAAAAACGGGACAGCAGAGGACCATTTAGAGCAGCATTTGATTTCCAATCTGAATGCAAGAAATAGCCATGCTAACATGGTGGGATACTGTCAATCAATAATAAAATAAGATCCAAAAGGACATGAAGAGATGAAGAGAGGCCACAGTGACTTAAAAGGATGTAGTGAAAGGGAAATGTAGAGCCAGAGTTGAAAATGAAGATGTATAAAGTTGTAACATTCTTCATTCTTTTTCATAAACCTTGCCATATTATTGTGTTCAAGTAGTTGATGAATATAGTCAACATTACCTATTTCTAACCCCAGGGTATTTTTGTCCAATATCACAATCATGATCAAAATGAAAAAGATGGATTTAGCATTCAGACATTTTGTCTACACAATTGCATATATTCATATGTCTAGAAATACAAATTGAGTAAACTCGGTGTCCCTCAAGATTGATAACGTTCAGCAGACAGAGCTTTAATGTCGCAAGAGGGTCTGAAGCATTCTGGTTCCTGACTATAACTCCCAAGGAGAATTACATTTAGGCTTAGAGAAAATTAAATTCACTGGGCAGGGCAGAAGAGACTATCAGACAGCATCCCATTGTGTTAATCCTGCTTCTGCCCTACCGTGTGGAAAATCAGGGCAGCCTGCTGCCTTTAAATGGCTTGGAAAACCAGAACGAAGATAAACAGTTGCATCTTATAAACATTACTGACATCCTATTATAGGAAAGGTTCCCGGAATAACGGAGAGAGACGCTAAAGCCGTGACATGCCATCACTGCCCCGCAGGCGCTTTCAGCTGACTGAGAGAGCCAGGTAGGAAGACAATGGCAAAGCATTGCAGGGTTTATTAAAACACTGAACTGATGGTGACTGTGCAGAGAGGTCAAGTGACAGCTCCCGAGTAAGGGACTTCAATCACTGTTCTGGCAATCCTAGGTGTCCTGGCTCACAGCAAGGCTTGGGGACTTGCAGCCAGAGCATCACCCACCAGCTTGTGAAGAATGCAGGCCCTTACCTACACTAGGAAGCCCTGAATCAGCAGCTGTGGGGAGGGGAGCCTAGAAATCAATAGTAACAGCTCCTCGGGTCTTTGTTTATAGAGAGGAAGCCATGAAAAACAAGCCAGTAACCAGCATTCCTCCACGGTTTCTGCTTTAGTTCCTGCCTCTACATTCCTGCCTGAGTTCCATCGCTCAGAGATGTTGAAGTATAAACCAAATACTACCCCCTGAAATTGCTTCTGGTCATGGTGTTTTACCATAGCCACAGAAACCAAACTAAGACAAAAGTTGGTACCAGGATGATGGACTATTGCTGTTACAGCCTGTGCATATAATTTGTGGGATCTTAGAGCTTTGGACTGGAAAAGCCCCTGAGTGCTCAGCGATTAATGAGCTGCTGTGAGAACTTGGAGTGTAAAGCTGAGAGCCGTGCAGACAATGGATATCTGCTCTGTAAAGTTTCAGAGGGAAGCAAAAAACTCTATGGTGGCTGCTTATTCGAGAGTATAAATTAAGAATACTTAGTTAAGAAAACCTTTGCATTATTAAGAGACTCAATACTGGTTTCCTAGAGATGAAAAATGAGCTTTGATTGACAAGGGACCAGCATCATTGAGGTGAGATCTTCTGTGAAGTATTTCCTCAGTGTCAGCACATGAAGACTTTGTTCCAGAGTGGGCCAAGGCTGTATCTCAAGCTGGAAGTTGAACTTGGTAATGTGAAAGAGTCTCACTTATGGTGCTGGTTTTGGTGTCTTTAAAGCTGCAGTGTTAAAGGGAAAAGAGAAAGGGAATCCCATATTCAGTTCCAGTAGAGGTCAGCCTCAGTTGAAGTGGATACTACTGAAAATTGGAGGTGCCAGGAATATGTGACAAAGACACCAGGAAGTGTAGAATCGAGATGAGCTGAGCCTAAAAGACCAGATGTACTACAGATGTCAGAGACAGAAAACGGCACTGCTTTTTGGAGTCCAGAAGATTTTGAATGAGTCACAAGCATTGGTCACTGAGTTATTTCCAGTTTTGGGACTTCGGTTTTACTCTTAGTTTGGGTTTTATTGCTGTGAAGTGACAACATGACCTTAGCAACTCTTATAAAGGACAACATTTAATTGGGGCTGGCTTACAGTTTCAGAGGCTTAGTCCATGATCATCATAGTGGGAAGCATGGCAACATCCAGGTAGCTATGGTGCTGGAGAAGTAGCTAAGAGTTCTCTATCTTGATCTGAAGGCAACAAGGAGGGGACTGGATTCCATACTGGATGAAGCCTGAGCATAGGAGACCTGAAAACCACCTCTACAACTGCGGACTTCCTCTAATAAGGTCACACCTACTCTAAAAACCCCACACTCCCTTCAAACACATGAATCTATGGGTGCTAAACGAATTCTAACCACCACACTCTGTTCTGATTATCGATAGTGTATTGGTTCTTTTCTCTTGGAGTAAGAAAATATTCAACCTAGTTTTTGTTTGTTTGTTATATTTTCACTTTACAAGTGCCCGTAGTTAAAAGACTTTGGACTTTTAAAGGCTTTTAAAGTGTTGGAATATTTAAATACTATGGGACCTCAAAGTTATAGTACAGTCTACCATTGTCCCAACAGCTGAGCTTGGTGGAAAATGAGGGACTCGCTTTACCCTCAGGGCTTCTCCTTCTCTGATCTTTTTTTTTTTAAGATTTATTTATTTCATGTATGTAAGTACACTGTCCCTGACTTCAAACACACCAGAAGAGGGCATCAGATCCCATTACAGATGGTTCTGAGTCACCATGTGGTTGCTGGGAATTGAACTCAGGACCTCTGGAAGAGCAGCCAGTGCTCTTGACCGCTAAGCCATCTCTCCAGTCCTCCTGCTCTGATCTTGTCTGAAGCCTGAAACTCTCACCCTCTGCCTGTGCGATGCCAGGTAGCCTGGGTGAGATTATAGGGTCAGCCTGCATTCTCCTGAGAAGAACCTGTCCAGCAAGCACCTGGAATTCCCAGAATACTTCTCTGTTCAAATAAGTACCTCAACTGTAACCAATCATACATACCCATCCTAGAAATCCCTATCCATTTCCCCCCAAACTGTATTGCCCTTGGTTCACCCCAGTGAGGTTGAGCTGCCTCTCTGAAGCTGACCCCTGTAGTCATTGCTGTTGTACTTACGGGCGGACCAAACGCTGTTCTTTGACTCTGCTCCCTTTTGTCCTCGTGGGCTGGTGGCTAACAGCCCTGGAGGAGAAGGGAGGAGCACATAGTATGTCTCATATTGTGCTATTGCTCTTAGCATGATCCCTTGGGCATAAAGAAAAAGAAAAGATCATGGTTTTGCGTGCCAAGTTGACAAGAGGTTAATTGTGTTGGTTAGTTTGTTTTTTGTTTTTTGTTTTTTTTATCAGCTTGACACAAATTCTGGTCGTCTGGGTAAAGGAATCCTTAGGTAGTAAAATGCCTCCTACTTGTGGACAAGTCTGTGGGGCTTTGTTTTTCTTAATGATGGATGTGAGAATACACGGTCCAGTTCCATGAGTCAGTGCCATTTCTGGGCAGATGGTCTGAGGTTGTATAAGGAAGCAGACTGAGTGAGCGAGAGAGCAGTGGGCCTCCTCCTTCTCTGCTTTACTTCCTGATTCCAGGCTTCCCTTAGTGATAGTCTATAATGTGCTTTCCCTCCACAAATTGGATTTGGTCATGCTGTTTCTGTCTCAGCAACAGAAACCAAACAGGGCCATGCATGTAGATAGGAATATGTATGTATGTATGTATGTATGTATGCATGCATATATGATATATGTACCATGTGTGTACTAGGTGGAGAAATTTATTCTAAGTTATTGGAGATTATGGGTTAAGAAAGTCTGTTGGAGATCCAGGTAAGATGAATGTTTGGCTCCAAGCTGAAGGTCAGCAAACTTTGGCTTCCGGAAGCATTAAGTCTTTCTGTTCAGATCTGCAGGCAGAAGAGAACTTGATGACAACCAGCTGAAGGTGGTAGGAAGAATTTTCTCCCACTCCCAAAGGGAGGACAGCATTTTTCTTCTGTTCAACCTGACTATAAGGGACTCACCACGTTAGAGAGGGGCATCTGCCTAACCCAGTCTGTTGACTTAAATGTTAGTCTCATCTGGAAACTGTCCCAGTGAAACACAGAGAATTATACTTAACCAAGGCTGTGCTTACCCAGGGCCCTGTCCAGTTGACATAAATTAACTATAGGGTGTGAGTGTTGTGTAACAAAATGCTTCCTGGGGAGGCACAGCACATGCATCTATTCACCCCAGATACAAAAGAGGGAACATACAAAGTTCAACTCAGTGAGCCAATGAATTTATTGGTGTTCCTTACAGGAGTATAGGTGAGACATTACTTACAGCTGCAGAAATGACTGAAAAAAAAATAGCTGTGTTACCAGGGTCTGCTTCAGCATGGGTCAGAGCTCTCAAAAGATGGGAAAACTGGAGTACATTACTCAACCTACAGGCAGCTCAGTTGGAGAGTGTCCTTTCCAAGTGACTGCTCTAAAACTTCCAGGCAACTTGGCTTTTCTCTGCTTTGCTGTTTGGATTAGTGGAATCTTCTTTGTAGCTTGACTTTTCTGACTGAGTCTTCTTTGCATCTTAGCTCAGTTAACTAAGAGGAACTTAGCTTTTATTGTTTACTCTGGCAGGGAGGAGCCCAGTGGATCTGGTCAGTTTCAGGAACTTCCTGAAGCTGTTTTGAGTTGTTTACTTTCCTACTTCAACAGCTTCCCAGGCAGGGTAGAATGTTCCAATCTTGAAGGAAACTGCTATACAACATGGAGTTACCTACTATAAACATTCTGGTTTGCATAACTTTCACCCTTTCCATTTTATTCCCGGGAATTGCAGTTCACACAGAGGCAGCTAAAATCTTACAAGTCATAAGTCAGCAAACATACTTTTCATCAAAGCTTCCTCTGCACAACTGGATGTCTGGGGTGGGCTGGCTCAGCTGTGATACCATCTCTTTCCATTCAAAGTTTTCATTTTCATATATTCAGAACACATCAGACGTTGAAGGTGTTTTTCCCCAAAGCAATTTTTCTAGCTGTGGTGTGAAGTATTCCTCTGGAATAAACATTACCCTTCAACCCCATCTGAGTTGAAAATCCCATTTCTAATCTTCTTTCTGATTGAAAAATGATAGAGTGGATTTTTCTGGGAACATCTGCCTGGATGACAGCTGCCTGCCCCGAGGGAGTGGCCCTAAAGTAAGTGCATATTGTCTATGCTTATTACCCAGACATACATTTTAAAAATCACAGCATCGACTAAAGCCCGGGGAAGAATTGCCACTCCGTTGATTGGAAAATTTGTGTTCTAATATTGCATTCTATTTTTCTACTCCATGTCTGTGAGTACAGTCATACAAAAAGCATTGACAAGAATGCGACACCTTGTCTTTTCTTTCAGATCAGAGGTAGATAGACGTGGCCAAATTGCCATTTGCAGCCAGTTCCTTTCCAAATATAATTTGTTTCCTAAGTCCTCCAGTCCTGCCAGCAGTCCTTACAGCCATAGCAGTGAGCTGGGAGCTCTAGCTTTGCTTTTTAATGTTCATCTGTGTGGCTCTCCTGTAGCTCCTGCCTTGGTTATTCCCAGATGTGGTCTCATAAGGCATTGGATGATTCTGATAAATCCTCAGCAGTGCAAACCATAAGCTGACGACCCTAACAAGATGGTAATCACCCGATACCCTTGGATCTTCTTAGAAACGCAGGGTGGGACCTGCCCAGACTTGCTGGATGGAAGTCTGTTCAAAACCCTTAACTCTTCAGGAAGGCAAAGGCTTACATGACCCTCTCCTATGTGTTGATCCTCTACCCAGAATTAAATTCAGCTGTGTGAATGGGAAGTGGGGATGTTTAAGTAAAAATATCTCATTTTTCCAATGCCTGAGTCCTGCTCATACCAAGCAACTAAATCATACCAAGGGCCCATGGTACTTTGCAGACTAGGAAGGAAAGCTCCAGTAATGGGGTTCGGGTGCCCACAAGGTGGGTGGCAGGGCTCCTGACTAGCGAGCACCCCTTGGATCTTTGAAATGCCTTCATTTTTGTAAGTAGCGTCTTTATTTCCCTGATGTCATGTCTGTCCCGACTGAGCCCTGTAGTGTAGAGCATACATTTTTAGCTCTCAGGAATCCTTGCCTGCCCCTAAGGCTAGCATTTTAGACAACACAAAATAAAAGTATTGTCCTAGGTTCAGATAAAAAAGGAATAAATATTTAAAGTACATCACTGTGTTCACCCCAGTAAAGGCTCAAACAGGAAAATATTTACTCAAGAGCAGAAACTTCAAACAAACTGGAAGGTAAGTTTCCTCTGTGTGTTCTGCAGAGGCAGCCAACGCTGTCTTAAATTGGATAAATGTGACCTTCAGAAATTATTTATATTGTCTCCCCTTTCTATGTTTTTTTGACCAAGACAAAAAGGGAAGGTGTTATACTCCTATGGTTGGAGTGGTTGTGCATTTTGATTAAGACATTATGAGCATTCTGGCCTCAGCTTTCCTATTGGAAAATGTAGACAGTAAGTCTTAATTTAGGATCGTCACAAGTGTGTGATAATGTGCTGGCATTCTGAGCAGGCCCCTGATGTACAGTGAAGAATGAGTGGGGTTTTGTATTACTGGTGTTTAGGAACTAAGATATTCCTAGTGGAGGATCGGTGGGTAAGCACCCTAGTTGTTTAGTGGGGTGCTAGGGAGTCTGGGGAGAGAACCTGTGCTTTCAGTTTTCTTCTCATCACTCTTGGAGATTCTTATTCACTGTCCTTCCCAGCAGCTCCTGTTCTCTGCCCAGGAGCCGCAGTCACAGAGCACCTGCTGCACCAGTGCCATTGAGTACTGAGATGCGTGTCAGTCATGGGCCCATTTGCATAAAGATGAGGCAGATTGCCGTCTCCCGTTGACAATAAGGAGACTGCGAATTGGAAAGGTTAAGTCCCTGTCCAAGGTTATCAGACGACACATAGCTCAATTAGGATCTGAACTCCGCTTTATCTCCAAATCCCAGGCCTGGATTATAGGTTTTACTACTCCCCTGCATGGGTGACACAGTTAACGTGGATGAAAATTACTTTTGCCACAAACCACAATCCTCCCACGCTCTTCTGAGAGAGTGAGTGAAGGCCCAGCACACTTGCCTTAAGGCACAAGCAAGGCCAGAACTCCCCAGCAGGCCTCTGTGCATCAGATAGAGAGCTCTTGTTTTGTTCAGCCACCATGTTCTCTGTAAACTAGGATTCAGAGCCAATCGTTTGGTTTTGAAGATCAGGAAACCGAACCTAAGGAAGTTGCTCAAATGACAAACTAACACAGGTCTGTGGGACTCCCGGGATATGTATCAAGCCTCTCTAGAATCACTTGCTCATGCATCGTTTTCAAATGGCTGAGATGTGTTCTTGGCATCGGTAGATGGGCTCAGGTCCTGGCTGCTGGCTCGTCTCCAGTGTGTATTCACTTCCCTAGAAAACGATTGTTCCTTTGTTGAATCTATTGCTATCATGGGAAAAGAAATGAAAATATTGATTCTGATTTTCTGTGGGTGAGGGCCAGGAGCGCTCATAGGACAGTCATCACTTATTGATGAGACGCGTCCTGAGGACTGCGCCACTGTGGCTGAGGGAACATCACGGCTTGTGCTCTTGTACTTGCTCAAACCAGGTGGGGAGGTCAGTCCCTGCCAGTGTCTCTTCCTTACATCAAGAGACCTGAGGATCCCGAGGCTGCTGGCTGAATACAGGAGCACATCATTTAACATTAAACTTTCTGTTTTAATGCAATACTCCTGAAGCCATGTTAAAACTTGCAATACAGCAAATGCACTCTGGTCAGTATCAGGAGCACTGGGCATAATTGCATGTGCTGTATCTCTATCTCTCTGGTGGACTTTCCCCAGTAACATCATTGCGAAAGGCATCCGGTTGTATTGATTTCTCATGACAATGGCCATCATGATAGTGTGTGGGATGGCCCCATTATAGTCCCTATGAAATCTCTACATGTATGTAGCCTGTTACCAATAGAAAGATCACTATGGGACACATGTGTGTATCAGCATACTATTTAATTACTTGATTCCCTAGGCCAATAAGCTCAAACTGTGGCTGAGAAAATGTCCATTACCTAGAAATGACACTTGATGTTAGAGGTTTTGTCAAACAATAAAATAGCCAACTTGTCAGCCGAAAAGACATTTGTCACTGACATGGATAACACCTGTGATTTCCAATAGAGCAGTTCACTCTGTAGTTTAAACAGGTTCCGGTTGATGGATGAGGATTCCAGAGAGTAGTGGCTGGTCTTGTACTGTGGGGTCCCAAGGCAAGGATATGGTTTTCCTCATGTCTTTATTCCACGGGTCTGGTGCACACTGCTACACACAGTGAGTGCTTGATACACTTTGTGAAAGGATTACAGAATGCATGAAGAGATGAGCAGGTAGCAGAGAAGAGACGCCATCCTAAGACACAAAAAACCAAACTCAGTCTGCCGCAGGCTTGGAGTTTTCTTTATTTGTTTGTATCTTAGATTTCTCTGAGGACAATGAGGGCAGAAAGAGTTTTGTAACGTTAAATGCTAGGAAACAAAGCTGCGATGTGCCACGTGCCAATGAAGTCCGCCCCTCGTTAGAGTGTAGCTAATGAATACATGTGTGTTCATGCGTGTGGTGTGTGTGTGTGTGTGTGTGTGTGTGTGTGTGTGTCTGTGTGTGTGTGTGTGTGTTACTCTCTGCCCTGCAAAGCGGCCATACAGGATGCTGGAGGCACCCCACAGCTCAGCGCCAAGTTCCGGGAACGTGTACCTGCAGCCCGAGGATCTCCACTAGGGGTCTCCAGCAGCTGGCGATTTACAGTGGCAGTCGGGCTTGCAGGCGGCCTCTCTTTGTCTGCGCCCCAGGTGTGGACTCCCCTTTGTTCCCTGGTTGGGCAGCTACCTTCTCTGGAAGCCAGCTGGGTGCTCGCTGTGTCTTTTAAGGCCACCGCGGGCTATCAGCATCTGCCTCTAGTTTACCTCGTGCTATCAGAGAAGAGCCGGTGCTTTCCAGCAGGGTTAGGCATCTTGTATAGGAAACAGGGCTTGAACTACAAAGGGAACTAGGACTCCCAGCAATGATATTGATGATGAGGAATTGACAGCAAAGGGGCCACTTTTCAGGCCAGAGTAATTTGCCATAAAATATTTAAAGCTGCTTGACAAACAGCCCCACCACTCTCCCGTGAACACAGACCACTGGATTAATCTTGCAAGTCAGGAATATTTCATTCTGTGTTTAGCACAGAGAAAGGAAATGACCTTCTCAGAGAAATGCCCCAAAGGAGTGCTGAGGGCAGCCCTGCACACCCACTACATCCACTCTGTGGTGTGTTCTGCCTGCCTTCAAGCTTCAAAGGAACGCTAAAATAAAACAACAGATTATATTAATGTAAGGGTACCCTGAAAGCAGTAAATATTAGGAGTTACAAGAGTCCCGGCTGATGGAGAGGCAGGGCACTGACTGTAAACATGTTGCTCTTTTGCTTTTGCCGTTTCAGTTAATCTTGTTCAAGGCTAGAGTGTTCTCACACACCTGTCCACTGACTGCCCTTTGTGCCCCAGAGGTGTTGTTCATCACTCGGTGATCACAGCCCCTGGAGAGAAAAGCCATTCAATTCTTTGCTCATGTATTCAGAAGAGATCTCTTGATGACCTACTGTGTGCAAGGCATGTTAAATTACACAAAGGCTTGACAAATAACATTGGCCCATTCTCCGCCCATTCTCCGCCCATTCCCCGCCTTTTCCCCGCCCATTCCCCTCCCCCTCCGAGAAACTTTTAGTGATGAAGGTGAGAAAACTGTCACCACACCCAGCAATGCCATTAAGACAAGACCGAACTGAGATCTGTTGGTAGAGAGTGAAAGCATTCCATGGTAGAGCTGGCAGGGAAATGAGGAGATTCTCTGGACAAAGTGCCTTCTGGTGGACTTTGGCCACAGCTCACTGGTCAACGGGAAGGACCTGGACAGAAACTGGTGTTGACAGCTCCTAGGTACACAGGGCACAAAGGGAAAAGATCACAGCTGAGGAGGAGTCAGCAGGAAGTACAGTTAGAAAGGGGAATCGCAGAAAGGAAGGTTTTGAAGGTAGAGAGCCCTGTTCAGTTGCTCAGGTTTGACATCTCCAGTGACCTAGGCTGCAGGGCAACTTGCTTCATGAATTTCTGATTTGGTGATGAAATCGATGTTAATTATTGCTAGGGGCTGGTAAGATGGCTCAGTGAGTAAGGATATTTGTCCTTAAGTCTGAGGACTTGGGTCTGAGTTCAATTTCTGAATCCATAGAGTAGAAGGAGGATACTTGACTCCTGTAAGTTGTCCTCATGTGCAAGCATGGGTGTGGATACACAGGCAAACACACACACATACATGCACACACACACACATGCACAAACACATGCACAAACACATGGCACACACAGACACACATACATGCATACACACACATGTATACACATATAAACATATAAACAATATGCCCTTACATACAAACACGTAGACATATATGGTGCAAACACATAAACATGTGTAAATGCACATACATGAATACACACCAAATAAATGTGAAAATAGAAAAGAAAGTAGATGAATGCTAAGTTAAAGCAAAATGGCAACTTTAAATTCTATGTCAGAGCACATTATTGATAAACTCTCCTTTTTCCCTCGATCCTTTATCATTTGGAGGAAGCTGGACGCAGTATTTAAGAAAATTGTACTGGATCATGTTAGACTCCTACCAATAGCACCTATACAGAATTGTGTGGTGCCGTTGAGAAGTGAATTAAATGCACAAATGAAGGTTTTATCATTTCACTTGGGGAAGCATGTCGGGAGGCCTGCCACCAGGGGCTCCTGCACCTACTGACAAAGAGACTTAGCACTTCACCTCAGGTCCTGCTTGTTAATTTACAGTCTGAAATATCTGATCGGGAGACCCAAGCCCCTCGGTCTTTGAACCCGAGAAAGTGGATCTGGACTACGAGTGGCTATGTTTTCCCTGACGATTAACGTTCAGCTGTCCCAATGAGACATCAGCTTTCCGATATCAGTCCAGAAACTGGTGTTTTAGGTTTGTTCTTCAAAACGACAGACTCCGGGCCTCCATCTACCTCTGATCACAAGCTGGGCCTCACGGAAGCTCTCTCTTCTACTTTCAGATTGCATTGTTTTTACCTGGTGGTGGTGTCTTCACAGTGAGAACCTGTCCATCCCTTCATCTATCTGGAGTAATGAAGATTATTACTGGGCCATACTTTGTTTTTAAAAATATTTATTATTTTACCTATATGTTTTGCCTGCATGTTTGCATGTTGTTTTAGCTTGGGTTACACTGCTGTGAAAAGACACCAGAATCAAGGCAACTCTTATAAAGGAAAACATTTAATTGGGGCTGGTGTATAGTTTCAGAGGTTTAATCCACCGTTTTTGTCATGGTAGGAAACATGCTGGCATACAGGCAGACATGGTGCTGGAGGAGTTGAGAGCTCTCCACCTTGATCTGCAGGCAGCAAGAAGGGGACTGGCTTCCACACTCAATGGAGTTTGAGCATGGCACACCTCAAAGCCCACCTCCACAGTGACACACTTCCTCTAACAAGGTCACATCTCCTCCAATAAGACCACACCTCCTAATAGTGTTACTCCTTATGGCCAAGCATTCAAGCCACGAGTCTATACGGGTCATTCCTATTCAAACTACCACATATGCATACCACTTGGGTTCTTGGGGAAAGAAAACATTGTTCGAACGGTTGGTTCTACTTTTCATCTAAACAATTTACAACCTCTTGGAATACAGTCTTTAGGAATAGCACGATATGGCGTCACAACTAGTATTTTTCTCAAGCTTAACAATACTCCATATTATCAATAGTAGAAGTGGAGAAACAGGACTATAAAGTGTTTGCTGACATCCTTGTTTGAACTGAGATGCTGGTTTTCTTCAATGCCCACGTAGTAATGATTTTGTTCAGCGACAGCCTTGCCCACCATCTAGAGATCCAGAGGGCTTTGTAAATTACTAGTCAGACAACTGAATGTCATGTCGTGCCTTGAACTCTGGGTGTCCAAGAAGTTCCACTATCATAGAGTGGTCAAGAGCATGCTGGGTGAGTGTATGTCCCCATAGGGCTCCAGATGAGGTCACCTCAAGCTTGCACTGCCCTCCAAAAGTGCATGGGATGGGGAGACTTAGCAGTACCTGAGTCTAGCTGACCTAGGCAGATCTGTCTTAAGAGCCCTATAAATGGAGTCCATGATGATACAGCTCAGTGGAGCTGAAGTGGCTCACGGGAGTTCAACAAGAGGTTCCCCCCCCCAAACTAATCAACAAATAAATGTGGGTGGGGGCACTTGTTGGGCAGTCACACTGGGATGGCATCCTAGGGGGAAATTTTAAAATATACTTAAATCAAGTAGAAAATGTGACATGAGTGCATATCGTGATCATTTAACACTTATTATTCACTGTACACGAGGTCCTCCGCAGAAGTGGAGGCCCCCAGGACGTGGCCGCTGTTCCGAGTCACTCCTGATAATTTTCAAATGGACTATGCCCTTCTTAGCCATGTTTTTCAAAATCGTGCTGCTCCCAATGCGAACACTTCCCGTTTTGCTCTATAATGAGAGTACTTTCATTCCTTTAATGTTTGCTTTTTTCCTTTGATCTAACAATTTCTGTTCAAATTTCACAGTTTTCTGTAGCTTTAGGAATGAAAGAACCGATTACTCTGCTGGGAGCGTGAAACGTATTTTAAAATATATATCTGCATGACATTTCCTTCCAGTGAAATTAATTTAGGTTTAAATACAGGAGAATGGCACAGACCAGCCCCAGTCCCTTTCTCTCATACACCTAGGCAATTCCTTATCCTTAAAGGCTTCAGTTGCACCTGCTGCAGTCTTAGTCTTTTGTGAGGACCCGAACAAGGGGCAGAGGGCCACTTTCTTTGTGTAAGACCGATGCCACCTTTGGGATGTCTCTATTTTTATTTTTTTTAACACCAGTCTCAGAAGCGTAGTGGACTTTTGGGGCACGGTCCCTGCCAGTGACTGGAGTACTTAAGTGTAGCCAGATCGGCTCCCCGAGTGGTTTAGGAGACCTACACCAGGGCAGGGACCTTCGGTTCCTGACCAACAAAGGACAAATTGTAGGGTGGTGGAAAGGGCGCTTCCCAGCCTCGGTGACATCCTGGCCTGCTGCCCCGCACCTAATCCTCAGAGACCTCGCCTTTGCCTTCTGGACCCCCCCCGCACCCCCTCCCCACACTGTGTTGGTTGCTCCAGAGCCTAGAGCTTGCTGCCACCTTCCTCCTACAACCCCTCCATCCCCTTCTCTAACTCGGGAAGCAGCGCTGTACACTGCTGCTCGGTCCGCCGCGCGTCCCTGGCGGTTTGCCCAACACCTCGGGGCAGGCTCCGAGTCCTGATGGTCCCCACCCCTTGGTCCTCAGCCTCCCCCAGCAGCCAGGGGTGCTGGAGCTGTCAAGCGGGCAGAGTGGATTCTGCCCGGAGCGCCGGCGTTCCTCTCCTCCTTCCTTTGTGTGCGCGCGCGAGCTGAGTTGGGGAGGAGGGAGAAGGGGGAGGTCGCTGTCTATCTGTCTCCCCCGCCTTTGCCCGGGCCGCTCGAAGTGCGGCGGCGGAGGCTGAATTCCCTAGAGCTGGTGCTGGGAGCCCAGGGGTGCCCAGGTTCCAGTCGCGCGCAGGGAGCTGGCTCGCAGCCGGGACAGCGGGGTCGCTGAGAGCGGTGGTCCCATCCTCCTGGCCGGCCGCCTCGGCCTCGCTGCGCCCCTGCCACCCCGACGCCCGTAGCCGAGCGCGCCCAGGCGCCGAGAGGGACAGCGAGCACGAATAAATAGCGGCGGCGGCAGCGCGTCATCTGGCGGAGCAGGAAGTGCAGGCAGAGTCCGGAGGCCGGTGCTTCCCGCGCGTCCCCAGGACTTTGCCATGGGCTGGGGGCCGCGCGGGCTGCGAGCGGCCGGCCGAGGGCAGCGGCGACGCCGCCCGCACCGGGACTGAGCAAGCAGCGACGCGCGGCGCGGAGATGGCAGCGTCCAGCAACTCTAGTCTGTCCGGCTCCTCCGTGTCCTCTGGTGAGTTTCAGCGCGCGGTCGCCTGTGCGGGGATGGAGAGTCTACCTGTGGCCGTCCCGCTCGCACTAGGAGAGCGTGGCGCGGGGCACCAGCGTCCCCGGGACACTTGTTAAGGTGGTCAGCACCTCCTCGTCTGACCTGTGACAGCGTAGAGGTGGGACTCGGTAGTGTCCTAGGCTTGAGGACCAGGAGTCTGGGGCTCCTGGCGAGCAGTAGCTGCCAGCAGCCTTGCACTTTCTGCACAGCTGGAACGGGAGCAGAAGGCGCAGGGAAGGTGAGGGCACAGCTGGGCTCCGGACCTGTGTATCTTGGCGCCTGCTACCCTGGATACCCAGAGCCAAAGAAGGGTGCAAACCCTAGCTCCTTGCAGACTCGGATTTCTTTGTTTGTTTCAGAAATTAGCTCCTTGGAGACACTCGCTTGGGGCATGGGTTTGAGAGAGCAGCCAGGAGGAAAATGTGTCTTGCTCGTCCTACTGAAGTGGGATAGTGGAATGGAGGTCGAGCCCAGCCTCTCTGACTCCTGGCATGTTTACCCTGTGAGCTGTGTGTGTGTGTGTGTGTGTGTGTGTGTGTGTGTGTGTGTGTGTGTGTGTGTGTAGACAGAGACAGAGAAACAGAGAGAGAGACAGAGAGAGACAGAGAGACTGTTTGACAGACACAGAGAGCATGTGTGTGTGTGTACAGGAAGGGGCGAGGGGGGCTCTAGACACGTTCTTATCCTACGCTGTAATTTTACTTTCAAGGCTTCCATTTTTTTTTTTTTCTGTGTTAAATGTGGCTGGGTGAGAAAAAGGGCTTTCAGCTTTTCTATGGTTGATCAGCAGGTCTAATTGAACAGAAAAAAAATGATAATGAATGCAAAGGCGTAAGAATCAATGGAGGCAGCCCCTCTGGTTTCTGAACATGACAGGTTTCTAATCAGAATGATGCATTAGGTACAGTTCCCCTACCCCTTTGGTCACTGAAAACTTTAATAAGAAACCCTGAAGGGATGGCTGGTAAGACACACAGTTCTGTTTGACATACAGAACTCAAGGGTCAAAGAAAAGTCTTAAAGTCCTAGTGGGAATGCTCGGTGTATTAATATTGTATGGTGTCCCATTGAATTCTTTTTCTTTATTCTCCAAAAATTAAATTCAGTGTGGAGAAGAGATGCAGCATTGGGCAGGAAGGCAGGCATGAAAGGAACCACAGCTGTGGATGTGTAACCAAATCGTAGACACAAGGTGACTGTGACCAGAGAGTAGTTGTTCTCTTGAATGCTTGCTACATGCTATCTTTTCTTGGTCAGGTTTAGTCCCATGGAAATGTCACTTCCTTTAATGAGTGCTGTCAACTAATAAAAACAGCATTGTTAGGTGCCGGGTAGTTTGAGCTGCTGGCAGTAGGGACTGGTGGGCAGAGCAGTCAGCTCTTATTAAGAACAGCAACAAGTTGACCGCCTGTGGTTTTAATTCTGAGAACTCAGCAAATGCTAGGGCTTATTTTTAGTACCCTCAAACCACTGCTGCTGCGTTTCAATTCATTTTGGTTGACTAACATTGAATTTAAAATGCAGAGATGCTGCCTTCCTATTAGCACATGTTTCTCCCTCTCCAAAGCCTGCCCACTCCATGAACTGAGGGGATAAAGGTAGCAAGAGGAGGACTGAGGAAGGATGAGGAGGAGGAGGAACAGGAGACAGCATCATCTTAGGATTCCCTGGAGGCGTGGGGTACCGATGTTGTGCCGTCCGAAATTCTGGATCTTGATACAGCTTAAGAAGCCTAGGTCAGCCCTGGGAAGACTTTGCTGCTCATAGCAGCCAGGATAAGCTTTGGAGGGCGGTGACTGCAGAGAGGACAGCAGGCTTACAATGGCTTTCTCCCCTGTTTTATGGACCCGTTTCTTAATCCTGATGGAGACTGTGGGAAATTGCATGAAATCTGAAAGGCAAAAGAGTGGACATTGAATCTATTTACCATTGCATGTAAATCAACCTGACCTGTGGGTTTATATGGCCTAGTGCACCAATTCATCAGACACTTTGTCTTGCAAAAATATGGAATCATAGTTCTTTTTAAGCACACTTACCATTGTGTGGCTAATGAATAATTCAGAGGACACAAGCAATTCACACCTGTGAGAGGTGTTGAGCAGAGAAGAATAGAGTCTGTTTCACAGAGCAGCTGGGTTCTTGCAGGCAAAGGCCAGAGTCTGAGAAAGTAGGGCACTCTGTGAACCCATTAGTCACCAGGCGGAAGGGCCAACTGTGGGCCAGGCTTGGGCTTCAAGGCTTAGCAAGGGAGATAATTCTAGCTTTCTTTGTAGCTTCAAACTTCTGAGATCATTGTATTTGAATTCTGGCTCCCCTGCTGACCAGTGAGGCCTCTTGAGGTGGGTTACTTAAGTTTTTCCTAGCTTCAATTTTCGCATTAAATCAGTATGCTGAGTTTCGGGCCCAGGGTCTAATGCGTAAGAGAGCTTGATGCAGAGGAGAGACGATGGCTCAGTGGTTAAGAGAGATTGCTGTTCTTCCCGGAGGACCTGAGTTCAGGCCCAAGTACCCTTGATACATTGAAAGGCTCCCAACAACCTGTAACTCCAGCTCCAGGGCATGCAAGCCCTCTTCTGGCCTCAATAGGCATGCCTACACATGCATACATACATACATACATACATACATACATACATACATACACACATACATATATACATACATTCATACATATGTACACACACACCTTTAAAACATCTTGCAAACAAATTCACAGTCTTCTTTGAGGGATGAAGGTGTTCAGTGGCTTCAACCTTAGATGATGAAATAAACTCAGCACCCAGTGCACATGAAATCCCTTTCTTCCCTCATACTCTATCTTAGGGTCTATATTGCTGCAAAGAAACACTGTGGCAAAAAAGCAAGTTAGGGAGGAAAGAATTATTTGGTTTATACTTACAGATTGCTATTCATCACTAAAGGAGTCAGAACAGAAAACTCAAACAGGGCAGGAACCTGGAGACAGGAGCTGATGTGATACAAAGACCTCAGAGGAGTGTCGCTTGCTGCTTCGTTCCCTGTGGCTTGCTCAGCGTGCTTTCTTCTACAACCCAGGACTACCAGCCCAGGGATGGCACCACTCACAATGGGCCAGGCCTTCCCCCATTGATTGCCAATTGAGAAAACGCCTTACAGCTAGATCTCATGGCGGCATTTCCTCCACTGAGGTTCCTTCCTCTCTGAGGACTCTAGCTTGTGTCAAGTTGACACGATACCAGCCAGTGCATATGCTGAATTTAATCTTGAGTTTTAGCTCCATTAAAGAAACATTTTAGTGAGTGAGCACATTGCAGGTTTCAGATATAGCTCTGAGTGCTTGCATTGAAAAGATTACTCAAGAGTCTCTGAGAAGCAGCAGGAGAGGTAGGCAGCATCTCATAGCCCGTGCCCTACAGTGATACAGCATGTATGTATGTATGTATGTATGTATGTATGTATGTATGTATGTATGTAGAGGGGTGTGCAGGGTAAGGAAGTGATGGCTTCAGTCTTGAGTAGCCAGTGGAGTTGACACAAGTGTCAGACATTGATGGATAGTTAGAAACTTTCTAGAATGCAGGCAAAGAAAGGCATTTCAGGATGACTAAGAACTTAGACCTGGGCTAAGTCTGTAACTTTCCCTTGCTTTTCTTGGGTCCTTGATCCTTTCTCCTGGTGGGTGGGAAACTTCCTGGAGGCTTTGATGACATGATCCTGAAATCAAGGATGAACTTGGACATTGGGGCACTAGTAAAGGAACAGCCAGCTTCTCCAGGGTCCCAGTATGCTCTCAGTCGGTCTCTGAGGAACGGCTGAGAGAATGAAGTTTCCTGGTGCCTGCATGGAGGGAAAGTGGTGATTCGCTCAGCAGAAGCTCAAGGTTCTCTGACTTGAATAATCTTCCCTGCTTTTGTTTAACCACATCACCCAAGTGTGTCCTTAGCCTGTTACCAACTGTCACCTAGCAAAGTCGTCAGGTTAACATTAACTTAAAAATACATTTTTCTGAGAACTCTTTAGAATTTTCCTATGGAGGGTTCAATTATGTGTAAAAGGAATGGGCGAGCCTCTGTTTTAATGATGACCACTGATAATTAAATTCCACAGTCTCCTGGATTGGCAAGAAGGCTTGGTTCCTTCTATTATTTTTAAACCACCCACCAACACACAGAAATTGGTATCTTTAAGATTCTAATATTGCCAGGTGTACTTGATTATATCCAGAAATAAACTGGCTGATTTGAAAAAGCTTTCTTAATAATCAAGGGTCACATTTGCTTTTATAATTAAAATAAAATTTTTTTTTGCATATCAGTAATGTGATTGCCAAATGGATAATTTCACAGTCAATTAAAAAAAAAAAACCCAAACACACAGCTCATACAACGTGATAAACAAATGAGATCTTTCCTAGTAACTGACAAATTAGAATCTTAAATATTAAAGGGACCTGTATAAGAATTTAACATTTTGAAAACATAAGCATGCGAGAATATTAAAGCAAAGTTGGCCATTTTTACAACAGGAAATAGGTAAAGCTCAGCCTGGTGTACAGCATCTTAACCTTAATTGAAATACTGTTCTTGAATGAATTGAGGTATTTACTTTTTTGTGGATTCTGCAGAGCAGTGCTGAAGGCAGGGATGCAGACTGCTGTTGACCCTAGAAGCAGGAATGTTTCTCACTTGTTATTGGGAGGGTGGGTCCAGTGACATATACAGAAAGCCTTACATTACTAGGTGCAGAGGGGACACCTGGACTTTGGCAATTCTGGGAACCACCAACAAGTATGTAATTGGGAGCTGCATGGATCTAGATTCTACCAGGGAGCCATGACAGAGCAAACCTGAACAGTGAGAAACCTTTTGGATCTTGGGCCCCAACCTTTTCTTCTGTAATATTCAGTTACATGGAGAAGACGTTGCTTTGCTTTTGAATGATAGCTTCTGGTCGTAGAGAGGATATCTGGTGTGTTGTATCGATCCATCACCTGTCAATGAAAAGACCTATAGCCTATAGGAAAGGCTGGAATAGAAGGTGGGACATCAAGGAGGCAGAGAGAACTCTGGGATAGAGTGAGGTATGGGGGAGTCACCCAGGAAGATGTGACGATATGGTCACATGGTGCCTGAGCACAGGTAACCAGTCACGTGACAGAATGTAGATTAGAATAAGTGAGTTTTTTGTTATGATCTAGTCAGAAAAAAAAAAAGGCTTAGCAGTTGGGGATTTAGCTCAGTGGTAGAGCGCTTGCCTAGCAAGCGCAAGACCCTGGGTTCGGTCCCCGGCTCCGAAAAAAAAAAAAGAAAGAAAGAAAGAAAAAAGGCTTAGCTATGTGGTCAAGGAATTTGTAAATATATATATTGAATCTGAGTCTTATTTCTGGGAGCACGGAGCTGGGAGAACCAGACCTAACTTTTATAGTTGGAAACTAAACATCACAGTTTTCAGTGTTAGCAGGAAGTTATCTGTTTTATTTATGCCCATGTGCACAAAAATATGGAATTAAAAATCACTGTTAAAAATTGCAAAAGCTAAGATTAATGCTGAGGGAGAAAGTGCTCTCTCCCATGAAGTCTGTCTGCTTTCCTGGAGGCCTCGTCACATCTGAATGAACTTAATTAGCACCGCTGCCCACTTGTAGTCACTCGACCGAGCCCAGTAGCACCATCTTCTTACACGAGTATATCTGCTATGGACTTCATCTTAAGACCCAAGGGCACAGGTTGATGGACTGGTCACCAGCCCTGACAATGCTAGGAGATGGTGGGACTTCTTGGGAGACAGAGCCTACCCTACTGAGTTGAGGGCTGTCTCGTTCCCTTCAGCCCACCAAGAGGTGAACAGTTCTCCTCAACCGCCTATTTCCTGCCATGAGGTTCTGCTCCACAGCAGACCCAAAACCTGACCACAGGTTGAAGCCTTGGAGACCATCTTGCCACTCTCAAGGATCCTGAGAGTATTTTGTCACGGCAGCAGAAGACAGTCCGAGGAGGCAGCTTTCTAGTATTTAACAGGGGCCACACCGGCTTGTGTGTTTTGCCCAGGCACCTCTTGCCCCCACTTAGCTCCCTGAATTGGGTTGGTGACTCTGTCCTTTGTTTGACTTTTGAGGGATAGAAACATCAAGTGTTTCCCAAGACCAGCCTGAGTGTGGTCTAACTGGACAATGTGGACTCCTAACGGCTATCCCAGGCCTGGCCTCAGTGTTAGCCTCTACTGAGGACCATCTGCTGCTCAGCAGGGACTCCTGTTGTTCCTACACCGTGGTAACAACAACCGGACATTCAGTTGGAAAAGATGCACAGTGTTGTACCGGAATGTTTGGGGAAAGAATTTCCTGCCGAAAGATCAGCATTCCTGCCAAGATGCGTACAAAGAAAGAAAGAGCAGTCCCAGAATCAGGTTGGCAAGTGACTGATAACATTCACCCATCGTTTTAGGAGTGTGTTTGCATTTCCTAGCTTCTAACACGGCTTCCCATATGCATTCTGCTTCTTACCTTCCTTCTCTGCCTGCCTGCCTGTCTTGTATTCCTTCCTTCCTTCCTTCCTTCTTCCTTCCTTTTCTCTTTTCCCACATGTTTGTCATGTTTGTTTGGACATATTGTCACAAATCCCACCTTTGGTTAACCTTGCCTTCAACGTTGTCTAAATTCCCTGGTATCTTCTACCTTTCCTTCCACACGGGCCATGGAGACGAGAAAGCTGGCTTTATCTTTCACACGGATTTGCACCAGAGTGAACGCTTGTGCCTCAGTGCATGTTGGTGGGTGGCACAGAACAGGACTGTGTGCCTCAGGTGACTTGCAGGAGTTTATTCAACTTGGCCATGGCAAGAGGGAGCCAGCCTCTGTTAGGACTGTGCTAGCCTCACAGGCAGTTAGCAATGCCAGGGACTCCTGTTACTGTCCCCAGGTGTGGGGGAAGGGTTGGGAAGATTGGGGTGTGGTGGGGTCTGAGGCGGATGGCCCAGCATGTGACCCTTGACATATCAGAGTACTTCTCGCTAGGGCTTCAGTGAGAGCTCACCAGCTCCTTATACAAATAGCCAGCTTTCGTCCTCACATGCAGTCACCCTGCACAGTGGGTGCTGTTCTATGAATTCAGTCACCTGGTATGATTTAGTTGCAACACTGCCTTGTTTCAACAGGTAGCCTGTCAGTCAACCAGCCTCACCCCTGTTGCAATATGGTATCACGGACATAAATTATTAATTTAAAGCAACCAGTGTTTCTAATCCTCCTTTGTCTGCTTATAAATGTGAGCTGAGCAGGCTGGAGTACAGAGGAACTTGGGGTTTGTTTAGCAGATCCTGACCTGCACCTGTGACGATCAAGGTCCAGAGAACTCGGGACGATCTGTCCGGTGCGAATCAGTGAGGTCACAATGGGGATGACTGCTCTCCAGAGTTCTAATTCCCACACACCAACTCTCTGTTCTTCCTGGCTCAAGCCGACGAGTAGTATCAACTGTAGAGAATTTATTGAAGACTTTTTTCCTACCTGGCTTCATGGATGAGGTTCTGCTCAGTTATGATGTGGTACTTCAGAGAGGAAGATATGCAGTCCTTTGTGTTTCAAATGGGCTTCGAATGCCGGGGAGACACCAAGACTCGAGTGAGCCCAGCCTGCTACAGCTCTGTAGAGAGCTACCTTAACTGGAGTGGCCATTAGCCACAGACGGCTACGTCTATTTACGCTTGAACAAATGTAGTTCCTCAGTTCCGCTGGAACATCTGAGTGCTCGAAAGCACTCTCCTCCAGTGGCTACTAAGTCGGACTGCGCATTGTGGGGAAAATCCTTTTGGATGACATGGGTGTACATAGTCCTCAGACAGAGGGCTAAGGAGGAAAGAGGAACCAGCCAAGGACAGAGAATTCCATCATATGCCATCCCCTGATGGTTTAGGTTTTGCTGGTTAACTTTGCAAACTGACTTTTAAAAGAGCAGTTTCTTCATAACTGAGGGACCCTGTGGAGCGATGGCTGAGGGGATGATGAAGGAGAGAATAATTAAAATGTCTGTGATCTCGTCTCCTTTTAATCTTGAAGTTTGATTCAAGTTTCTTACCAACCAGAGTCTGTTGTTTCCTAACTGGTAACTTGATTTCTTTTTGAAAAAGGTTCCACGGTGATCTTTAATTTCAGCCTCCAAGAAAACAAATGCCTATGTCTAGAAATGCCTGGGTCTCTCAGTTGTATCTCTTCTAAAGCACCATCAAGAAAGTAGGAAAGTTCTGACTCTGTGGACTGAGGTTACCAACTACATATCCGAGCCGTTATCTGAAAGCCTTTTGAGCAGCCTGCCCATTGGCAAACTCTTTGCCTAGAACCGTTCTCCTCCTGCATCAGGCCCACATGCAAATGAATTGGGAATGTTAAAAAAAAAGATCAGTTTAGCTTTTGGAATGTTAAGTTCACATACTTTGGAGGAAGTGCCTACAGAGAAGATACAGGAACATGAGAGTTCCTCAGTAAGGGAAGGTTTACTCCTTGAAGGTCTGTTACCACCTTCAGGTACAACAGAAGTGGAGAGGTGGACAGTGTCCTGTCAACAGCTGTCAGAAAGACCAGTGGATTCTGAAAGTAATAACCTGAAGGACTGTGATGTTCACAGCCTGTTCTTTACCCCCATGAGTTCAGACCCTGGCTGTAGGCTCTGTGATTCACAAGCTCACTGGGGAGGTGACCTTACGCAATTCTCTTCTTGTTGGAGGCCCGGTTCCTTGGTTTTGTGCTGCCCGTAATTGGCCTTTATAGTTTCCCTGTACTGTTTCAAGGGAATGAAACCCAGAGCTTCCTTATTGTTTCAGACAGTGCCATGCTAGCAATGTAAAGTGCTTTTCCTTGAGGTGCTCCTGTTCGGATAAGAAGTGAGAAGGACATGGCTTCAGGGGTCAGTCTCTTGCTGTGTCTTACCTTCAAGAGTCTCCTTCTCAGTCTGTTCCATATGGAAACACATGTGGCTGGGGCTCATTAAATCATGGCCAGTCCCTGAATTATTGATGATTAAAAGCATCCTGGAGGGGGGGGGTAAAAGGTTTATTTCATTTTACAACTTTCAGGTCACAATGAGTGAAGTAGAGAATGGAAGATGAGAGCCTGGGGGTAGGGACTGATGCAGAAGCCGTGGAGGAATGCTGCTTTCTTACATTAGCTTGTTCCTTACAGCTTGCCCAGCCTGCTTCCTCATACAGTCCGGCTCACCTGCCCAGGGTTGGTTCCACCAATGTGAGCTGGGCCCTCTCAAGAAAATCCCTCGCAAGCTTGCTTTATAAGCCAGTCTTTATATTTTTTAAATTGAAAACAGATTCTTTCGTACGATATATTTTGATCATTTCCCCTCCCCCATCCCAACTCCTCCCAAATGAAAACCAAAAATAAAACAAAACAAAAAGACCCAAGAAACAGAAACAACGGAACAAACTTACAAAATGGAAAATCAAAAAAAACAAAAGATCAATTAAGGTGAAATGTGCCAAAACAAAGCAAAATGAAACAAAAGAGTTCACAAAACCATCGAGCTCATTTTGTGTTGGCCAACTACTACTAGCTTTGGGCCTGCCCGGCAGGGTGGTTGATACTCCCAGTGACACTCCATTGGAGAAAAATGATTTTCCCTTTTCTAGTAAGTGCCGGTTGCAGATAGCGTCTTAGTTGGGAGTGGGATCTCGCGTCTACTTCCTACAGTCAATGCTGGAACCCCATCAGGCTTGAACCTGTGCAGGTCTTGTGCACGCTGCCACGGTCTCTGTAAGTTCATAAGTGCCTCAGTCCTGTTGTGTCTTAAAGCCTTCTATAGAATCTAGTCTTAAAGAGGCATTTTCTCAACTGAGAATTCCTCTTCCCAAATGGCTCTAGCCTGTGTCAAGTTAACATAAAACTAGCCAATATGTGTTTAAAGACAGTATAACAGAAACAAATGAAAATGACCTTATTAACCTTTAAAAATACTAACTATATGCTGAAATTATGATAGCTAGATAATAAAATATACTTTAAAATTAACTTCACTTGATTTTAAATGTTGGTGTGACTCCTAGGGCATTTAATATTGCATCCGTGGCTCACAGAGTATCTACAGCAGACAGAACTGGTCTGGGTGGCTCCAATGAGCAAGCCTGCTCTAGCCTTTGCCACACAGACTGCCAAGCACAACCTGCTGATGCACACCCAGTGTCTCCTGCTGTGTGCTTTCCAGAACTGTCCGTGAAGATAACTGAGCTCATATTCTGAGGTCCTGATTTTAGACTTGAAGGCGTCATTAGTTATTCTTGAATCTGTACATAGGGTTTGAACTGAAGTGCCACGCAGAGAGCAGGTTGGGGCCCTCTTGCATAGAAGGGTTTTTGCCTTTTCTATTGTTTTGTTTGAGTCACTGAAATTCCAGATTTTACACGGCTATGTGTTAGTTTTGGGTAACCCTTTCAAAGAAAGTCTACAGTGTTCCGAAGTTGTAGGAGACACTGGAGAGCCAAGGGGCCTGTCTTAGTCAGGGTTTCTATTCCTGCACAAAATAGCATGACCAAGAAGCAAATTGGGGAGGAAAGGGTTTATTCAGCTTACACTTCCATGTTGCTGTTCATCACCAAAGGAAGTCAGGACTGGAACTCAAGCAGGAAGCAGGAGCTGATGCAGAGGCCATGGAGGGATGTTACTTACTGGCTTGCTTCCCCTGGCTTGCTCAGCTTGCTCTCTTATAGAACCCAAGACCACCAGCCCAGGGCCAGCACCACCCACAATGAACTGGTTCCCCCCACCCCCTGCCCTTGATCATAAATTGAGAAAATACCTTACAGCTGGGTCTCACGGAGGCATTTCCTCAATTGAGGCTCCTTTCTCTGTGATAACTCCAGCTTGTGTCAAGTTGACACACAGAACCAGCCAGTATAGGGCCTCTCTCTGCCTGTGTACAAAACACTCCTCTGATACGCTGAACTGAGGCATCTTTCTGTCAATCTGTGTGTGTGTGTGTGTGTGTGTGTGTGTGTGTGTGTGTATGTGTGTGTGTGTGTCTGTGTATCTGTGTGTCTGTCTATGTCTACACAGAGAGTGGAAGTAGATAAGCTTTCAAACAAAAGTTATTTCTAACCAAATTTATATTGCATATAAGTTAATACCAAAGGAAATGAAAAGTCAAGCCTAGCATTACTTTTCGTAATGAAAAAATTCACTTGGGATTATGCTAATGATATGTAGATATTAATACACATAATACCACCGCCTAACATTGATTTAAGTTGTTCATTCAAATTCACTTTATTATAGAAAAATTAGCCATTTTGCTTTATAGTGCTGGCCCCACAGATAGCCTTGGAAACATTAAAAGTGTGTTTATTATTTGCTGGTTTGCCTGCGCAGAGGGCGATGTTAGTGGCTCCCACAAGCATGTGCCCTTTGACTTACGAGCTTCTGGTTGGGGCCCTCCTTGGCTTATATCCCTTCCCCTTTATGCCTCCCCCCTCATGATCAGTGTCTAGGGTTGAAGCTACTCAGCAACCAAGGAAGCTCATTTTCTACGAACGACATTACTGTGCCCTAGGGCTGAACTTTGGCCATACAAGGGCCCCCAGTGCTGGTTTGCCACAGCCAAACTAAACTACATGCCTTGCTTCTCCGCAAATGTAAATTCTTCCTCTGGTGGGGGGAATGAAATCAATGGACAGGGACTTTGCAAAGTCTGCTGAAATAATTACTATCAGATTATGGCCGGGAACCACCCCAGCAAGTGCTCAACAAGCACACATGTGAGACACGAGGACGTTTGAACGCCACTTGCCTTAAGAAACTTGCCGACGACCAATCGTGTTTAGCTTTGCCTTGTACTGCACTGGCAGAGTGTTCTGTAACAGTGCACAGCAGCCTTTCTGGGAGGAGATGCCCGGCAGCATCTCCCTTTCATGAAGAGCAGAGTGTAAATCTGTCAGTCAGAGGCTCCTGCAGATGTGTCTGACTCCAGCTGGAGTTTAAGCTACATTTCCTCACAGTAACGAAGCCCGTCCGCTTGTTACCCATGCAGCACACAGCTCTTCTGTGCTTTGCAGTGAACTCTCTGAACCTTGTTCCTAACGCCCAGTTCTTGGGGTTTGTAAGCAAAGGTGGGTGTGTTCGAGCCTCACAAAGTTGATAAGGTTTCAATAGTAGCACTGGGCTCTGTGATCCTGGACTGCCGCAGTTTGCAGTGTATTGTCTGTACAATGGGCTGCCAAGATTGGGAGAACCAAATCTGTGTCTCTGAAAGAGATTTGAAAGTTTATAGGAAAAAAATTTCAAATCTTTGCTCTCAAGATCTGCACATTCTAGAAAGAGGCCCTGCAGGCTCTCTTCCTGGGTGAGGAGGAATCACTCAGCCCAGGATCTGCTTGCTGTCTGCGCACACTGTTCCTTAATACACAAACCAGCTCTTCTTCAAGAGGCTTTCACGTTTTTGGCATGTAACGGGACCAAGTCAGCCAGTGTGCACCCAACATTGCCAGTGCCATTTTAAATTAGCTTAGATGGTCATAAGGGAGTTCTAAGGGCTGCCACTGTTTACCCTTTCCTACCCACAGACTTGGCTCCTTTAAAAGAAAAAAAATGAAACTTCTATGTCATGTGCAGTGCAGATTCTCCTCAATTTAAAATGAGTTGCATCCAAGTAAGCGCATTGCGAGTGTAAAATATTGTAAATTCTCGAAAGCATGAAGTCTTAGTTAGGACTTCTATTGCTGTGAAGAGACACCATGACCAAAGCATCCCTCATAAAGGAAAGCATTTAATTGGGGCTGACTTATAGTTCCGAGGTTCAGTCCATTGTCATCATGGCAGGAAGCATGACACCAGGCAGGCAGACATGGTGCTGGAGAAGAGGCCCAGGAGCCCAGAGTACTACATCTGGATCAGCAGGCAGCAGGAAAAGGAATGACACTGGGCCTTGTTTGAGCTCCTGAAACTTCAAAGCCCACCTCCAAGGACACTTCCTCCAACAAACCACACCTTTTAATAGTGCCAGCCCTAAGAGCCTCTGAGGGCAGTTGTCTTTACCACACATGAGATACATGTAACCTACCCGAGCGTCAGAGCTTAGCAACACAGCATACTGTAGTTCTGGTTTCTGCAGGACTCCGTCCTGTGACCACATGGCTGAGATGCTGCCTGTCTCCTTGGCTGATTAGGGCTTGTTGCTTGGTGCCCAACATTGATGGAGACTTTCTTCCTCACAGGAAAAATATCAAAGTTTGAAGTATATATCGTCTACTGAATATGCATCACTTTCATAGCGTCATAAAGTCAAACAGTTGCCCCTAGAGAACTGTCTGCGTGCGAAGGAATTTTTCCAGTCGAAACTACATGCTGAGAAGTTTATAATACAATGGCCCCGAAGTCACCACACAACTTAGGAGCACTATCTCTCCTCAATCTTCCCAGGATTCTCCCTCCTTTCTCTGTCTTCTTCTGGTCCCTCCTGATAAAGTTCACAACTCTGAATTTTTGCTTGTTTCTTGAGCACGAACGCTGAAGTTTTGAGTAGTGTCTGCCTTACGGGAACTCGGTATCTATGTGTGAGGAGCATGGGTATTTATGTGTCAGGCAGCCTGTCACAGTGTCACGGGGCTGCCCGGGTGCCAGTTGTATAAGAACTAGCTACCTTTTCCCATTGGCTCATGCTTCAGTGGTTTTCAGAAAAACTAGTTTCCTTTAAATTCATAATACACAAATGTAACTAGCAAAGTACGAAGTCGTACTTTGTATCCATAGACTCCCAAGAAAATCAAAGCGCCTTTTCTGGACCAGGACTTCAGAACTTGATTTGCAGTTCACACGCCCCTTGTAGCAGTGAATAGTGGGCACTTAGGAAATGTAAGTACAGAGTTCAGGAAGTGCAAATACAGAGATGCAATTCACATGCTGCAAGATGAGCCTGAGAAACGTTCGCTGAGGGAAGCCATTCACAAAGCGCTGCACGCTGTTTGATGCCACTGCTATAGGACATTCAGGAGAGAAATGTCATAGACTCAGAAGTGGATTCCTTGTTGCTGAACTTTGGGAAGGAAAGTGAACCACTGCTCATAGCTAGGAGTTGGCCTTTCGGGACACTGAAGGTATTTAAATTTGACTGTGGTAATGGTTGCCGAATACTTGGTGACCATCAATGTTGGGCACCAAGCCACAACCCCTTATCAGCCAAGGAGCCAGGCAGCATCTCAGCCATGTGATCACAAAATGGAGGCAGGACATCATTTCAGCCAGGTGGTCAAGGAGTCCTGCATTCTTTAGCAAATGAACTGTGTAGTATCTGTTCATTGTATCCCATTAAAGCCATCACTTTTTAAATGCCAAAAATTAGTGAAATGAAAGTGAGGGCCAGCATGGTGCTGCATTCTTTTAATCCCAGCACTTGGAAGGCACAGCCTGGTGCATCTTTGTGAGTTCAAGATCAGCCTGGTCTACAAAGGAGATCCTATGTCAAAAAAAAACAACAGTAACAAAGCCCGAATCAAAACAACAACAAAACAAGAAGCAAAAAGGTTCACGAGGTAAACTTATAGAAAAAAATATCCACAGGACAGATCTGTTCTGGACAGGATGCTAGTAACCACAGGAGGCATTCGCTCCCACACCATTGATTACTTACAGGTCTCAAAGTGACGCTCCTTCCTTCCTTCCTTCCTTCTTCCTTCCTTCTTTCTTCCTTCCTTCCTTCCTTCATTCCTTCCTTCCTTCCTTTTCTTCCTTCCTTCTCCCCTTTCCCCTTCCTTTTTTTCCTCCTTCTCTCCTTCTCCCCTCCTTCTCTTCCTTGTGGTACTGAGGTCCAGCTTGGGTCCCCTGCATCTTAGGCAATTACTCTACCTCTGAGCTTTTATTTTTTTAACTTTTACTTCGAGATTATGTCTTACCAAGTGGTCCAGACTGACCATGAGCTTACAATACTGTCTTACTCTCCAGAGTAGCTCAGATTTCAACTTGCAGGCCAGTCTGTGGCCTTATATCCCATTTATTTCCACATCCGTTTTCACTCTCTAGCCGGTTGCTCATCTCCTGAGACTAGGCCATGGAGCCTGGTTACTGAGCCTCCACTGGACAAATGCCTCCCGCCTCTTCTGGTGTCCCCTAATGACAAGGGCATTCTCTCACAGAAGAATGAGGAGAACAGCAGGTATTTTCCCACTGTTGGACAAGCAATTAACATGTCTTTTCGCGACTAGTTAATTAGATTTTCCAAGCTTTCCAAACCCTGGACACCAGAGCCGCGTGTCCCCCGGTGCCATTGATAGCCTGGTTACTAATACGGCTGTGCACCTGCCGCTCCTGCTCTCACAAGAAGGCTGTCTGGAAAGTCACCCCTAAGCATACCTTCTTGTCTCTGCAGATGTTCCTAAGGAGATCCTCAGCTGCCTTTTTTGTTATTTCTCATCAAAGGGCCGGTACCCTTTGATCATGTAAGATCACAGTATCACACAGTAAATATTTTCTTAGAAAGACTAAAATGTTACACAGGAATAGCTTTCTTGGATGTGCTGATAGTGTTGGCTTTCATCCTGAACAAGCCAAGAAAAATGTGTTTGATCCGGTCACACCTAAAATATGTATCAGCACAAACAGGGGCCTTTGTGGAGTCACTCAATTTAGAGTGCTGGCTCCAGTGAACGGGCATCTTTCAGGCACCTGCTGCTTTCCAGTAGCGGCTCGCAGAGAAGCTCTCCTCTTACCTCTGCTGTGGACACGGTCAGTTGGTCAGAGCGAGGGCTGTGCTCTGGAGCTGATGGAGGTTAGGCCTCCTTCTCTGACATTGATAGGTGTCCATGTCAGCTCCTAGAGCTAGACTTGAACATCTTTGTCGGTCCTTTGCTGAAGGTCTCATGGGAGTGTGTTCCTGGCATCCAGAAAGGGAAGTGAGAATGGGACAGAGTGGAACTGTTCTGTGTTCTCCTCAGGGTGGATTCTGGCTGCCATCTCTGAATCCCCTAGGACAACAGCAGCATACCTGTGACAAAGGACAGTGTTCTGTGTGGGCCTCTGCAGCTGCCCTGACACCCGACCCTGTAGGTCCTCCTCCTTCCTTAGCCACATGTTGAGCTCTCTCTTACCAAAGAATTCCTGGACCTGCTGCTCACTCACGGCCCAAGTTCATTTCAGGAGAACAACAGCGTGTGCCAAGCACGCACGGCCCTTCTTGACCAGAGTCTACCATATGGGATAGAACACCGCACCTCCAATATCATGCAGTTCTGTGCACTGTGACCTCCCATTGTATCAGCTTCTCTCTAATTCATCCCTTCCTCTTCCTCACGGGAGAGCTTTTTTTTTTTAGACTTACTCGGTGTCAAGATGGTATCAGTCTTGAAATCATATCTAGACACACACCCCCAGCTCTATGAAAAATAAGAAAACTCCACAAGCATTGGTACCTACAACAGGTCTTCCTTCTCCTCATTAACTACAGTGTTGTCACATGCTCGGCTCTAAGCCCATCATAGACAAGGAAGCAGGCTTTCCAGGATGCTCTTCATCCTGTCAAAACCTCTTTCTGAGGTAAGAATGGGCCAGCGTCTTCAGAGGGGTCAGGCAGAAGAGGGTTCTGTTAAGAAAATGGGAACCAAGAAGTCTTTGACAGGCATCTCAGAGAGAGCTTTACATCCCATAGCTGAGGAGGAAGAGTTCCAGGCATGCACTCGGTGTTAATGCCACTGCCTGAGAAACTGCTTTGTACTGTCCAGATCTATACCTTCCACAGAACCACTTTTTCTTGTTAATGCTGGGTGGTACATCCCTTTGCCCATGGCTCTGCAAAACATAGACTCATTGATGGGGAATGTGGTCAGACCCTTTTACTTCTAATGAAAAAATGGGACTGTGAGGGTTAAAAGTTTTGATTCTTGACAGACCAGCACCCTAGGCTTGATATACACTGGGACTGTATTATTAGTATGTCACGGGATAATAGTAGATGAGTCAACCTCTCCTGGTTGCTATGGCAAAGTTTTTTTTTTTTTAGGCTTTCATTTATGAAAAACGGTGATCATTAGCAGCTCTTTGTTTTTAAAATAGAGATTCCTACAAAACGGCTGGGGCTCTCCTGGAAGAGGTGATTGGCACCTAACTGCACAAAGGCTTTCAGGTGACTTTATAAAGCAAAGAGGACAGGCAGAAGGCTTGCGGGAGCCTTCCCTCATTTTTAGGGCAGTCCCGGCTAGGTGAAGAGTCAGTCACATGACTCAAGTCTCCACTAGTTTTAGCTCGGCATTTACTTTTTGTGTACCCCTGGGCACACAACTGACAGCACCACTTTGTAACTTGGATGCTCTGTTGGTGAAGTGATTAGGTCAGGCCAGGTAGTCTGAGCAGGTCTTGAAATTTTTATGATTTTCTGACTGCATATTTCCTCTTGCCAACTTGTGATGCTGTGGTAGCTGCTCAAGGGAGCAATACTGTTTCCACTTCCAGCAACCCCACACCCCATTCTTCAGACAGCAGTTTTCATAGGCAGCACCCAGTCGCCTATGTGAGGGCCCTTGGGTGTGTATGCTGCACGCACTTTTGACCCTTCATGTCGAGCACCTCAGAGCCACCTCAAGCGTGCTCCAAGACAATGTCATACAAGCCCATGTGACCTATAAATGTATTTTACATGACAGTCTACTGAACATTCACTGGCACAAATACATGTGTGTTCTAGGTATTGGAGATTATACTTCTGAGCATCAAACAGGAAAATGTTCTGGACCTCTCGGAGATTTAAAGGCAGTGAGTAAACAGAGGCAGCAGCATAGGATACGTATATATGCACTCTATATAATTATACCACATATAAAATATATAATTAGACGGTGGTAACTTCCAAGAAAAGGTGGGAATAAATCAGAGAGGTAAATAAGGAAGGCAAGAGGTGGCGGCTCTGAATTTTGAGTCACGTGGTCAAGCAAGTCTTTTCTGAGGAGGTAAACGAGGGAACCATAGGGCATATTGTGGAGGAAGAGCTATACCGGGCTTGGAGCAGCTGACGCTGATGCTCGTGGGAGAGTGCCCCTGGAGTGTTGCAGGTACAGAAACCATGCCAGTGGCCTGGAGTGCAGGTAATGGGACTGAGCAGGATAGAGACAAGTCATAGCTGGTCTCATCGAGTCTCATAGGACTTTGGTTCCTGTGACAAGTATGACAGTTCTAGAGGAGAGTACCATGAGCTGCCTTAGGCTTTCACGGCATAGCACATCATGCATGTGTACACATGCATACACGTGTGTGTGTCCACACCCATGAAAACACATTTATAAAACAGAATGTTCTGCTATTGCTTTTCCTATTGTATTAGTATCCAGTCATTTAAAAACTAGTTGTTAGCTGGGAAAGGGAGGATCAGCTTTCTCTAAGAGTGTAGCCCCTGGAAAGGCAAGCACCATGCAGTGGAAGGCCACACATCCAAGACCATCTAGACAGCGCAAATTGACCTTGATGAGGAATAAAAGACAAAAACTCATGGAAGTAAGTGGGGGTTAGATCTGGGAAAAGTTGGGGTGGAGGATGGTGAATATGATCAAAGCCCATTGTTCAGCATTCCCAAAGAACTAAAAAAAATTAGTTCATGGTTCCCAGTTTGATGTCATAATCCACTTCAGGGTGATAGCTGGCATTCTAGAAACATCATGACTTGGCTGTGAACCCCAGCAGCATGCAGATGTAGTTTGCTTGCTTACGGCCTGGATGGGGTACACATGGCATCATATAATCCTAATTTTCAAAGCACTTCTGTTTTAAACTCTAAATTTATCACACTAAATAACATTATTTTATTGGGTTGTCATTTAAAGTTTTCATTTTTTCATATTTATTTAGTGGGCTTTTGTTACCAGTTCGTATTTTAAGTAACTTTTCTTTTGTGGAGCATTTTTACCTATTCTAACGTAAAGACACTTAGCTTTAGTGTTGGAGGGAGGAAAAAAAGGGAGGGAGAAGAGAGAGGAGAAGGCATAATTAGTATTGTTATTGTAACCTGTGTGCACACACAACAAGAAGTCTGACCAGTAGGGTCTTTATTCATTTGTCTGTCATGAGAAACAGGTGACCTTTGTGGCGAGAAGCTGTGGTTGTGTTTTCTTCCCCCAGTTCAGGGGGTAGTGTTTCTCCATGCTTCCTTGAAAGATAAATGCTTTCTCTCCTCACCCCTAAATACATCAGTTCACTCCTGCCCGCCTTTGTGCTTTCAATCACGCTCAGCTGCAGCTTCCTGTCCTGTAGCTCTTGAGCAGTCGGGAAGCCACTGGTCTTATTCACCTTTATAGTGCCCAGTGACTTAGCATGTTTCCTGGCACCCAGATGTCCTCAGATTTTGTTAATGCTTTGCTTCCTGTCCTGTGTGGACATTGGAGGAACCTCTCCCTTGGCCTCCTGGCCTACCACTTCCTTTTGGCCAGATGCTGCAACATTAGCCGGCGTTTCTAGGAAACCTCATCTCTCCTAGGATGGGGAGACTTTCTCAGTTGGCATTGCCTATGACAGGAGCTTCCAAGTCCATTCCAGCTCTTACAGAATTCTTTTCTATTCCATGATCCTACATGTCCATCAGGCAGGAGTACTTATCTTATATCTCTCCCATTCACCACAAACAAAGGCTTGGGCAGAGACCAGTTTGATAGGGTTACATTGCTAAAAGCGTGCTCGCATCTATGTATAGTTAGTAGTTATAATTTCAGAGAGAAATAAATGAATCTCCCTACAGTTAAGTGTATGCTACATAATAATTTACCATCTCATATTAATTTCTCAAATATTTTATCTATAAAATTATCAGGAAGGTGGCAAGGAATCTTTCTCTCCCCAACTTTTCTTTTGTATTCCTTTTCAGTTTCTCTCTTTCTTACACATTGAGAAAGCAGTTGGTACCAGCCTTGCTTGACTCTAGGGACAAAAGAAATCCGCAGCAGCTCACGTGTAACTCCTTAGTCAGAGTAGTTCCAGTTGACTGTCTCTCTGTGAAGGAAGGGACCCTGGGGTCACAACTACTAGAAGAAAGACTACTACATCATGAGCTCTTAAAAAAATGTTTCTAAGTAAGAGAAAAAATGAATGCATGAAGACTTTAACTTCACTGAAGAAGTTCATGACCCAAAGCATGGGAGTGATAGTGGACTTTGCCCCATGACACAGATCTCGGGAGATTTACCAACAGTCGCTATCCATTGATGGTTCCGAGTTTTGCCCCAGTTTCTGTGGCTTCTGTGACTTCCACATCCCCTCAAAGATGCCAGCAGAAGTTTTACCTGGAAACTCGTACACAGGGTGAAGGCACAGGTGTGGTCTCGGGTTTCAGGACACACAGGCTACAAGGAGAAGCCGGCCGGCTCCTCTACTTTCCCTGGCAGAGGGTACTTGTTCTAGTTAGATGGGATACTCACACTTGTTCATTGTCTGGACTTCTGTAAATGTCACAGTTTGGAGACACATCCTAGATGTCTGAATTAAAGGTCTCTTTTAGCTTGGACCCATGCCTGAAGTCCCCAGCCATAAAGAGTGCTTTGTTAAAATCAGTGTGTACCTCTAAGTCTGTCTCCCAAGGATTTTCCTCCCTCCCAGTTCCAATCCAGTGTTTACATTGTGCCTTGAGACATTTACTTATGATTAAAAATCCTTACTGCTGAGCTGCACGGCTGGCTCAGAGGTTAAGTGCACTTGTTGCTCTTGGGGAGGACCCAGGCTCAATTCCCACCACCCACTTGGTGTCTCATAACTGTTGGTAACTCCAGTTCCAGGGAATCTGACACACTTTTCTGACCTTGGAGGGCACCAGGAACACGTGTGGGCATCTATGCATGTGGGCAAAATTTTCACACACACATGGGATAATAAAAAAAGCACGTTTTAAAACACTTGTTGCCGTGTACTTCCAGAGCAATTTGCTTGGGTGCAAAGCTATGTGTTTTGTGTGTACATCCGCCCGTCTTTGTGGCATCCAGCAGAGGATTCCACCTCCAAAGGAAATAAGACTTCAAATAAATGTAGTCTATGGGAAAGGTTTTAGGTACTATCTTTAGCTCTTAAATAATGGATAACTCTCCTTTAAATGATTTTCTTTGAATACGAGGTAGTTGAGAGTGGAAATGGAATCGCTAGGCATTTGAATAGTTAGTTATATACAATCTTATTATGTAAACCGCTTCTTCCTAAATCCTCGGGTGAGGGTTATAACTAAGTCTAATCATTCTCTACGTGTAATAACTGACAAGGTCCAGTCAGACAACTCAGAGAGGGGCAGAGTATTCTTCTCCCCGTCTCTAATATACATTTCGGCTGCTATAGGAGTCCTTATAGATTCCCTTAAAAATTTTTTTTTAAAAAGCCAGATGAAGAGGAAATTACAATTAATAACCCTAAAATTCCAATTAATCTCTCAAATAGTGATTCATTTCCAGAGACACAGAGACTCCGCAGTATATCTGAGAGAAAGGAAAAGACAATTAGGATTGGGGAAATTGGTGGCGCACACAGGGGTGGGTGGAAATCCCACCAGGAATGAGATAATTGATGAGCTTGGAAGCCTGCCAAGGGGCCTCTCCCCATCTCCCCACCTCCGACGCACATCCATTTTTAACCCCACTGACCATGTCTCCTAAAACCATCTCTTGTCTCACTGTGGAATTCTTTAGATCCGTTATGGAATCACATTTGTTCTGTTTGCTTGCCTTCTCTTCATTGGTCTCTGGGTTTGTCAGAATCTGTGCTTCCAGTGTATTTGGGCTCTCCTCTTCCCTAGCAGGAAACGTCTCAGTAAGCCAGGGTTAAGTATGTGTTGGCTCAGGATAGGTGATGCTTCCCATTCCTGAGACTTAAGATAGACGAGCACTCACAAAGGCTGACGGACGGACCAGGTTTCCTTCTACAAAGGAAAATTAACACCTTTAGAAAATACACAGGATTAAGAATTGGTTAAACCGGAGAGAGGGGAAATCACTGTGTTCTCTGGAGCTGGTTATACCCATGAAAACAATGCATTCTGCTGATTGCATCGTGATAGACTGGATCCTGAGCCGTTCAGTATCAGGTTGTGTGTGAAGCCTGAAGTTTTAATTAGATGGTAATGAAGTTGGTGTTCAAATTCTGCAGTAGCACGCCTCTGATGTCCTCTAACGTAACTGTCCTTATTAGGAGTAAAGTTCTCCAGAGAATGAGGACTAAATATCCTGTCTAAAATTATGTGAAAGTACATAGAAGAAATACAAGCAAACTAACCATTCATGGTCAGCTATAAACCTTAACTTCCAGAGGATTTGTCCAGCTATACTGACCTAGAAACTGAATAAGCAGTTTGGAAAATCTGGTTTGTGCATATAATTATTTTTATATCATCTCTGGCTGGGCCTTGCAAAGAGCAAACCACAGTAGTTATCTGACCTAGTGCTCGGCCTTTCCCCCAGCACAGTAATTGCAGAGGACTCAGCATATTTTTAACTAGCAGTGTGTGCACAGGGCATTACTTCCCAGAGAGCCCTGTCTATCTGGAAACTACTCGTGTGCTCTTTATTAGTCCTCCATAGACACAGAAAATGAACCTTAAATTGTGACCTCCGTTAATTCCCGTAGACTGGGAAGGACAAGGGAATACACACCCTTGGCTCTGGTGATGACTGAAACAGCCTTGAAATTTGTGATATATCAGATCTTTAATTTAAAGTAGAAGCTTGATCCTCCAGATGAAAGGGTCCCAACAATGCTTTTTATTTGAGTATAAATATTTAGTTGGGAGGTAGGTTACAGGATGTGTTTAAGGTCCCAAAGTCCTTTGGGGTCACTGTTTTTAATTCTGGCTCATCCTTGAGTTGCTGGGAGCAAATAAGTAATTTCCTTTTGAATGTGTGCCTGCTTCAGAGGGTGCCTAAATACAAGATATGAGTGTGATGACCTGTCTTCTCAGCGCCATCCCCGGGCATCAGGCTGGAAGGTTGGATTTAGTGGAGTGGGAAGGAAGGCCTCTGAGCAGGGAGGTGGCAGTCTCTTCCTAGAGACAGGAAAGCAGTTTAATGGCCTATCCTACTGCCGGGTTGGCTGTGTAATGAGAAGCTGTTAACTTTGTTTAAAAGATGGAATTGCCCCACAGAGTTCAGATATTAACAAAAGTGGAGTTAGCTAGACTTGTAAATCTTTCATCTTGCATTCAAAAGGCAGCTCAAGGAAAATTATTCATTGCAATTAATTGTAAATTCTGAAGGACCCCGGCAGATGTTTTTTTTTGTTTCATTTGAGATTGTAGCATTTCCTCCCCTCACTCCCAGCCCTCACCCTGTGGCTGCTCAGTAGCTTAGGCATAACTGTTAGGAGACTGGGAAACACTGCAGCCAAAACAGTGAGCTTCAAACTCATGGAGAGACCCTGCCTCAAAAACAAAGGTAGAGAATCACAGAGGAGGAATGCAATGTTCTCTACATGGGTATACATAGTCACACATGTGGGCACATGCATCCAACACACACACGCACACACACAGCCCTCAACAAAAAAAGAAGCGTGAATAAAAAATTGAAACATGTTTAACTGACTGACAGAATTGAGAAGTATAGAGTAATACACCCAGCCACTGAGTCTTTTTAAAGTGTGTGAGTCATTTTAAGTGCTTATGGAACATTTAACAAAATTGAATATATTTTGGCCAGAAAGTATGCCTGGGTAAATATCAAAGGATTGTAATCATTATGTATGCTCTGACCAGCATAAAATTGAATTAAGGCTAAGTAGTAGAAATATCACTAAGAAATTTCCAAATACTTAAAAATTAAGCATGCTGCATAAAAATGGAAAGGTTCCCATTCAAAAGAAAAGTGTTTTGAGATGAGCTAATGAAGACGCAGCACGTGCAAATGCTGGCCTGGGTCTACACTCCGGGGACAGTCCACACTTTAAATGTATGTAGTAGCAAACACGTTGGAATTTTCATTGGAATTCCAACTCAGGAAACCAGAAAATAATCAGTAAATTAAGCCCTGACTCCTGGCTTGTGAAAGCACAATAGCTGTGGCCACATTCCAGATCTGACAAATCTTAGACTCTCCTAAGTCCGAGGCTAGTGCTGCCAGAGTGCAGCCCAGGTCACGAGGCAGCTGCAGACCAGGGAGCAGAGCTGCAAGACTCTGAGCAGAGATCAAGGGAGGAAAGATATGCAGAATTAAAATTTGATGGAATCCAGTGTGGCTTCTGGAAAATGTTGCTATGGTTGATGAAGACGTAGTACTCCAGTCAAGGAACATATGAGAGAAAAACATACACTAGGGACACCAGGGAGAATCAGGGAGTCACTACTACAGATCACATAGATGCTGAGACAGTGCTAAGCTGTTGCTAAAGTTTCATGTCCACAAACTGGACAACCTAGAGAAAGCGACTCATTTCTCTAAAAACATCACTTACAAAACTATGCCTGGGGAAAGTACAGATCATAACAAGCTTTTATCTAATATTTAATAAGAAAAACAAGTAAATAACTTCTCCAAAACTAAAATCCCAAACCTATTCTGCTTTAGTAATAAATTATCTCAGAATCTTTAAGGAAGAAACTTCATTGTAGTCTTAACCCACACATTTCTAGAGAACGGAGAAAATGGAACATTCCCTAACTCACTATGTGAATTAACCATTTCTTAACTCCTTACATGAATTAACTGAAGTTTTTCCTAAGTAAAATTACCACCAAATATATCCTCTGAACCTAAAAGCAAATGTGAAAGCAAGTCCAGTGATATCAAACAGTCATTATTACCAAAAGAATTGTGAAAATGATGGTTTCCCCCAGTGTGACTTATAGCTTCAATGGCAGTTTCAACTTAAGTGAGTTTATTTTCTTGTAAATTATAAAATTTCTCCAAAATATAAATGGAAATGAAAAGAGCTATGGATAGTGAAGCATTATTAAGAATTTGAAGAGAATGTATATTCTGGCTACCGTGACTTACTAAAGAGTCCCAGTCATTAGGATAGTATGCTGTTGGCTAAGGGTTCATGAATGGGTCAAAGAAATGAGTCTAGAAGTAATTGGTACAGATGTGTATCAGAAAAAGTGCCTTGTACCTAGACTATATAGATTCTATAAAAACACTAGGTAAAATACACTCAGTCCATTTAAAATTGGGCTGAGATGCAGAAGAATTCCTGAACAGCCCTTCAGAGAAGAGAATGTCTTGATTACTGAATAACAGAGAGGTGGTTGAGCTCTCCAGGAAATAATACCAATATATGCTACCTCCCACCAGACAGCTGGAATAAGACAGACTGACAGGATCAAGCTCTTAATCATATTGCTGATGCTGGGTGGAGAATCCACTCTTCTGCTCTCTTCTTTTGGTTGGAATTCTCTGTGGTCAGAGTCCTTCACCTCCCATTGCTTCAGTCTTACCTTCTGCTCATACCCATCCCAGGTGGCTCCTGCCAATCTACCTGGGCTCTCCAATGAAACTGTTATCTGATGACTAGTTCCTCCCACCCCACTCCACCTCCATTAATCACAATTCAGACTCTATGCTACTTCAGTTTATTGAGCTGCAGAATTTTACATACATGAAAACAAGTGATAAATCCTTAAGAACACTTTTGTCACTAGATTCTCTCATGCCATGTTGTTTTTAAGTCTCATTCATACATTGTGCCTACCCAAGGTTCCTTGCTGTAGGATATTCTAATTTCTACACATTTATCTCTATTTACCTCTTAAGTTTCTAGACTCTTGGGTTGTTTGCAATTTGAGATTATCATTCAAAATATACTGCTAATATTATTCTTGTATGGAATTGCTAGACCAGGGTGTGTACACATTCAGTTTTAGAGAATACTGCCAGAGTTTGCTAAAGTGGTCTTATTTAGATGGCCCATCCATTCAGCAATATATGAAGGTTTGTCTTGTGACATACCTACCCCATGTACATGACCTATTTCTTAATATCTTAAAAGTATGAAAATCATTATGTCTTGGCTGTCTTTAACCATGTTGGCAGTAAGATTCAAGTCTTTTTTATTTCAATGACTTGGCCTGCTGGTACAGACCTGTTACCTTAGCTATCCAAGAGGCTGAAAAGGGAGACTGAAAGTGTAGGGTAGCCTGAATTGGTTACCTGGAAGTTCAAGATTACCCTAAGTGCCTTAGCGACACCAAGACACAAAAGAAGGAGGAAGAAGGCTTGTGAGTTGTATAAACAGTTCAGTGGTAAATAGGCTTCATGCATTGGGCTCTGGGTTCTGTCCCCAGTAACACACACAGGCACAGACACACACACACACACACACACACACACACACACACACACACACACACATGCACACACGAGTGTATACACACCCATACCCTCATGTGTGAACATGCACACGCACACATACACACATGCACACATACACACATGCACACATACACACATGCACACACACACAGACACAAATATGCACAAGTGTATATACACTCCCTCATGCGTGAACATATACATGCACACATGCACACATACACACATGCACACATACATACTTACACACATGTACACATGCACACATACACACATGCACACATGCAAGAAAGAAAGAAAGGGAGAGGGAGGGAAAGATGGGGAGAGAGAGGGAGGAAGGGAGAAAGAAGAGAGAACAGGAAGCTTTTCATCAGAGAAAAAGCAATTACTTTTGACTAAACTTAAGAACAGAACAGCATGGCATGACACACAGGCTCAAAAGCTGTTTCATGGTCTGCCCATCTGAAGGCCACTTACCAAAGAGAAACAATTAGGTCAGATTGATGCCTATTAATGTAATTTTCCCAATTATAAAAATTATGAAACAATTTATGATTCATTGACATTACAGTGAATACAGCAAATATAACTGAGATGTTTGCCTGTGGTCAGATACTACTAAAATTTAACTGAAGCTATAAGTTATGATATGAAGAAATTAGGCCAAGAATGGAGCTCAGCGATAGCATAAATGCATAGAACGTGAAAGGCTCTGAGTTTCCTCCCAGCATCTAAAACATGCAGGCATAAAACCCTCACATTACAAATAATTTCTACTTTTTGTTGAATGCACAAATGGCTTATTTCTAGGGCCCTACATTGTTTAAAAAGAAATCATAGAGTGCAAAATATATCTAAGCGCTCACAGGTCGTTTCTCTATTGCTAACTGCATGACTCTAGTCACGGGCTTTTGTCTCAGTGTATCTGCACAAATATGGAAATTATTCCGTCTCTGTCTATTAAAAACGGTATTGTAAAGAACAGTTGAAGTGCCCTGGAACAGGTACTCATGTAGGAATCAGAGTTAATAAAGCGTGTTTGGTTGACAATGAGAATGGTCTTAGAGGTGGTGTAGTGCTATTCGAATGTTCTCACAGGAGAAAGCACAGGGGTGATCTTCTGGTCAGATGCTGTGCTGTGAGCAGAGCCAGCGAGGCAGCTTCTGAGTACACTTCTCCTCTTGGCTTCAGTAGAAAGGGATGGAGAGAATGAATCATAATGAGCAAAACATGTATCCCCTCCTGGAGATCCAAAACAGGGATAAGGGCAGACTTCCATTCGGGAGAATTTATTTGGGTTTTGGAAATGATTTAAGATACTGATCGCCTGTGTTGGCCATTTGTAGCCTGCTCCAGTTGGCACCTCCATTTTCAGTCATGGCAAGATTTGTGGGGGAATTGCAAAATCCAGGAACCCCAGTTGTTTTTCAAATGCCTTATAGACTAACAACAGACTTCTTTCCTGAGTGCCATCACAGGTGTCACAGAAATTTGTGTAAATCAAGATGACCTGGGGACAGGTGCTGTGAGTGTATATATATATTTCCAGCTCTGGGGGGATGACCCTGTACCCTGGACTGCCTTGGCAAAGCAGTTGGGCTCTCTGCAACTTCCGGGTGCTTCAATGCCTTCATTTCCTAACCTCCTGGTTTCCTATGATGTGTGACGTCTTGTCTAGTAGCAGAGCAAGGCTGTTCAACCCTGTCACACATCCGAAGTACAGAAGACAGGTGTTGGTGTCTCTTGTGACCTCTCCCTAAGTAAGGAGGGTCTACCACTTATCCCCACCCCCCTCAAGATGACTTACTGCGTCACAGGACAGGGTGGAGCGGTTCTGGTCCTTGATAGGGTGTCACATTCACTGAACTTTCCTGCGGTGAAAATGTTATTCTGAGCCACGTCCTACACGCTGTGGGATTAGGTCTTTATTAATAAAATTCCCTAAATGATGTTTGCCGTGTGCCATTCCACTTGAAAAGATAAATAGGATAGAATTAAATGAACAAGGAAGATTACTTATCTTATAATTAACATTGTATGAGGATGAATTTTAAATTTATAGCAGTATCCTGGGCTAGAGAGAAGCTGTATTAAATCATTTTTTCTTTTAAAAAAAAATCTTTGGAGACATAAATTCTCTGGGGGGGGGCATGGAACAATGTCTTTTCTTGATCAAATGCTGGTATCATTCCAAAGCTTTGAAAATGAAAGGAAATTTAGCATTTTACAAATATCTCTTGAAAATCCCCTATTATGAATGGGGGAGAAATGAACTGAAGTATCTGGAAGGTTTGGAAACGTCGATGATGCCAGTATGCGGGGTGAGTCTGGGGATGGGCAGGCCCCTCAGGGTTAGTGTTATGAAACTGATGAGGAGTCTTTGATTGTTTTAGTCACCTGAGAGGCAGCTCATTGAACGTGACTTTAAAACTAAAAATAGTGTTTCCTGGGAGGAACGAGGTTTCTGAGATTCTCTCTTGAACCTTACATAGCTTCGTCTTTTTTCCTTACAGAATGCAGTAGCTTGTAGCAGGACCTCTAGTCTGAGTATTTCAAGAACCTCGTTTTACATCCTTTGTTTCCTTTTCTTTCCTTTTCTTCCTTCCTTCCTGGACCTTCCCTCCCTCCCTCCCTCCCTCCCTCCCTCCCTCTCTTCTCCTTCCTTCCTTCCTTCCTTCCTTCCTTTTTTTTTTGGAGGCCATGTGACTCAGATTGGGCACAGGCTCACTCTGTAGCCCAACTCAAATTATTCATTCTCCAGTTTCCTATCTTTCTGACTAGGAATTGCCTTCCTAACTCAGTAACCTCCTTTCTGCTGTGAGTCACACGCACTTTTATCCTTCATTCCACAGAGGCGTGTGTGCCTGACGGCTCCGGCCCCCTGTTCCCCATTGCTTCTCCTCAGAGGAAGTCAGTCTTGACTTATGGGGCCTGCTTCTCCTTTCCTCGGGCAGCCTGGGTTTGCAGCTTTTAGAAGTGACTTGTGGCAGGAGCTGTAGGGACTGGACCTGAAAGGAGGCAGCTTGCAATCATTCATCCGCCCCTGAGGTAGGCTCGGCCCCATGGAAGCAGCTCACCCAGGAAACTGAGTTCTGATTCTTGACTGATCCTGAAGCTGGAAGTCACTTTAGCTTTACTCAGGGTCATTTGGCTACAACAGTTTTTCTTTTTCCCCTTTCATCAAAAATAGAACCAGGGCTTCTGACCTGGGTCACCGGCACCAGAAATAACTGTAGGTAACGTGAAGACCATGTCCTCATTTAATACCAGGTATTCCATTACTAAATGCAGGTTGCGAAGCTTTCCAGTACTCGTACCCATCAAACATACTGCAGTACAGAAGAGTCCCAGTTAGACAGAAGCCTTCTGCTTTACGTTACTAAAGAGTATGGTATCTGAGAGTTATTGTTCCGGATGCATAGAAAGAGTACCTTAAAACACACACCACACACATGCACACTCCATGAATACCTGTGCACCCCTTGTCTCCATGCACCAGCAGAATCAACTAACCGTAGGTTTTTAAATATTCCGAAAAAAATTTGCATCTGTTTTTAATGTATGCATAGACCGTTCCTCATTTTTATTTCCTACGAAACACAGCATAAGAACTATTTGCATAGCATTTATATTGCACCTGATATCATAAGTAAATAAGATGATTTGAAGTATCCAAGACAATACGCACAAGTTTATGAAAATAGTATGCCCATTTGTATAAGGATCTTGAGCACACAGAGACTTTAGTATCCACAGAACCTCTCATGGATCCTGCAGAATGATTGTATATGCACATGTACACTGGAATATTTATATGTGTGTGAGTTAATACATGTATTTGTGAGTATGTTACATGTTGAAATGAATCAGGTCAATGGTATTTGTGGGTTTTACTCATTTGTATTTAAGAAACCAACAGCCTTTTTTTTTTTTTTCTTTTTTTTTAAACTGGGAAATGTCTGACGTGATCAAAGTCCAAGAGGATTTGGCTTCGGGCACAGTGATAAAGGGGGGTTGTTTCTGCTCTGACCCAGGTTTCAAGGAGGCCAGTCCACCCACCAGCCCCAGGGCAGGGCGCCAACAATACGCCTCTGGTTGGCACTGCAGCCAACCTCCTTCCGGAGCTCACTTTCACCTCCCACTCTTCCTCCTGCCCCCACTCTCCTCCAGTTTGGCCTCCTTTCCCAGCACAGTGGCTTGCACTCCCCTTTTGGCCCATGAACTCCAGGATGGAGTCAATTTCCGGCTTTAACCCCCAGCACTCCCTGGGTGGTGGTTTGCCTGGCTCTGTCCCCCTCACCTAGTGTGACCATCTGCTGTCCCCTCCTTACCTCCCTGGCCCCGTGTGCTGGCTCAGTCTTCTTTGCAGGAGTGGAGCAAGATGAAGATGGTTGAGGTAAAAGAGTGGTGGCTGGAGAAAGGACAGAGACACTGTCACCCCACACGTCCTCACCTTATCTAAAAAACTTCCTAGTGGAGGCAAGATGAGGAGGAGCAGCATATGGCCTACGCTGCCAAACGCACCAGATTGTAATATTATACACTTGAATTACAAAGTCTGGATATGACAGCCATAAACATATGCAAACATTTTCTGTTTTGCTAAGAAGAAGAAAGAAAAATACCAGTGGTGTATTATCCAGATGAATTACCATGATCATTAACTATGTTCCCAAACTCTAGATTGACAGAGCGCCCTCCAACCACTGACGTATCCCTCAGGCAGGGTAGGCTATGGTGGTACTTTTCAATCGGTTGGGTTGCTAGTAGGTGCTACTGTTGTAGATTCTGACTGTAGGGCTGGAAGAACACTTAGATGAGGATTGGGAAAACTCCGGCACACAGGCCAAGCCCAACCTGCCATCTACTGTAAATACAGAGCTCTCAGATCCCAGCCAGGCCCATGCGTGTGAGCACAGCTGCTCTCTAACAACACTAGCAGAGTTGAGCACAAGAACAGTCGCATACACCCCAAAGCCTGAAGCAGTTGCCCGACTCTGCAGAAAACATTCGCCAGCTCTGCTTGTCGGATCCAGCCGTTCGCCCGTTTTCCAGAGCGCTTATATTTCTGTTGCCTCAGAAAAAGTGTTTTCTCTATTTAAAAGATATTTCTAGGATTGAATATTTTATTACCTCTCCCTCTCTAGTTCTGTAATAGGGTATAAAGCCGATCTCTCTTCCTTTTAAATTTCAGTTCATTCATTATCACAGCTGCTCAATGAAAATTCTCTTTACATTCAAAACCTACCAAGAGTCCCCGTGGGTGTCCCTTTTCCCCACGCAGGAAGTATCTGTCCTTGTTAACATTTCCAAATCCTGAATTAAAAAAATGATCACGTTTTATTTTTAGACTTGTTTTTATTATTTACAATGTATGTGCACATGTCTGGGGGCGGTACGTGCACTTGAGTGCAGGTATTCTCAGGGACGGTCCGTAAGATAGTTCTCTGCTCCCCTGGAGCTAGAGGTACAGGCAGTTTTGAGCTGCCTGACACGTGCGCCAGGTCTTCTGCAAGAGCAGTCTGTACTCCAAAGCCTTCTCATTGCCAATAATGGCATTTATTTATTCACGCTTAGCACTGGCCAGTGCAGGTTGTTAATACTGACCTGTGTAAAATGAACACGGTGGACACTCATCAGTCCGCATCTCAGAACATCCAGCTTGTGGTGCGAGGCCTGTAACTGTCTTTACTATACTCATTCTGCAGATGAGAGCTAGTGTTTTCATTAGGCCCACTTTGCAGACAGGGGACAGGAAAGTTTGGTTTACGTTCGAAACCAGGAACAGGTAATCTTTTTACTCCAGCACCGCTCACTGCCAAGTGCACAGTGATGGGCCTGGCAGGAGGAGGACTATAAAGGACTGTGTAAGCTCCATTGCATGAGTCAGGCCTGGACTGGGCTTCTCTGGGGAAAATGTTCTTCTCTCCATTGTGTATCTGCTGCTTGACTTCAGTTCAAAGTTGACCACACACACATACACACCCTGTATACCCCACCACCACACATCATACACATCTCACACACATACCACAGGCACACACCCCAAACACACACATACATACATGCATACATGCACACACACACACACACACACACACACACACCACATATATACATACAGACCACACAAACACACACACAGATACACACACACACTACATATACACATATAGATCACACACACGCATATATATATATCACATATACACACCATACCACACACACGCGCACGTGCGCGCGCGCACACACACACACACACACTCATATATATCACACACGCACATATATATATCACATATACGCACCATACCCCACACACGCACACACACACACACACATACACACACACACACACACACACACACACACACACACACACACACACCACTCAGAGGACAATGAGACTTTGGTACTTGATATACTTCTTAACCATTGTCACAGGGCTCTACAGATACAACAGACAAGTGATGGGTTAGCAAAAGCAGCGAAAGGCAGTACAGTTAAATCAAGACCCACCCCCAGTAAAGGTGCGTGGGTCTGGAGGGGCGAGCGCTCAAGGATATCTTCTCTACATCTGTACATCTCTTTGGTCTGCACTGTCTCATTGGTTGCTTCTGAGTTTGGGAATTTAGTTGGCCAAACTTCACCATGATTTTGGAGTCTACACCTCAAGATCCATCTCTTCTTGATTCTTTCTCTCATCACCATTCCTGTTAAAGTGATTTTTTTCAGCCACTAATGAAAATGTTAAGTAAAAGGGACAAAGGAACATATGTAAGTAACCACTTCTACTCTCAGCAGAGAACAAGGATGGCGCAGCAGAGACAGCATGAAAATAAGAGACAAGGGTGCTCTCCGTCTCGGGGGGCGAATGCTCTCACGTTTGGTGGCCTTTAGCTGCCTCCTTTGGGATGAAGTCATATTTCCAGTCCCATTGCTAGCCAGCATGTTGGTTTGGGGCTGGCACATGTATGGATGGCATCCAAAGGTTTCCCTTGAGTAAAATAAAACATACTTTGCTTCTGCTCACCCTCATCATCAGACATAATCACCGTCCTTCATGGACAGGCCATTCCATTGCTGTCTTCAGGTTACTGCACCTTAAATCTATATTTATTACTATAGTGCTGGAAAAGCATCAATCACATGAAGCCTAAACTACTGGAAACCTGGCATGGACGGTAACACCCGCTGTCCTGGTGCCACCCCAACCTCTGAAGCCTGGGATCCTGCTAATCAGCAGATTGTATGAGGAACAGAAAGGGCACCTGGACGCTGAGAGCCCTGGCTGCAGTTGAGAGAGGCCAGAGACCCCTGGCTACAGTTGAGAGAGACCAGAGACCTTTGGCTGCAGTTGAGAGAGGCCAGTGAGGAAATTCATCATCTGATCTGTAAACCTGGACATTCTGCAAGGACATCACTAGGAGACAATAGGTTCAGGAACTGGCTGTCATTTCTATAGCCTGGATTTCAGTGAAAAGGGACTTTAAAACAGGAATTTCACGTTTCTTACCAGTCTTCCTGTCAATTCTACTGAAGGAAAAAAAATCGTTTTTATTTCCCTAACCTTTTCTCTAGTTTCATGGCCAGCACGGACTCTTGTCTGTCAAATATCAGATTTCTTTTCATCCTTTTCTTCCCAATAGCTGAGGAGTCCAACTCCCAGAACCATTGCCCCTCTGTCTTTAAGAAAAGGATTCTCTCCCTCCCTCCTCCTTCCCTCTGTCCCTCCTTCTCCCTTTCTTTCTCCCACGGAACTACTAACAGATATAATTACCATGTTTAGGAAGCAGTCGTTCTTACATTTCTCAAGGTTCATTACATTCTGCAGCTATGGAGCTGAAGCTGCTGTTTATCTCCACCTCAGAACAGAGCATCTCTTTTTGCAGTGGCAGGGTCTGCGGAGGCCACCCTTCCCATCTGAGTCGTTGGCATCTCCGCTCTGTGTGCATTCACATATCTTAGAGCTGTTGAATGCTCACAGAATGCAGGATGCCATTAAATTTTGCAGGCTTTTCTCTGCACTATTATTTATACTTCCCATGAAAACTTCAGTTATTTTTATGGCAGACATTACTTTAAAGGAGCAGTGGTGACAGTGACTTTTCATGGATTATTTCCGCCGGATTGTTTTCGTGTGTCTATCACACAGCCCCAGTTTTCTCAACAGTTAATATTAATTTTCTTCAGCCTTTCTTTTAGCTTGAAAGTATACCTTGTTTCTATGATTTCTTTTTACTAGTAAGCATTTCTGGGGCTTTAATGTTAAAGAAAAAATTCACATAGGTTCGGTGCCATTTTCCAGGGTTTGAGTCCCCATGTTTAACCCTATTATTCTGCCAGCAAAGTCGTCACATGACCTACACAGGGATTAGTCTCTTTGTACTGTTTTCCTTTCTAGGAAATGCCAATAAAATTTACCTAATTCCTAAGGTGAGCATATAGTTAAATGGGTTAAACCACAGGATTTGCTTTGACTTGAGTCCAGAGTGTAGAAATTGCTCAACAACGACAGCTATTATCATTGCCTGCATTGTCGTGTTTTGAGGAATAAGAATTCTGTCAAAACAGCTTACCTTAATGTCCCTATAAAAGCTCACAGTAGAAGTAGGCACTTAAGGAATTCGTTAAGTATTTATAGTAGTCAGTATAGTGTTCCCCAGTGCTGGCATGTAATCTCTGGAACCTTCAAACATATGGCTGAGTGGCAATGGGGAGAAGAGTTGGCAGACAGAATGGAGACTGCTGTCGGCTGACTATGACACGGGGAGATGGCCCTGCATCTCCCAGGTGGACTCGAGGTCTTCACAAAAAGTCCTTGAAATGTGGGTGAAGACGATGGAAAGTCTGGGTCAGAGCAATGAAAGGGAATGGGTTCTTCATGGCTGACCTTTTCATGGATTATTTCCAGAACCCCTACTTAAGGAGTCTGACAACCCTAGAGTCTAGGAAGCAGAAGGAAAGGAAAGTTTTCTTTCTCATAATTTCTACAAGGAGTGAAGTCCTGCCAGTACCGTGGGCTCAGCCCATGAAGCTCCATTTCAAGCTCTGCCCTACAGGATGGCCAGGTAATAAACGTGACTAATATAAAACGACCACACATGTGGTAATTAGTTAGGGCAACAATAGGAAATTAATAGTGACTAGATGACTGAATTAAAAGATTGATTGTTTGAGGTCGTGATACCATAGAATGATAGCTTCCATTATGTTAACAACTCATGAGGAATTACTTCTTAAAGCAGTGAGGCCTGCTTCTTTCAGATTCACTCCTTTATACAGCTCACCCTCACAGTCATAACCTTTTTCCTAGTGTTAGTGAGGCCCACACACCTCTTTGAAGCCCCCATTGGCCTCAGGTTTTAACTTTAGACTTGAGTGGGCCTTGTCAAAATTCAGAAACATTTTCCTTGTGAGTGTAGGGAGCAAGCCTGACTGTCTGAGTAATTGGTGCCTTGAAATCTAAGCAGTCAAAGACTCTGTGGATGTTCATCAATGCTACAAGATAATTTAGAGATTTGAACCCTGTTCAGTCTACACGAAACTCTTAAACCTTATTTCCTATGACTTGGTCTTCTGTGGCAGTGCCAAGTCCCGAGTCATGTGACTCTTCTGTCCCTATGTTGTCAGTTGCACGGAGAGTGGAGAAGACTCCTTGTAAGGTTGTTGATTTGAAATCTAATGTGATATTAGTGGGACGATCACCTTTTCTGTACCTTGTTTGCAATAAGGCACCTAGAGTTTCATCAAAACAGGGAATGCTAACATTTAATGTAGGAGGAAGTGGGTTGTTTAGAGGTCTGAAAAGTTCTGGTCCATGGTCAATACCAGGCCTGGAATGGTAGGGATAAGAGGTGCTAACGATGAAGACCTTGAGTTTCTTCTTGCCTTGTGAGCCTCCCCCTGGTCTTGGTTGAAAAGCAGGTGCCTTATGGAGACACACATGTTGCTAACATTTCTACTGCACAGGTTTATCTGATTTGCCTGAGGGATGAGCTTTTGCTGGAGGAGAAAAGCAGCTCAGAATCTCAACAAGAGCCCACAGGGGATGGAGGGGGAGGAAGGATTTCTGTGAGAATATAAGAAAGGATGCTGAGTGTCACAAGACTTGATGACCAATGCCAGCTGTCATCTTGGCCTTTTCTTTCACTAGATTCAGATTCTACCTTTCAAGCTCCCTAAGGACATATAGGGGACATGGTTACATGTGATTAGTGCAGACCTGGTTAGAAACCCATTTTTAAAACTTAATACGTACACCAATGCTGTGACTAAGCTGGAGTTTCTTATGGCCCCTTCAATGGAGCTCACCATGGTTGATTGTGGGTTTACATCTTCGCTGTTCACACAGTTTTACTGACTTCCCATTTAGGCTCAACCTTACATAGAATTGGCTGGGTTTAAATGTGAGCTGAGAGCTATGTGTTGCTTGGTAACAAATCATTAAAATGTAATAGCTGAACTTGTCCCAAATGGACTCTTCTGTAGTTCTGGAAGGTTTGAGTTCTAAAGTGAATCATCAGGGCTGCAATCCTTTTGGAGGCACTAGGGGCGAATCTGTTTCCTCACACTGTCCAGCTTCTGGAATCCTCCCGTGTTACTTGGCATCACTATGACCCATGCTTCCCTTTTCTCATCTCCTCTTTTGGACTCTCTTGCATTCTGCCTGTAAGGCAGTGCTTCTCAACCTTCCTAAAGCTGTGACCCTTTAACACAGTTCCCCATGTTGAGGTGACCCCAACCATAAAATTATTCTTTTCTGCCTCTTCATAACTGTAATTTTGCTACTGATATGAATCGTTATGTATTTTCCAGTGGTCTTAGGTGACCCCCGTGAAAGGGTTGTTCAACTGTCAAAGAGATCATGACCTACAGGTTGGGAACCACTTGTGTAAGTTCTTTAAATTACCTCAGACCTGTTCAGACAATTCAGGATAACACCACATCTCAAGTTCCTTAGTCATGCCTGCATATTCCCCATGCCAACTGAGGTGACATATTCAATAATTTCCAAGATCAGGATGTGGTTCTCCTTGGAGCCATTATTCTATTAGAAGGTGACAAACCAACATACACTAAGTAGCTGCTCTCAGAAAAAGTCCTAAGCCAAGACCTCAGTCTCACCCTGTTCTGGAGGAGATAAGCCTCCATCAGGCCAAGATGGCCCATTTTCGATTATGGTGCATATAATAGAAAATGCTCAATGTAAATAGAATTTCCAATACCTTATCTCACCCTTGGCTCCATGGGGAAGGGTGCCGGGGAAACAGATTTCTCATCTCTGGGCCTTGCCTTTGCAGGTCTGTAAATTCCTCATCAGATTCCTGATGGTTTCAGTAACTCATGCTCTCATTGCCTTTTAAAGTGAACCTCACACTGCGTTTCCAGACAAACATGAGATGCTTTTTAGCATGCATCTGTCTAAAATGGCTCTGAATATCTCAGCTTTCTGTTTTCATAGTTCAGAGTTATCATGAAACCTGTTCCACTCAGATAGCTTCAAAGGACTGGTTAAAAAGATAAACTGGGGAGGAAGAGTCTCAGATACTTTCTTGGACTTCTTCGCATCCTACATCTCCTCCCCAGGCCAATGCCAAGAGGAACTCATGATACAAGGGTGAGCCCGGAGGCAGGAGAAATGCCGTGAGCCAGAAGTTGAGCAATGGAGCCGGAGACATCCAGGGCCAGCCAAGCAGAGCTTCTCAAGCCAGAGAGGTGAAAGACGCAAAGAGAAGATGAGCTAGGGGGACTAAATTCCCAAGTGGCGAAATTCTAGTTAACAGTCTAGGTCCAGTGTGCTTTGTACATGTGTCTAAGGGGCCAGGGCAAAATCCAACAGATGCCAGCCCGATGGTTCCTGCTGCACACATCCTGTTACATGGTCCTTGAAGAGCCTGTGCCTCTACTCTCTGACTGTCTGCCACTCACCCACACTTGAAGATCTACCTCTTTCAAAGTTGAAGTTTAAATCTAATATATCTGTCATCTTCTGCGGTCACATACTCAGGAAAGATACTTGATTGTCCTTCTCATGGCAATGATTATAGGAAAGTGTGATCTTAATATATGGGAGATACAGAAGAATTGCATCCATCCAGATATTTATTAATCGTCAGTGATGTGCTCAGCGTTCTACCAGGCACTGAGAAGATGGTAGCCAGTGGAGCACAGAAGGTACCATGTCTGAGAAGCCTGCCCTCTGGCTCGGAGCAACAGACAGTAAATAAAAGCCGATAAAGTTTAGGGAAACGAACAGGAAAGAGGGATTGGAGAGATGGTTACTAGCACTTGTCGAATTCAGGATCAGTTCTCAGGACCCACACGGTGCTCACAACCATCTGTAATTCCGGATCCAGGGGATCCAGATCCCCTTTTGACTGCCACAGGCACCACCCATACCAGTTCACTTGCATAAATGCAGGCAAACACTTACATACACAACATAAGTAAATCTCAAGAAATAAAATAAGTGAATTAGAATCTTTAAACTAGGATAAAGATATATTATGATTAGAATGTAAAATGTCTTTCATAGGCTTATCTGATGGTAGCTTATCTCCTCCAGAACAGGGTGAGACTGAGGTACTAATTTAAATGACTGCAGAACCCTTTGAAAATAGGGCCTGCCTGTGAGACCTAGGACACTGGAAGTGTGTCTTTGAGGGTCTTACTCTTCTTCTAGGCTCAATCTGTGCATTCGGAGGCAGTTGGCTGCCAGCCTCTGTTTCCATACCTTCTAGGCCATGATGGAATGAAAATTCTCTGAACCGGTGAGCTAAGATAAACCTTTCGTCCATTCAGGCGTACACTGTCACATCAGTGAGCAAATTAATGACTAAAAACAGGGATCTAAGATATTAGGATGCATTGCGTTTCAGGATGATGGGGGAGGGCATTCCTGAAATGGAAACTTCTTTATAAAGCCTAAAGGATATGCTGGAATTAGTGTGTGCGTGTACACACACAACCACACACACACACACACACAACCACACACACACACACACACACACACACACACACACACACACACACACACACACACGTACATATATGGGGGAAAGAAGAGCCCAGCTCAGTGGAACAATACCAAGGCATTGAAGTGGAAGCATGTTCTGCATGCTTGAAGAAGATGGCCGGTGTGGCTGAGTATTGCTGCAACAGTAGATGAAGCCGGCGTGCGTGAACACAGAGTAATTCTTAAGTTAGGGGAGATCTTCAACGCACCCTTAATGGGTTTGTTAGGGGAGATCTTAAAGGCACTAAGCAATAGGAGCTCACTGGGATGTGCTAAGCTAATGATGTGACCTGACCTATTTTTACAGAATAATCCTGGGCTGGGTGTTGAGAAGAGAGGACCTGGCAGAATTAGGGACATCTGCTGGGAGGCTGTGCCAGCAACCCAGGAGATAAGCATTGGCTCTGCCCAGAGACATGGCAGACTGGCGGCTGAGGAGAGGTTGGGCTCTGAGACTTTTGAAAGCAGAGCTGCAGCTGGGCTCCTTAGAGATGAGCGTAAAACAATTTAGAGTTGAGGAGGCTTCAGAGTTTCTGGAGGATGATCGGAAACACTGTTAATTGAGTTGGAAATCAGGGCAGGGGGAGCAGATTTGGAGGGCCCCGCAGACACCGCAATTGAAACATTCAGTTTGATATACTCGATAGGCACGCTAAGCAGAGTCCTGCATACATGGTTCTACAAGTTAGAAGAAAGGGAATCTAAATTTACACGCACGCACGCACGCACATACCAAAAAAGCTATCCGCCACTGTAAGGCTTCCTCAAAGCACCACTTCTAGACTTTACTTGGCACTGCCCTTTGTAGCACATCCCATCCTTGGTTTCGGTAGCAAAGAACTCACAAAGGCCCATTGTTTGTCTTCGAGTGTAGCCCAATGGTAGATCTTAGAGTAGCGTGTGTGGATTGCCCCTGGTTCAGTCCTAGGGCAGCGAAAGGGCTGAGACTGGTTTTGACCTCTAATCCAGGGCTTCTTTCCTCATTCTGGCCTGGGTCCTTCTGCTCCCATCTCCTTAGACCACAGCTTTGCTTCTCTTGCCAGTCCTTGGCTGGAGCTCGCCAACCCAACAGCCAAGTCCCAGGGAGGCTCTGTAATTGAGGGAAGTGGAGCACGCAGTGGGCAGCAGAACGCATATTCTGTTCCCTCCAAGCACCTTGTCCGCAAGGGCGCCCCTCGTCTTCTCGGTCTTCTCAAAGTTAACACAGAAAGATTTTTAGTGCCGAATCTCTTCATCCTTAACCATTGGTAGCTAATCCAAACTTTTTTATTTTTTTTAAGATCATGCGGGCCAAACAAAATATAGCCATGGCCCGTATCCCTTCCACAGGCAGCCGGCCTTTGACCACTGATTATCTCGTTGGCGTGGCAAGCTCGTTGCACTTGCGGTTTGGCCGCTGGACAGCACCATTTTCCATCTAGGTTTTACTCCAGTGAAGATTGAGGGCATGAACAACTTCCCAGTGGAGAGGTTCCTCAAGGATGCTGCCCTGTGGGTGCGGCTCCCCAGGTCCCTTTCTCTGAAGAGATGAGGCGCTTACCTCAGGCCCCTCGAAGAGTGGTTTTCTAGGCTCCTCCATCTCGTCTTCCCATCACATCCCACTGCACAGGCAGAATGAGTATTGACCTCATCTGTTAGGTGAGACAGGTAGGGGCAATTGAATCAGCACCTCTTTCATAAATCCCCGATGGTGAGAGAGATTGCACAACAGTAGCCGGGCACCCATTTGAGTGTAAAAGTAAGTCTCAGGGCAGGTCTGAAAAAGTTTCCTCATTTATTTTCCTTCAATTATGTATCGAGCATCTGCTAGGTGCCACTTATTTTACTACGTGCTTTATATATAGAAAGAGATGAAATGCAGTCTACTCTTCAGAGATACACAGCCTTAAAGAGGAGACTGACGTGACAGGAACAAATTCAAGTGTGAAAGGACTTCAGGGGAGGGGAGGGGAGGATGGAGAGAGAGGAGAAGAGGGAAGGGGTGTGTGTGTGTCTGTCTGTCTTTGAGTGAGTGTGTGTGTGTGTGTGTGTGTGTGTGTGTGTGTGTGTTGAGAGAGAGAGAGAGAGAGAGAGAGAGAGAGAGAGAGAGAGAGAAGGAGAGGGGGGAGGGGAGAGCATGCTTTTGATGAACTGGATTTAGCTCAGTGGTAGAGAGCGTCTTTTGGATGCACAGGCCCTGGATGGATCTCCAGCCAACAAAAAGAGCAAAGCCTTTTGGAGTGGCGACAGCTGAGACAAGGTTTTAGAGTGAAGGGGCATCTCCTATGAGGAAGAGCATGCTGAGGACATGGAGGAGCTGAGGACCTCTGTAGTTAGCTACTTCAGAAACTTCCAGTGTGAGGAAAGCATGAACCAGGAGGAATGGGATATAGGGAGGGGACTGCCCCGGGGGAGCTTGTCCTGAGAAAGGAAAGAGGCCCAATGTCTTCCTGTCTGTTACCTGAACTCAAGTGCAAACTGGAAGACCAGAGTTCAAGGCCAGCCTCTGACTGCTGGCCTTGACAGCAGGTCCCAGGGGAACGTGAGTGATAAGAAAATAAACAAACAGACAGACAGATGGACAGGACAAATTTACCAGCCCTCCAGGCTGTGCAGGAAACAGAATCCAAAATTCCCACGCTCGGTGCTAATGTTCTTGCCAGTATATCCTTTCAGTCTCAAATTACATAATTTAAATAAGCCTGAAGTTAATTGCAGTTCATCGCGATTGCTGAGCTATTTATAACACCGAAGTGCTAGGAGTCAAGCTAGGACCAGTCAGGATCCAACCGATCTGAACACTGAGTGCCTGCCTCTCTTTTTTAAAAGAAATTGCCTTGTGAAACCCTACCCTGGATTGTTCTATTTTTAACATGGAGGAGGGAACTTCCTGCTTTTTTTTTTCCCTTCAAAATTTTTTTAGTGGTTTCTACGCTGAAGAGGAAACACTAAGTGGGGCTTAATTTTAAGTCTATTGGCGGCAACACTGTTTTCTTCCCCCCCACACCCACGGTCCCCCTTCCCCGACTTCTTCATAAGTGATGTGTTTACTTATTTACGCTCTGTTCCACCACCCACTCTCACTCCCCTGTGTGGGACTTCCCCTTCTCCTTTCTCTTGCAATTTCGACACAGAGCAGAAAGTGTTGGGAAGAGAAACTGGCAGAGAAAGCCAAGGTGCTGTGGCGAACCACCCTGACTTTCTGGGGACAGAAGCTAGGACATCATGAGGGACACAGCTTGTCTCTCACACAGAGCCACGGAGTGAGGCACTATCAAATGATTCTTGGAGTGGCTGGATCTCTGTGTTGCTGTCTCGTGCTGTGAGAATCTCTAAGAAGCTTTTCTGTATTAAGACTCTGAGGTGAAGGTGCTAGTGCCCTCTGACCTCCAGGAGCAGAGACTCCTGTTAGCAGAGGCTGCTAAGGCTGGGCTGCCCACTGTTCATGAGAACTGAATCTTTGTCTAGGCCTCTAAGTCTCTCTCAGTCTGATTCTATGCTACTCTGCAGGCCAGATTCCTACACACTGGCCAGGCCATGTTACCCACAGGTTCTAGAACATGCTCCCCAGTGTTGCACCTCATCTAAATAATCTGGGCATGCAGTGACTTCTGCCTTCTCTTTTTTTGCTTATTAATAGCCTTCATTCTTTTAGACACAGAGTATCATAGAACTTTTTTAATAGGACCTGTATGACTTTAGACTTACTACCTTTGTTATATGGTCCTATGTTAGTTTATAAATTCATGGTGGTAGGACCTATGCTTCATGCCCCTACTGTGACATTTCAATGTATCACTCAGCTAACAAAAAGGGGCTAACAATTTCTTTGAAGAGGAAACAAACTCGCCAGAACACTGAGAGAAATACAAGAGACTTATTTAGGTAAGTGCGTACTTTGTACCCATTGGTTTGGGGCAAAATACACTGTTGGATGCTTAGTGGGGATTAGCAGTAGGAAACTACCTTCCAGGAGCTAACAGCCGGTCAATAATATCAACGACAATTGCTAAAAAGTTGCATTAATTTTATGAATATCCTTTATCATATTTTCCCATATCCAATTCATTCTTAGAACAGTTCTTGGAGGCATCATCTCTGTTTACTGGTGATACAACTTACCGTTGAGAGGTTAAGGAACTTGCCTATGGCCACGCAGCTGGCGTGGTGATTCTGAGGGACACTCAGGAGCGCCAGGCCCTTTCTGGTAGAGCACAAGGCAAGGATGGGCAGCTCACTGTGCTTCCTTCTGCTTTTTCCTGTCCACTCATTTGCTCACTCTTCAGGCTGCGTGGAGCGCTCTCCCTGCCTCTATGTCAGCTTCTGGAAATGCTTCACCCATGAAGGTGTCTCTCTGAAGACCTCCTTCAAAGCTTGAAGTTGTTGTTCCCAACTGGGCACCTGATAGTGTGGGCCCATGTACACATGTATACACAACATTGCTATTTTAATGCTAAGGTCAATTCTCCCACTGGGCTCCTTCTAGGGAGAAGTAAAAACACACAATAAAACGTGACCAGAGCATCCACCTCTGTATTTGTCAGACTCTGGCAGAGCCTCCCAGGAGACAGCTATATTGCTCACAGCCAGCCATTGGACTGAGCACGGAGACTGCAATGGAGGAGTTAGAGAAAGGACTGAAGGAGCTGAAGGGGTTTGCAACCCCATTGGAAGAACAACAATATCAACCAACTAGACCCCCCAGAGCTCCCAGGGACTAAATCCCAACCAAAGATTACATATGGAGGGACCCATGCCTCTAGCAGCATATGCCTTGTCAGACATCAATGGGAGGAGAGGCCCTTGGTCCTGGGAAGGCTTGATGCCCCAGGATAGGGAAATGCCAGGGTGGGGAGGCAGGAGTGGGTGGGTTAGTGGGGGAACACCCTCATAGAAGCAGGAGGAGGGGGGATGGGATAGGGGTTCCAGAGGGAAACTGGGAAAGGGAAAGGGGATAATATTTGAAATGTAAATAAATAAAATATCCAATAAAAACAAAAAATGTCAAGGAAAATAAAAGTGACCAGAAAATTCTGTTCCATTCAACAGGTGTTCTTCAAGAGCCTGGTTATAGAGAGAGAGCCCAGTGTAGGACAACTTCTTCCTGTTTTATAGGAGAGCTGTGGTGACGCCCACGATGAGGTCATTGTCTGGGTTTCTGTTGTAGAGAATGGCTTCTTGTCTAAAGCAAGAGATTCCTAGAGGGCTTTGTTTTCTTCTTTCTCTGTGCTGTAGCTGGTCCTTATTTGCACAACTTTAGGGGAAGGGGGAGGGGGCCAGGCAATAGCGTTGAGTGGACAACTCCCAGAGGAAGCCTACTTGCTAGAGGAGCCAAAATGGACCTCTGTAGGGGGTTACAACTTTGTGCCTCTGTGTTTCTAGAGTGGAGAGTCACGGGCAGGCACTGACTGGCATAGCTCCGACTCAGTGCTTCAGTCAATAGGTTGTTGACTCTGGTGCGTGCCATGGTCATGGCAGTTGCTGTAGTTTCAATGATAAGTAAGGCCCAGATGGGCGTGAATAGTGGTCCCAAGAACTGAAGAGCATCATGGTCCATTCCAGATTCTGTTCAATAGCCTAACCTAGACAGCCTCTGAACACCAGACATTAGGTCAAGGCCCTGGCAGATTTTGTGTCTGGTCACAACTTGTCTTCTCACTCTAACCTCATATGGTAAAAGGGATGAAGGATTTCTCTGTGGTCCTTTAATAGAGGCGTTCATTTCATTCTTGAGGGCTCCACCCTGTGACCTAATTGTTTCCTGGTACTATCACTCTGGGGGCAGCAACATAGGACTCTAGCAGGGATACAAGTGCTCAGTGGACAACAGTAGAGTGTCCCGTGTCATGTGTGGGTCATGATGAAGTTATGTGCAAAGTTTAGAGACTAGAGGAAGATAAACTCTGGCATGTCAGGAGTGTCCCAGAACATTCTGTGGTGATGTCCTGGCTGAACATGGTCTTCTGACAGATGACTGGTCTTCTGGAAAGCCGAGGAAATGGGCATTCTTGGGGAGATCAGTAGGCTTGGAGGTCTGAGTAGACAATGATGTCACCATTGGCAAAACAGGAGTGGGAGGAGTGCCGACAAATGGGTCTGTTAGAACCATACATTTGAGACTTTTCTTTTAAAATAATGCTGATACTACTCAGTACCACAGCTAGCAAAAGAAGACAGGACAGGCCTTTCCTCTCTTCTGCAAGTTCCACGTGCACAGCGGTGGATTCCCCTTCCCTCCTCGTCATTTATGAATGCTGCTTCCCAACCTCCTCTACCAAACCAGGGACCACATGTTTTGCCAGCCTTCTACCTATGTCAGATTCCAGAATATTCAAGACTGCTGTAGCTCAAAGCTGCAAAACCACCCTACACAGAGAGAACCCTGTCACCCTAGCATTATCCAGCTCTGTGCCTGGGCCCAGAGGAACAGGGGCCTGTGTGGTTTTCCTTCCTACAAGATTACCAGCCCCTGGGTTATAGAAAAGAAGAGAAGACAGATGAAAAGGTTTAGCATTCCCAGTGATGCTGCCAAAGTCCCGACTTTCTCTCATCTAGATTTCACTTCCACAGTATCACAGTCTGAGCCATGGGGACAGGAGCGTGGACAGGCTTCTATTGTTACCTGGCCAGCCTCCCCTCCACGTGGCTTTGCTTTTCCAACTAAAAACAGAGCAAAACAAAAAATGTGAAACAAGCCAAACATTCTCTATGTTCCTCAGCCTCAGCTGGTCAAGGGTTAGAGTTCTCTGTTTTCTTGGAGAGCCTTTGTTTTCATAGCAAAGGCATTGTTATGTGGGAGCCCTGTGCTCCCTGCCTTGGTTAGGTACAGATTGGAGAGCAGATACAGAGACTGGCAACTAACAGTGAGGTGAATTGGCAGCCAGGGTGGGGGTGGGAATGGGAGTGAGGGTGGGGGTGGGGATGGGAGTGGGTGTCCTTGGGCTAGAGAGAGACCCTACCCATAGCTGGGAAAAGCTGGCTTCCATCTGACTCTGTTGGAGGTGATGGAGGTCTGCCAGGCTGTTAAAGGGGCAAGATCAGGGAATCTGGAGAGGAAGTAACAGACAATGGTCCCAGTCCCTAAAGGTTCTGTGTTGTAGGGGGATGGGGGAGTTGTTGGTTACCAGACCATGAGATCTGAGCCCTAATCTGGCTGCCTAGGACTCTGGACCTCACCGTGAGACCTGCATTCATCCTGCTTCCCTACTGACTCAGGTCTTTACATTTGCCTCAGTTCACCAGCCAGGGTCTCTACCAGTGTTAGCGGCCAGGCCTTCATTTCTTCTGACGCTGACACCTTGGTGTAGGCCCGGCATCTCATGCTGACTGTCTTCACAGTCTACACGAAGTCTCCTGTCTACAGTCCCTCCCACTAGGCTTGCCTTTGGACCACTATCAGATAGCCTTTCCTGAAAGATGGTTTCTCTGCCACATTCCTGGTTCTTACATAAGGCCTCCAACCTAGACTCTCCAGTGTTCTGATTCTTTCCTATAGGTTCCCTCCAGCGGTGGATCCCCATAGAATCAGTAGATCCCCCCAGAAGACTATACTGGGGAGCTTGTTAAACTTGTTAAGCATACACTCCTCAGTTCCACTGTGGGTGAGCCATTATAGTAAGTTAGGAGCCAGACCTTTAATACGCTGACTTGTAAACTCATTTGACAGCATGGTAGCATATAGGACAGGCCCAGATTCCAGGGCCTTTGCCGTGCTATTTCAGGCCCTGCTAAATCTTCTCTCATTCAGTCTTTCTTCTGTCCAGATCAGGTATGGTTACCTCCTTGAGGGAAGATAAGAGTCCAAGAATCAATTGTCTTTTCTCTAGCTCTGTGCTAGAGGACCTACCTAGCATGCTGATGCCCCGAGTTCAATCTCTAGTACTGAAAAAAAAATATTTCTCCTTCTGCCCCCAGGATACAGAATGGTCCCTTGATACTACTCTGTCTCTCATTCCCCTACTTCCTGTAAGTTCCTTGAGTGTAGACAGTCCATTCTACTCACTCGTTTCTACACTGTAGCTCCCAGGAAGTCAGCGATGTTAACAGCCACATCAGTATGGGTGGTGTTCTTCAGATAGTGCAATAAAAATGTTCTGATGTCACCTTTACCTTTGTGATGTTTTAAAGCAATCTGGAGAAAAGACACCCTAACAAGATATGAATATAGACTCCAACTTCTTAAAAAAATTAGAAATGCAAAGTTAAACAAGCATCCTTTTTAGCTATAAAGTAATTAACCACAATGATTTTTATAGTCTTGCCCATGAGGAACGTATATGGCTTGTGAATACATCTGCAGTCCCAACACCTTCCTGACTGAACTTCAAGTTAGGGTCAGGGTTTTTTATCCATTCCTCTACCATGTGTAGCTGTTTTTCCCAGCACCAGAGGTCCAGCTGGCTCAACCTGCTGTCAGCGGTTCTCGTGCTGAGTCAGTCTCAGGGAAGGCTTCATACAGGAGTTAAGCCATTTAAAACACCTTTGCTGCTCCATTCCCATCTTAAATATCCTCTTATCTGCATTGCTGAAATGAAATTATGTATCCATTACCAAAATGAGATAGGAGGTTTACTGGATCAGAGCTGCTTCCTTCCTAATCCTTAAACGATCGCAGGTTCCTCTTCGGTGAGTCTGTAAGAGAATTAACGTTCCCTTTTAATCCTGAAATGTTGAGATAGGAGATTAATCTGCTTAGGTTTTATCAATGTGTGACGTGTGCCCATCTCAAGCAGGGAATGCCAGCAGAGAGTACAGAAATGTACAGAGGCAGGAGTCCCTGAACTCCTTCACAGTTTATACCCTTGGGTTTATGAACTACAGGGAAGGTCATCAAAATGGAATAAAAAAAATACTAAAATCCCTTAGGTATTGGTTATGCATTTACTATGCAGAATGCTTTATAAGCATTGAGATTTAAAATAAAATACCTTCTATTATAATACTACCTATATACTTTCATATACCTTCTAAAAAGAAGTAGAGGTGTTATAAACATGTAGCACCTAGCACACCAAATACCGAATAAATACTGAGTTGTATTTTTAGGGAAAGCTGCTTTAAGGAACATATGCACACAACTTTAGAGAAAATAAGTTAAGGCGCTCTACACCTACTGATGATGTCTGGATAAACAGATTTCATGCTCCCCAGCACCGTGTTCTAAGATTCAAATGAAGGGGTTGGCCTTGGCTTCTGTTAGCTGTGAATGTTTATTTGCAAGGGTGAAAGCGAAGCCAAAATTGCAACTAGTTAGATATTCACCATAGAAACGGAATCTGATTCCACACCACTCGAGACATTGTAAGACTTGATACATGGTGCTTATTTTAAGTACTCAAACAATTAAAACCCGGATGAATTATTCAGTCAAACAATGAGAAGCTATGGGTTTTTGAATGTGCTTTTTAAATTTATATCGATCTTTTTATATCTGTCTTTGTCCTGCGTATTATTACCATGGAAGCAGATCAGACACATCGTCCATAAACTCTGAGCAGTTACACAAGGTTGGTGAAGGCAGACAATGGGATGAAGTAAAGGCTTTGCCAGCGCTGAAGTGGGAAACAGAAGCACGGGGAGGCTCGTGCACATCCAGAATCTCAGAATGTGATCTCGGTTGGGAAAAAAATGTCTTAGAAAATGTAATTAGATGTAATTAGTGGATACGATATGGTGCTGAATTAGGGTGGGGCCCAAGTCAGTCTGATTAGTGCCATTCTAAGAGGAAACACACACACACACACACACACACACACACACACACACACACACCCCAAAAGGCTCTGTAGAGATGGAGGCAAAACTGGGGTGCTAAGAGTTGGCAACTAATAGAAGCAGGGTATGACAAGGATAAAAGGGCTCTCTAGAGGCTTCAGAGGGACCGTGGCTCACATAACACATAACAAGTCCCTGATGGTGGACGTGCAGCTTCCAGAACTTCATGAGAATAAAATTTGCTTCTGTTAAGGCCACCAATTTGTGGTTGCTAGCATGGAAGCCCAGAAAAACCATTGCAGCTACCTGTCAGAGATGAACTTTTATGCACTGAAGCACCATTCCTCACTTTATAGCGGGCATGATCAACCTACCACACAGAGTGCACTGGACTACCTGAGACATGGCCGGAAAAGTTACTCACACACAGAGAGGGTGTATGTAGGTACTAAAGGGCCATCCAATCATGGAAATGCCATCGTATGAGGATGCAGTCTTCTGTGATGGAGAAGAAATAACACAGGCAGGGAGTGACAGAAGCCAAGCCAGGGTAGCTTCATCAAATAAGCATTTCCTAGACTCCCACATAATCTGCCTGAGGTGTGCCTCCAGGGCTGGTGGGCACCAGGATCCTTCTCTCTTTCTGTTCTTACCTGATGCCTTCATGCTGGCTAACTGGAAGTGGCCGGCTTACCTCTAGCCTCCCCATATGTTCTTCCAGTAAAGAAAAAAGGGGGTGCCACCGAGGCCAACACTAAGAAAGCAAAAACTTTCCGAGAACTCCTCAGCATAAACTCTATGATTGTCACTGGAAAGATCTGGATCACATGCCCAGTGGATCCGGGCTGAGGAAATGTAGCTTTGAGGTGTGTTTAGGGGTCCTATGGACAGACAACTCATGGGTTTTACAAGCTTCTACTGGAGTCAGGTTTATAGACCCAGCTATGTGGATTTGAATTCCCATTCTAAGCCTTCCAGATGTTTGCAATTCTGATAATAAACAAGTTACTCATCCTTTCTCTCTCAGTTGCTTCAGCGATAAAAGAGGGGTGATATTACCCATTACTTTGAAAATCGCCTGAATTAACTAACTAGCTCGGGTGTTAACTATAGTCACCTCAGCGTTTACGAGGAGTTTATTTCAAGAAGACACCCTTTCCCCAAATCTGGGTGCTCAAATCCAAAGTTGCATGGTATCTACATATAGCCAACACACTCTTCCATGTACTCTAAATTGCCTCCAGATGATTCATAAGACCTAAGGCAAGCGAATAATTGTCATACCAAACGATTTAAGGAAAAATGCCAAGGACAAAATGTACATCCTTAGTAAAAATGCAAATGTTTTTCCAAGAAATGTTTCCCCTCCCCCCCATATGTGATTGGTTGAGTCCATGGACACAGAGCCCAGACAGAGGGCTGAGTAGCGCTTGGCTCTAGTCAGTGCTTGAAGGATGAAGCTATGTGTTTTCTCCTTGATGGAGGTTATATGAGGGCAAGAAGTGTGTGACACACTTGTGTGGCAGATCAGAGCCCTTGACAGAGCCTAGTTCAGAGAGTGACATCATGAGATCGATAGAATAGTGCCTGAGGGGCCTACGATCTGTTCAAAATAATAGAGAGTTTCCGCTTCTCAAGTGAGATCTTGTGTATGCAGCGGAAGCATGTGTAAAGTTGGGGGCAGAGGCCCTTTATCCTGGCCTTTCAAGCCTCAGGCCATCTGGTTTGCCTCTCCTGAAAGTTTCTCTCATCTATAAGGTACATTCAGAGGGAATGGGCAAAGGGTGGATGACAAGAGTCATGGCTGATCAGTGTTGCCACCCCAGGCGGTTAGAAGTCTAAGCAGAAAAGCCTTAGCATGAGGAGCCTTGAAGACTCAGAACTGTTCCGTAGTGGCTGCCTTGATTCTGCACTCATGTTCCTCATTGGTTTTATTGGGGAGTGACCACCAGGAACTCCTGTCATGGCTGTGCCAGGCAAATCATGCATTCCATCTCTGTAAGAGACAGCCCTCTCCTGAAATCGACTGATGTGTCCTCTTTTCAATGCTTACATGAGCAAGTCTGCTTTCTCAGAACTTGGTTTGCTTTTAGACTTATCTGTGCAAAGGAACCTGGGATATGTAGTTTTAGCTTTCCAATTCCTGCCATACGGGTAGATTTGCCTAAAGGACAATCATGAGGGTGCTTAGCCAATGAATGTAGCCAGCACAGAAGCTATTTTGAACCTCTGTGCAAAGTTATTCCAGAAAGCCAGCTTGGAAATTGCAGTGAGGGGAGTCGCTGGGAGGAGGGACAGGAGGAAGCCGGTAACAATAGCAAGAGCCTTCAGAGAAGACACTAAGGGATGGACAGTGGATGAGACAAGGACTGAGGAATAGAGAATGAAGAGGGTTAGAAGAAGGGATCCTAGCTGTGCACAGGTAGTTGGTGTGCACAGACTATCTGCTTCTGTGCTCCCTTTTTGCTTGGTAGGGGCTCAGTTTCAGACAGAAGCATGGCTCAGGTAGGGTCTCAGAGCTCAGCTCAGCCTCATCTTGGGAAAGAAAAGTTGTCAGAAGAGGGGCCGGCACGGCAGTTGCATTTGCAGTGTGCTACATGTGGTCTCTCCTGGCTGTCCCCCATCCCACCCAAAGGCTTCAGAAATGGGAAGAAATAATCAGAAGCACAGGAAAGAGATGCCCGTCACAGCGAGGATCCTTTGTGCAAACCTCCCAGGCACAAGACCTAGTAATCTTCAGAGAAAGAAAAGCTTGCATCCCGTTTTCCTTCCTCATTGCTTCCCTTTTCTTTGTTTTCAGGTTAAGTTGGTGTTTTATAGACTGAGTGAGGTAGGACCAATGAACGACGAATTGGAGCAGATCGTGCAGACATCTAAGATGTCAGGCTCAGGGTATTCATGTTCTGAGGGCTCTTCACACAATAGACCAGGCAGCCAGGATTTCTCCCAGCCCCGCCTTTCATGCCTTCTTTTTCTGTAAGCCACTGTGGAGAGTTTGACGGCTTTATTGACATTAGTTCTTTTTTTTCAGCCTGTGCTCATCTTAGCCCTTTGCTCTGGTATACCTTGGGTATGAACAAAATCTCAAATGCAATCCCAGGCATGCAAAAGCCATTTTCTAGAAACAGACACAGTTTAATACCATTAAATGCAATCACAAGTTATCAAGCCGCTTACAGGAACTTGCTTCCAAATGTAATCTAATCCAATTTACCCTTCCTTTGGTATTTAGGTTCCCGATAGCCAGAGCAAAAACAGACCTAGATGTTTCTCAGACAGAGCGGTTTGACTGCCCGCAGGTGCCTGCTCCCTTCTTGAGCTTCCTCTCTTGGCATCTCTGTGTGATGATGCAGTTGGCTATGACCTCTGGGTAAAATTGGTACTACCCATGAGGTGCTGTCACACTATAGCCTCAGATTAAAGTGATTCCAAGGGTGTGTCTCATGTCTGGAGTGAGGAGTCAGACTAGCCCTGCCCTCCAGCCCTGAGGGCTTCTGGGAGTCACCAGGTACAGTGATAGGGTGAGCCTGTTTCATCGTTAATGGGACAGCAGCTTAATAAGACTCATTCCCGTTTGCTTTTTGCTTAATTATTTTTGACTGAAAATGTTTTTTTTAAAAAAAGAGGAACTACACATGACTGTTCAAAAGCAAGAGGGAAAACCTTTTCAGTCCTTTCCATTTGATACCAAAGGCAGTGTTTTACTTTGTCTTTATGGTTTTGAGTACCCAGAGCCTAGAACACTCATAGACGGCCCACCAAAGTTAGGATTTTATCACACACAAAAATGGTGGGAGATGGAGAGGAAACGATTTCATTTCTGTACTCTTCTAGAAGCTCAAGGGATTGTTTTGAACTGATTTTTTATTGTTGATGTCTGTTGACATATATTCGTTTACATGGCACTGGGTTCAGAAGGACATTTGCATCCAAATCTATAGTATGTTGAGCATCTTACCTCAAGCCCTTCTACCGATGGCCATGCATTGGTCCCTTCTATTTCTTGTACAGGTTTCCTTTCTCACCACACACACACACACACACACACACACACACACACACACACAATTTCTTGTACCTGTATAAAATCTAGGATCCACAAATGAGAGAAAATATATGCTGTTTATTTGGAGATTGACATAACCTGTTTGATATGCTCATATCCAGTTGCACCTACTTTCCTGCCCTTGTCAGAGCTGCCGTCCCCTTTATTCCTTCAGCCCACTGTCTATTCAGTAGCGTCAGGCTACTCTGACACGGGTGACTTCTTGGTGACTATTGAGAGCTGACCACTTGAGCTCCAGGGTTGGAGAACTTGAGCTCTCCAAGGTCCCAGTCCCAAGGTCTATGAGAAAGAAGATTCTGGAATCCCTTCAGGTCTCCGGAGAGGGCTCTCCAGTAGCCACAGAGCCCCCAATAGGAGGGGATTTCAGTTTCCAAGGCCTTTGCCACTAGAAAAACAAAAATGAGTCAGAAAGCATGCTACTTTCTTGAAGTCTAACCCAACCTCACAAGCATGGGTCTTCCTTGTGCACCCAGGAGAAAACATGGCTTTCCTTCAGAGCCTTTGCCAATAAGGACAGGAGCTGTCAGCTGATCCTGCCATCAAACGCCTCCCTTGCTTTCCCAGGGTGCTCGGCTGAAACTGGGACCTCCGAGCTTTGTTTACTTTGTGCTCATCTTCTCTGACTTGGCTACCACGAGTAACCTTATCGAAGACAAGTGCCAGAAGCCACTAAAAGTAGTCCATCCCATACCTACTTCCCTTTGGCTTGGTCACACATTGGTGTGATGTGGTAATCACCACGTTGCAGCTTCTTGTGTGTTCTCTAGTGTGGCACCTGTAGGGCGAAGCTACAGAAGAGTTCAGGTCCAGTCCAGTGGTCTGCACTTGTTTGTATTTTGGAGGCAACCATTCTGCCCTCTGTACCTCGCACATCTGTCCTAACTGTTCTCTACCTTCTCCATCACTTCATTACTTGCTTTTCTCTTTTTCCATGGACTTATACCAGGAGAGTAGCAATAAACTTTAGGACCTGGACAACTCTGAATCCAACCAGGACATCTTATATGTATGTGCGTTTGTACACATACACACCCACACACACACACACACAGAGAGAGAGAGAGAGAGAGAGAGAGAGAGAGAGAGAGAGAGAGAGAGAGAGAGGCACAGAGTCAAGCCTATGTCCTTTCCCTTGTGTTCTTGTTACCTGCCTTATGGTGTCCTGGTCCCTTATTTCTATCCCTCAACTCTTCTGTACACTTAAAAACTCAAATGTGTTTGCAACTCTTCTACCATCTCTCTCTCCTCTTCATTCACGGATGGTGGCTCTACTGTGTAGGATGACTGACTGTACAATTGATTGTCCATAGTGCGTCTCTTGGCAATGAAGGAAATGCTAAGGTGACAGGAAAAACGATGACTGCCTGGGCAAGCCATGGAGTATGTACACACTTGTAGCTAAGTCCTGAAGAGCAGGCCTTGTCCCACGGAGTTTAAGGGTTCCTACCACTGGGCTACATGCATTTTTTTAAGCTCTGTGTTCAAGAATTAACACAGGATTTTGCTCCAACTTGCTCATTCTTCTTGGCATGAGTCCCTGCCTGGGAACCTAGCAGCCTTTCTTGCTTACCTAGTTGTTTGGCTTCCCCTCAGGGCCTGGTTAAAGCCTGTTTCTTTCATAAAATCTTCTAAGTCAGTTTCATCACCCTAGATTTGTATAGTTGTTTCAAAAGTACCCACTTGCTTTTTTTATGACTAATTTGACACAAATGGTAAATGAGGTGTTTTTAATAGTCGTGAGAACAGTCACACATTACCTTGAACAAAGCTTCCAGAATGGAATCCAGAAATCTATCTTACTGAGGAGCGTGAGGCCGTACACAATCACTGAAAAGGGTAACTTGAATTTATGTAGCAGAGCGCAAAAACAGTATCACTTCAGTCTTTCCGTCCACATTCAGGAGAAAAAATATATTAGGAGGGTATTTCTGAAGCAGTACTGTCATTTCAAAAGATTGGGGACAACAGGCCTCCAGCTCTGGGGAATTCATTGGATGGACAGACTCTGACATAGCACAATGGAGTCCTATGCAGCTATTTAAAAAAATCCATGTATAAATAGGAAATATATAGGACAGAGAGAAAGCAGAAGGTCAGGACCATGGTGTTGTGTGTTACACTGTGTAAAAAAGGCTACCAAAGACGGGTGTTCGTCACGTGTTTCCTGCATATTCCTACAAAAACACCCAAAGGCAGACAAAGCATATGCATGGGTGCCTGACACCTCTGCACCATTTTCAGAAGGAAACACTGTTGGCTGGCAGGTGGAACTTCCAAGGCTGGGGGTAGTGTTCCGTGCCTTTCTTCACAGAGCTTCGGAAGAGAGGGCAGGAGGACCAAACGCTCCAGGTCTTTTTTAACGACACAGCCAGTTCCAGGCTAGCTGGGATTCCTGAGACTGTCTTTAAAAAAAAAAGGAAAAAAAAAAAGAGGCAAAACTTCTTCTTCCTATATGTATTAGTTGGGGTTCTATAGAGAATAAGAGGTGTGTGTGTGTGTGTGTGTGTGTGTGTGTGTGTGTGTGTGTGTGTGTGTATTATATATAACAATATGTACATGATAAAGGGGACTTTACAGAATATGGTCCATGTTGTCCAACCATGGCTGTCTACCAATGGAAGGTCTAAGAATCCAGGAGTTGTTCTGTCCATGAGGCTGAGTTGTCTGTCCTGGAATCCTGAAGACATAGGCTCCAATGACAGTGTAGGAATAGACTTGCTAGTGAGAGAGCAAACAGGTAAAGAGAGCAAGTTTCTGTCTTCCGTGTCTTTTATCCAGGCTACCTCTGAGTATAGCCCAGGTTAAAGGTGGACCTGCCTGCCTCAGAAGATGCAGGTTAAAAGTGGGTCTTCCAAGTTCAAATAATTTAATTAAGAAAAACAATCTCTCACAGGGATACCCAGATGCTTGGATTTTAATTAATTCCAGATGTAGTCACCTTAACAACCAAGAACAGCCACCACATGTCCATCCCTTGTCAACTTCAGGCACAATCATATCTCCTGTTTTACTTAATTTCCAAGGAAAAACAATAACTAGGTCATAATTATGTCTAACATGATATATAAATATCCCTTATACAACTGCAAATACATTATACATTTTAGAGTACATGGCTCTGTCTCTTGTGGGACATTCCTTTAGTTTCTCAAACTTAAATATGATAACCACGTATACACACACATTCTTGACAAAATCTAACAGAAGTACTCCTTTGCTTATAATAATGGAGTGTAGCTGGTCACCTGGCTTCAGCTGGTATTGGGAACTACCTCCCTTTACTACCCATTCTGCATTTTCTTCAGCCTCAGCATGCATTCAGCAGGTCTTAGCTCTTTTCCTGGAGGAGTGACCCATACCTTCCTTCCTGCTGGGTCTGTGCCCTTTGTTATCCTGCCTGAGTTAGACTGCTATAGTTTCCCAGTGACTTTAATCACAGGACATGGTAGCACTGAGAGATGCCCTAAAGGAGCTCCTGCACTCCAGGCATAATCCTTCTTACCTCCATTGTGGAGAAGCAGTCAGTTTCCTTTGGTATCTGGATCAATCACCCCTCCTAACACTGTTAGTGCTTTCTTAGCCTGTTGGCTTAAGGGCATCAGAAGCTCAAAGAGGCCAGGGGAAAGGCAGAGATTCCACTTCAATGGAATGTTTGTTGTGGCTCCTGGCAGGAGCACCTTCTCCTCTGGAACCAAAACTTCTAGGCCAGGAGAACTTAGGGTCTTAGGAACAAGAAGCAAGACTTTTCCTAGTGTTTTCTAGGGGTGTTAATGAGTGGAACTATTTCCTCTTCTACCCCTTGATTCCTAGACCTGTGGGTCCTGGCTACAGGAGAAAATGTATCATTATATATTAGATATTAATTTAAAGCATATACTGCCTTCTAGAGAGCCATGAATTCTGAAGACTTACACACAGCATGGCGACTCTACTTAATGATCCTGTGTCGTGCACTTGGGATTTGGGGACAGTAGATCTAAGTGGCCTCACTACCTGCCCCTATGCAAATGGTAACTGGTGATGGGTGTGACAGTATTATCTACTGGGCAGTCACTTCACAGTGTATGTGTGATTCAGGTCACTATGCTGTGCACCTGGAAGGCACGCACACATTTTAAATTGTAAATTCCATCTCAGGAAAGCTGGGTGAAAAACAGACACGACTGAAATATAGGTGGAAACTAACGAAAAATGACTATTTGCAGGAGGCAGGAATAGAAAGAAGACTCTTCTACGTATGTTCTATTTCTGTTTAGTTTTGGACGTGAGTCACACAAATGTATTGTCTATGGGAAAAATGAAATACGTATAGTTGAGAAGTGTAGAGCATGCTCTCATCTGTGGAATAGAATGTGGTGTGTTCGGCTTTGTGTTCCCTCCTTGAAAGTGTTTTCACAGTTTGTAGACCCGAGTTCCTGCATGCAGAAGGACATCAGAGAGCTGTGCTCTGGGATGGTCTTTGGATCAGTGAGGGAAAGGAGGTTGGATCTGGGGGCAACAGCCTGGAGAGTGGGGACCTGGAGTGAGTGGAGGAAGCATCAGTTCCCCACCTTGCAACCATGGATGCCACTCTGCCAAGTAGCACTCCTTTCTGGGGCTGGTACCAGAGGAAGCTAGCTTCCTGGCTTGGGCTTCCTCCAACTGCCTTGCAAATCTAAGAGTTTGGCATTTGATTTTCAAGTTACTTTCCAGTCTGTTTATTCTGGGTATCATTTTTGCTTTCCTTGGTCACTATATGGTGGTTTCTCCTAACTGAACAGTGGCTCTCAACCTTCCTTATGCTGCGACCCTTTAATACAAGTTACTTATGTAGTGGTGAACCCCCAACCATACAGTTATTTTCGTAACTACTTCATAACTGTAATTTTGCTTCTGCTATGAATTGTAATGTGAACCTCTGTCTTTTTCTGAAGGCCTTAGACAACCCCTGTGAAAGGTGAAAGGGTCTTTTGACCTGTGAAGGGGTCATGACCCACAGGTTGAGTTAATCATAGAACAAAAGATCCTTTGTTCACCCTGTTACATTGTTTCACTCTGACAAATATAATTTATAGTCAATGTTATCTACAAATAGTCTCCACTTAAAACACTACTTTGCAATTGAGTTCTACTCTCCTCCTAACACACCTTGACTTCTTGTTTTTATTGGTTTTCTTTGTCAAGCACCCACCCCCACCCCACCCCCAATGGCCTATGGGTTGAGGGTGTGGCATTACCATCGTCGTGGATTAATCCACTGATTAGATCATGCAGAATGAGCCACTATGACTTAGCCTTCTAATTAGAGGGAGATTATTGGTAGTGTCTAATTGAAGGGCCGGTCTTGTCCTAGCTCCTCCTCCTCCTCTACTTTCTCCTGTGTTCTCTCTCTGTCTCTCTCTGTCTCTGTCTCTGTCTCTGTCTCTCTCTGTCTCTGTCTCTCTCTCTCTCTCTCTCTCTCTCTCTTTCTCTCTCTGTGTGTGTCTCTGTTTCTCTGTGTGTGTCTGTGTCTCTCTCTGTTCCTCTGTGTGGGTCTGTGTCTCTCTCTGTTCCTGTGTGTGTGTCTGTGTCTCTCTCTCTGTTTCTCTGTGTGTCTGTGTCTATCTGTCTCTCTGTGTATGTGTCTGTCTGTCTCTCTGTGTGTCTGTCTCTGTCTCTCTCTGTGTGTGTGTGTCTATCTGTGTCTCTGTTTCTCTCTGTGTCTCTCTGTTTCTCTGTGTGTGTCTGTCTGTCTGTCTGTCTCTGTCGTGTCTGTCTGTCTGTGTGTCTCTGTCTCTCTCTCTGTCTCCCCCACCCCTCTCTCCTGTGTACCCCCTCCCTCTCTTCCTCTTGATTGGCCTAAGGTGAAGCAGCTCAGCTCTGTTCTGTCCTCCCAACCCTGACACTTCTGCCTTACCACAGTCCCACAACAACAGGGGCCAAGCAAACATGAACTTCTTTAGTCATGGTCCAAATCAATCTTTCTTCCTTTAATCCTGTATCTCAAATCTTTGCCATGACGACCTCACAGAATCATTCGGTCCAGGTGGTATTCTGTAGATGTCGAGGACTCCCTGCCTTAACCCTCACAGCCATCCTTTTGTCAATCACAGTGGGAATCCTTCATCCAGAGCTTTCCAGAACTCTGCATCCTGCTGGCTGACTCATTACATTCCCTTTGATTTGTATGCTGCCTTCAGTCTTTTACAGGATGGGGAGGAAAACTGAGGCTAAAGACTGTGGGAGGTGCTAAATGACTGACAGGCTTAGGATTCCGCATTGGCAGGGTCTCTGTTTCTCATTGGAAGATGTTTTGATTTTTCACTTTCTCTTCTGGAAAGTCATGATTTCCTCGCATTCAGGCTCTGCTTCTTACAAACATCCTGTTTACCACCTGGAGCTCAGTCTCCTGAGAAGGGGCAGCCTCGTTCTTCCAGTTCATACACTGTGTGCCTGTGCAACATTGTTTCGTTTTGAAACACCAATTCCTCAGCACCCGGGACTTACTCTTGGCTTTGCATCCCGGTGAAGTCTTTTGTCTTGAGCAGAAATACAGTTCACTTACTTACCTTTGAGCCACAGAAATGTTTAGCAGGAAACATGGTTACAGTTGGCCCAAATAAACGGCACCTTTGGCTATACACACGGGTCAACTCGTGGAAGACCTTTCTAGGGGAAACTGATTTGCAGGTTTTCATGATTCATCAGGACGTCGCCCTCCCTCCCGGAAGTGCTTGTTAGGAATCACATGCACCTCCTTTTGAGATGAGATCCTGTGAGAGTGGAATGAAGGGCGTGATGGTGACTGACGTGGTGCAGTTTATGAATACATTTCTATGGGAAATCAAATAACACTGGCCAGGTTAGTGTTCTCAGTGCACAGTGTGGCCTGGACAGCATCATATGCAAGCTCCACAGTGCTTACCTTGGCTAGAATGTAAAGATGCTATGCTCCAGAGCCTATCAGTGTGCTCTACTGGTGGCCGTGGGCTAGGACGGTAGTTGTAACATATGCCAGGAGCCTAAGAAAGTTGTTCATAAAGTATGGTATGACAGGGGCAATACTGTGAAACATGCCATCTTATAGGACAGTGATTGCAATTGTGGATCCTTCCTTTTAGGCCTAAAAGGTTCCTGCTTAAAGTTTTTATCGCATTGAGAAAACGATACTTGCTTTGCTTTTAGTAATAATCTCCAGTTAAAACACTACTTTACAATTGTATTCTGCTCCCTTTCTAGCATGCCTTGACCATTGCTGGCTATTACGGTTTTCCATGTGAAGTATCCCCCTAAATGCTCATGTGTTAAAAGTGTTGCAGGGAGGCCACCAGAGATAACCACTCAGACACACTTCATGCCAATTGAAAGTCTTTATTGCAGCTGGCTGAGGCTACATTCAGCTATTCTGGACCCAAGTGTAGTCCCAAGCATTTAAAGCAAGAGACTTTTAAAGGTAAAAAAAATCACATCCTGGTAATCTCACTTTGTACGTAGTCGGGGGAGGTTTTGTGCAAGAAAGCAGCTTAACAGAAGCTAAGTTAGCTGGACTGTAAGAATAATCTCTCATGCACTGTGAAGACACGTCACCTGTCAATAAAAAGCTGATTGGCCATGAGCTGAGGCGGGATTAGAAGGTGGGACATCCACAAGAGAGACTGGAATTCTAGGAGAATCAGACACAGGATGAGATTCTCCCTGAAATCTGAAGAAGTGACATGAAACTGAGGAGAGGTCACCAACCATCTGTCGAAACTTCGAATAGATGAGATGGTTCTGTTACAAGCCAGTGGGACTGAGCCAAAGCTTTTGGCCTAGGAGATAGTAATTCAGTCATAGTAATTCAGCCTGGGAGTTATTTTGTGAACTTGAGTGCAGGTGGAAAGGCATGTGTTTTCACTGGGACATCTTGACCTCAGTTTCCTTGGGTAGTTTGCCACAGAATTCTCCACCAAGGAGATCGGAGTCTATTTCAACCTGAGGTAGCTTCGGCGGGAATATAAGAGGGAAAAGCCTCTGCACGGTCTCGCCCTGACGCAAAGGCGAGACTCCCAGCTGGTGGCTCCAGTCACTGAGAAGACTTTATCTGCCCCACTTTTAGAGAATCAGATGTAAGCCCTGCTGCCCTCAGGGTACTGACCGACCAGCAGAGAATGGCCGCTATTGCTATAAACAAATTGCAAATTCAATACGTGAAATGAAACAACTTTTGGGGGGTTCTTGCTTTGTATCAGCAAAAATTCAAAGAGAGCGGGGGAGACAGGTCTGTTTTGCCTGTGATGTCCACGTCTTAGCTGGAATCATCTGGTAATGTCTACACACAGATATTGGCTTCCTCATAGAATGGTGGCCTTACATAGTCTTCTCCCGGGAGGAGCATAGTATTTACATTATAGAAGAACGTTGAGAATCGGAAATATTATCGTGGTCACTTTTAGAAAATGTAATCGCCCCCCAAGAACTTTAGCAGGCCCCCATGTCATGAAAAAAAAGACAGAAAATCAGAAAAGGAAAATGGCCACAGTGTAAGTGCTCCAAAGCCAAGCAATGCTATTGGTGGGTCTGCTAAGAAATCATGAGCAAGGGGAGAGGTCAAGAGGTCATTTAAAAGAGAGCGGGATGATGGGAGGTCGAAGTAGAACCAGGTACTTGGTGTGTGGTTAGGGAGAGATGGCGCTCTGTTTACAAGTCTGGAAGTCAGTGAAGACTTTGTAACTTGAGCAAAAGGAAACAAAAATCCAGGGAACAGAACAAAATTGACATGAGCAAGAGGGGAGAGTGAGACCCAGGCCTGGGTCATATCCATCCTCAATATCAAGGCCTAGACCCACCACTCAGTGCACAGCCTCTCACCCACCATGCTCCTGCATCTTCTCTTGTCCTTGTCTCTGTGTGTTCTGTACCCAGTAAATGAAGGTGGGCTTCTGGGAGGCCCGAGGCCATATGAAGTGATTTGTGTTTCTGGTTCTGTGCGGATTGACAAGGATGTCTGGGAGGCTTCATTATAGTCTCGGGGGTCACTGAATTAAGGAAAGGTCATCATCTCCTGCCCTCTCTATAGCACTCCACAGTTCCAAGCTGTGTTTATGCCTTCACACTCACTGAATACACATGAAGACCTTCAGGAAGTCTAAGAAATACCAATGCCCCGGGACTGGCCCCAGGCCAACAGCCTCCAGCCCTGACTATAGTGTCTAATACCTACCTCATTTGTTAAAAGTTTTGTAAGTTATGAGAACAAAAACCCAGGGCTAAGGATCTGTCATCTTTTATACTAGTCTGATAATATTCTCGGGTGAAAAGAATTTGGAATTAGTAATATGTGGAATATTTTATATGCCAAGCACATAGGGTCTTTTTAAAAGTACATTTCAAAGAATGCATTAAGTCTGCTCTATGCTAATCATTATATAACCGATATGTGGCTCATACTTCAAACTACTGTCTGGATTACAACTATTCAGTGGACTAGAATCAGTTATACTACCTTAGAGAGAGTTAAGTGTTATCAGAATTTGCTTGACAATTTATATATTTATTTACAGTTTCTGTTTATAGCCATGTTCTTACTGTCTTTGCTGTCTCAAGGCCCTATAAGATATGACTCGACTTTCTTCATCAAGTAACTATGCTGTCAGTGCAGGAGACAAGCACTGTTTATGTAAGTCAGTGGAGATAACCGGTCACGAGACTGTTTTCTTTATGCCGACGTCATTCTCCTCAGAGCCCCTTTCTTCTTTACCTAGCTGTTTCTTCTACTTTATTTCTGCAGGGAAACTTCCCTACTCAAAAAGACACTGGGTTTTAGTTTTGCAGTGTAAAAATGACAGTGGAGATGTGTGGTGGGGGGGGGTGGCAGGTGGCGATGGTGGCACACTAATGCAACCCTGCTTCATGTCACTGAACCGTAAACTGAAGATTGGCCAAGACAATAACATATATGTTAGATGTATTTTACCATAATTTAAAACTACTAATAAAAGTTAAAAATAAAAGTATAATTATTTAAAGCTGCAAAAACAGCTAAATTTGGTGCCAGTGACATGGCTTAGTAAGGTGCTTGCTGCCAAGTCTGATGACCGGAGTTCAGTCTCCAGGACCCACATGGCAGAGGAGAGAACCAACTCCTGAAGACTGTCCTCTAACCTCCACATGTACACCGTGGCATGTGTGACCCCCAAATACATGCAAACATATACATACATATGCATTCATACACATGCACAGTTTAAAGCAATTGTATTTAAAAGTAGTAAGAGTCAATAACTGGCCTTCCAAAAGAGACTTGTTATTTCTCAGGAAAGCAATCTACTTGCTGGAGCATTATACCAGAACTAGTCACATGTGTCAGACTGCAGTCAAGTTAGGAGGATCAGAAGTTGCTGGTGTGGAGACTTTGGACAAAGTGAGCCCAAGTCAGTGATGACAATGCATTTGGAGTCAGGGGAATATGTCAGGAGCACATGGCAGACTGCCTTCCCCCCCTGGTCCTTATTACTTCAGCTGCACGGTTCATGCCACGGCTCCAATTCCCTTCTCCGAAAGCACTCTTCAAGCGTCCACGTTGCCTCCCGACTATGCACGGTCTCTTGATGCTCTCCCTAAGTCTCTGGTTGTTCATATGATTTTGGACTTGCTGCCCTATAAGAGTGCCAGAGGTTTACTTGCTGTCCTAGATCTGAACTGGCCAGTGTCATGGAAAATGTTGGTGTTTTGCTCACTTCTGTGCTCACATCTTCCTTAAGAGCCTCTAGCAGTAAGGGCAAGGCCTCCCTGGAGCCAGCCAGTGAACAAAGGAAGGGAGCTTTGAAAACTGCTTAGCAGGCATGAATGGCAAAAGAGAATCCTCCAGCAAAGGCATGGGATCTCAGTAGGAATCCCAGAGAGGCTAGGAATCAGATACTAAGTAGCAAAGAATAGAGAAGACTTTTTGCTTTGGCAGAAGAGAATACAAAAAAACAAATAGGCTTAGTTTCAGTCTGCTCAGGAAGACCGTCTTAAATGACAAAAAGTAACGACTTACTCCTGAGGATCCATCTCAAGAAGACCCAATTAGAATCTTCATGCTGCATGACGTATTGTCCAAATGACTGTCAAAATGTGTGTCCTATAAAGAGTACAGTAGCTATACACTGAGTGGCTTCACTAGAATTTCCCCGAGACACTGCTGGGCCTTACAAAGCGTTCACTAGATGTCTTGGTCCAGAGAGGGGAAGAATCACTATTTTCTTCCTTTATAACTTCTGCTCCCTTCATTTTATTACTCCATCCCCACTCCACAGCGGGTCTGAAGGATGTGTATCCATTAGCTGCTATTCATTAGAAGGCGTTCCCACCTTCCAGCAGGAACAAGGCAAGTGATAAACCACAGACCAACCACACGGCTTATCTATCACAACAGAACAAGATTTTTTGAGATTACATTGTCTGGGAAAGCTCAAGCTCTTTTCTCTTGCTGACTCTCATTTCAATGGGCAGAAGATGGTGTGGACGCAATTGATGGGATCTAGCATTTATTGACCATTGTATGCCAAATGCTGAATATCAATGGTGACTTTTCTAATGCTTGGGAACCCCCTTACCATGGCAGACATTACCCCATTTTATGCATGAGGGAATGGAACCTTACAAGAGCTTATCTAGGTTATCTAGGTAGGGGAGTAAGTTCATCTTGTGTTTCAAGACCACTGTCCTTTAAAGGAAGGCCCAGTGGGGGTCAGATCTTATCTTTCCTCTTGATACTTTCTTTCCTTGCTTCAGCCCTCTGTTTCAGGGTCACTCCAGACCTCCCTCTTTCTTTACCATCAATGAAGTGCCTGATGACTTCCTAATGTCTTCCAATTAGACATGTCATTGGGCACACCGCCCTAAATCTATCAACCAAATAGTAACCAAGACTATCTCTGTTTAGCTTCTGAGATAGAGCTCGTTATAATGTCTCTATATAACTATAAACAGATTGCCCTGTAGCTCCCTAGGACCCCCTCCCACCCAGCAACTTCTGCAGTTGGTTGCCATGAGCAAATAAATGTCCCAATAGTTTAGCAAAGGACACAAAGAGACAATGATGTTCCCGTGGGGGCAGAAGATGTGCGTCTTGAGAGGCATGGGGCAGAGGAGGCTTGTACGTCCCCTGCTGTCATACGCTGGGCCGTCGGGGTGTCTCTGTCCTGAGACTCTGGCTGTTTGTGGTAAGTAGATGAGTAGTTTGAGCAGAATCAAGGACATTCTTTATGCCTCAGAGTATTCCATAGTGCTGGACGAGAACAGGCTCCATGCCTGTGCCAGGCTCACCGGAGCCATGTTTTGGCTGGTACCTGATTTGGATGACTCTGCATAAAACAGGACATCCAAATTCACTTTTTGCTGATAACGGTAATCAGATTTTGTAGTCCCCACTTAGATTCCCCCCACCATGGGGAAAAATACTTTTTCTACAAAAGAAGGTTATTTTGCATTGAGTTCTTACCTTCCCTGTATCCATTGCACGTTTTCTATGCGTGTTACATAAATCCATTTGAACGTCCTTATTTTCTTTGCCTAGATCATACTCTCACACAAGGATTTTAAGTAATGGAGGGAGAAAATAGATCGTTGATAGGATATTTGCCATTTTCAGGTTTTTCTTTAACACTTATGCTCCCATGTCTTTGTGCTTGAGAGATAATATTGTCTAATATTAATAGAAGCTATTAATAGAGGTGAGAATGCAGAGATGCTTCTGAACCGAGTCCTGGGAAGGCTTTTCCAGATGTGGAGTGCCACAGGCAGTGGATCTGCCTTGGATAGTGGACAGCTGACAGCCTGTAATCTTCACTGCTAAACGGGGGCTTGGGCCACAGAAGGCGACAACAGCTGGACTTTTGGGAGCCAAGTCCTTGCACATGGCACATAGTTCCTTACAGCTATTGGCAGGGCCTCAGCCCCTGAAGCAGCACACACTGCTATAGGACAGGAGGAGAGCCTGGATTGGTACCTGCGCTCTCCAGGAAACACCATGATGCTCTCGGATGTGGACCACAGCTGTTAGTTGGGGATGCACTTCTTATTCCGTCCTTTAAATAATTCTATTCTTCAATTCTTTCAAAGACCAGTTCCTAAGATGAGGCAGGAATATGCATATAGAAGGACCAAGCATGTCAACTGTCCTTCCCAGGGACTGAGACTGACACATTCTGGCTGAGTTCCGTTTCCTCCCTGATGGCCATTAGCCCCATGCCGGTCCATCTTACGAGCTTCCTCATCTCCCTCCTCCTTTCATAGATGGGGTAGTACCACCGTTCTCACCTACACCATAGGCTTCTCCTGAGAATCAGAGAAATCATTCTAAGTACTTTGTCCCCTGTAAGACCAACTTAAGTAGAAGACAGGGAGGGGATCAAGAAAAAGTCCTTGTGGTCCATGGCTTCTACTTCTCTTCCTATTCTGAACCATGCGTGGTTCCTGATAACACAATTGGCTGCTGTTGGCTGAATTCGTGTCCTGAGCCAGATGGAGCTGATTGTGTTTCTGCAAATAATCTGCAAGAGCGCCGTGCTGGCTGGGCTGTGCGACCGCGGCTTCCGTTCACGTAGGTAGAGATCAGACTCTGAAGCTAGTGTACCCTTCCAGAAAGATCCACGCGCTTTCCCACAAACTGCCTCCTGAAGGAAGGGGCACGCCCTGGAGTGACGCACACCTGCCGCTGCTGAGTTGATTGAGGAAGGGATCTGAATGAGACAAGACCAGAACAGAGCTGTCGGGCAGAGGCAGCAGGATTGTGGCTGCAAGAAAAGTTATCAGTTGTACCCAACAGAAATGATTTGCGATATGCACGCGTATATAATAAACCTCATCTAATATTTTAAATGCAGAGAACCCTTAAAAGCGCCCAACTAATTAGTTAATGGGATTTTTGAGTTCCCGGTGCATATATTTGGAACTAATGATCTTGACAGTCTGTGTAAAAGTTAGGTGAAGCATAAAATGAGAGAATTGCCAGGATTTCAAAACTTTGTCTAACAGAACAGAAATGGTCTCCCTTGAGGTGGTGACGGCGGAGGCTGGAGGCATGGACCGTGGAGCTGTGGGTGTGTAGAATGCCTTCAGGAGATGCTCCCCACGCAGCTTCCCAGCTCGCCTTCTTCCCTGTCTCTGTGTCCAGCGTATCTTCATCCTGGTTATAGGGATGTCCGCCTGACTCCCACAGCAAGTAGACAGGTTGCAGACACTGTCAGCATCTAGCAGCACCCTCGGCCCTGGTTTTGGGAAACAATCAGCTGGTGGCTCCCTGAGTTCTCAGGGCAGCTTTTTAACTCAGAGCCCTGTGGAGGCTCTAAAGACAAGGAGGCACGCTGCCATTCAGAAATCCCAGAGCCTTTCCATCTCTCCGAAGCTCTGGGGTTGGGGATGTCTTTGCCATCATCTCCTATGGGCCTCTGTGGGCGAACCCTGCCTGGGAACACACACATAGCCAGGTGGATGTGGGGCTTCTCCGTCTGGCAGGGAAGCGGGCTCTTTCTCTAAGGCCACCGTTAAATCGGAGGTTAAGCGATCACGTTCGTAAAGAAGGAACAGAGTGATGGCTTTTATAGAGTCGATCCTTCCATCTCAGAGGTCACGCATTAGGCAGGATTCCGTTTCTCTGCTTCCTTCAGTTCATTTTCCTCTGTCACCTTCTTCTCGTTGCCTCCAACAAAGTAGCAAAGCAGGGAGAGAAGTTAAAGCTGAAGTCTGCGTCTTGCTGCTGAGGGCTTCCTGGAGGGTAGGGAGGCGCCATTCCACATGCCTTCACATTTCTCCGGGCAGCCTTTCCCACAGACGTCTAGAAGGTGCTTCATGCAGGTGCTTGGGTGCAGGTAGCTATTTCACTGTGGGACCAGGGACAGATAGGCGTGGAGAGTCTAGCTTTGTTTTGCTACAAGTGGTGCTGAAATCCCATAGAACCTGGGGCTTTGCTCTTGCTCCGTGTCAAGTGTGGTATTTTTCACACACAGAAGGGGACACTTAATCTGTAACCTGACATCCACTGAGTGATGGTCTGGCAGCTCAAGTCCTGCTTCAGTGATTTCCATGGGGCTCTTCAGTCTCAGGAGCCCAGGCCTACGACTGCCTCCAACTCCCTGGTCCTCCTCCTTCTGGTTATCAACTCACAGAAGCCTTCGTTTGATTGATGGGCCAGCTGGGCTACTCATATGCATCTGGATGGTGGGTGATTGACAGCTGAGGGGCTGAGGAATGGCATCTTCTGCCTTGCCAGGAAAAATAAACAACTGTGACCCTCCAAGATCAAAGTAGCCAGCAGAATAAAGACAATTCAATAAGAGGGATCTGTGGCAAAGTTGGCCATCAGGCTGTAGAGAGGAGACCCTGCACCCAGCCTAAGGCAGTGGGGACCCAGGAGCAGATGGATATCACTCTGTGGGTGGCTAGAGAAGGAAGGATGTTTCTTGTTGGTGACAGGAAAAATCCCAGATTCTTCCAGGTCAGTATTTACTACACTGTAGGGGCTCTGGTCCTCTTCACTCTTTTAACAACAATTATAGGTCATATTGTTTAACACTTAACGTATTAGAACTCCAACCTGAGACGTATGAACAAACTAATGGTTCACTTTTAAACAAATGGTGACTATTCGTTAACATGAATTACTTTTATTATAAAAATATACTATAAAATCATAAATGAAAGATGTCCAGTTTTATTTCCCTTTGAGTCTCCCTGGAGTCTGCTTCAGTGGGAGATAGTTGGATCTCATGTCTGCATCTGTATCTAATGTGCTGCCAAACTCCACGCTGTCTGCCTGCAGAGAGGGAAGGAGAATGAGCAAGTCAAACAGTGTTCCAGTATTAGGAAAATGTAGTCGTGATTTCTCACACCTCCTGTGATGACTGCAGGGAGTCCCAGTTCCCCAGGCTATGCTGAGAATCACTTCCCTTCCCAGGGTGGCACCTCCTCCCCTCCACCTCGTCGCCTGTCTCTGGTTGTAACATGTGGCCCTCTTAAAAACGATGACATTTCTGCACTAGCCAAAAGTGGGTATGGTGAGCTGAGCACAGAATGTTACGGCTCTTGGCATTTGCATAGTGTGGCTGACTTCCCAATACACCCCAGACACTGTGTAGAAAGTAGATGTCAAAAGCCCTGTTGGGCAGTTGGGCTAAGCCCTTGTGCATGGACCAGAAAACAAGATAATCCGGGCTGTGAGACAGTCTCCTTTCCACAATTTCAACATGAGACCTCAACACGTAAGCGATCCATTTAGCCAAGACAGCACATGCATTTTCCCCTTCCCAATTACATGGTGCTTTATAATAGAGAAATGGCTGCTGCAAGCTCTCTGTGGGTTCTCTGCTTGTGGGGCTCAAGAGCAGCGGAGGCGTGGGCTATCTGGCCAACCAGCACAGCTCTTCACCAGCTCAGCTGCTGGTTTCCGGTGCGGAACCACCTCAGTGCACTGGGACCCCTCCCCCAAGCCCCTCACTGACCAAGACAGTGGCTGAGCTGAGACAGCATGGCCATGAATGGAGAGCAAATGGACTCTGCTTGGCATCTGGCTTTGCCTACTAGAGAGAAAGACAGCGGGTACAGCCAGTCAGTCTGCGGCTAATAGGCAGATCAAAGAAAAGTGGTTCGCAAAGCAAAATGCAGAACAAACCATGTTTGGGTGTTCTAGTGCAGGAACATGGCTTTTAATGTGGCTCAGAAGAAACTCAGCTTCATTGTCTGTCCCTTTGGAAAATGACACGCATGGTAGCTCTGTCCCCTCCAGAATTGGAACAGGCAGGGAATGATGACTCTGGGTTCATTTCTAGCCGTGGAATTTTACAGAGGGCAGAGTGGGACGATTAGCAACGTGGAGTAGTGAGGCAGTGGGGGAAGGGGCATAAAGCCACCATGTGCCAGCAGGCAGATCCCAGGATGTATGGTCACATCTTGGAGATGTGCACCTTTGGATGGACTGCACCTTTGGGTGCAAGTGAAAAGAACAATTTAGTGCTATGTCTGTAACAGCTCATGACTGACTGTGTTGGGTTAGAAGTGGGGGTAGTATTTTTATTTTCCTTTATTTGTTGTTGGGTTTTGGTGACGGGATCTGGCTTCCGACTCATCTTTCAGACTCAGCATCCCAAGTATTTGGGATTACAAATATGGGCCACCATGCTTGGCTTGATTTGAAAAACCAATGAAAATATATAAAGTAAAACAGAACAGCCTCACATCCACAGAGAAGTCAAGAAGTTCTAAGTAATAGTGTATCTTGACCGGCACTGAACTGTCTAATTGGTTGAGTCTACTGTCTCCCTTCCCAACATAGCCTTCTGAAGGAGGCTATGCTTGTCATACTTGGTTTGCACAGCAGGAGTGCGGCTATCGCTCAGCATCAGGTGGCTCATGACCACCACAGGCAGTACTGACCCTGTCCGTCATCATTGTGGTAACTCTGCCAGCAGTGTGCAGAGAGGGCTGAAGGGGGCGCATTGCTTTGACTGCAGATGACAGAATCAGAAGTTTTTCTTTGTAGACAAGCAAAAGATACAATGTCTTATCATCAGGATTTGGGGAGACTAAGTGGCTGCCGCTTTGATGAATAAAGCCATTACCATTGATCTGAAAAAAATTATTCAGCCAAGAATAGATGCTCACAGTAGGGAGATAAAGGATAAGCCTTTCGGAGTTTCTTCTGGCACCTCTGAAAAGGACATAATAGGAGGGGACAGATATCCAGAGTTGCTGAAGGGTATAGAAAATAGATACATAGGAAGTAATTCGTGAGGAGAGACGTCAGGTGGACTAGAACCTTCTCAAGTTCACTAGAGATGCGCTTGCTGGGTGTGGAGGGTAGGTTCTCTGTCAGCATCCAAGAGCAGGTAATGAGCAGATGGGTTAGCTCTTTCTGAGGGGCTGAACTTCTCAGTATAGGAACACAAAGTGGGAAACGATGGGAAGTGTAGTGAGCCCTGAGTTCAAATCTCAGTTTTGCTGCTTACAAAGCATGGTGACCTGGGATGGCTCCCATGAAGGGGGTCAAACTGTTTTGAGAAGGATTGGAAGGATTAGGAGATGTGGCCTTGTTGGAGGCAGTATGTAGCTAGGGGGTGGGCTTTGGGGTTTCAAAGGCTCACAAGCTCACAGCCATTGGCTCTCTTACCTCAGCCTACTGCCTGCAGATCAAGATGTGAAACTCAGCTGCTGCTCTAGCCCCATGCCTATCTAGATGTGATGATCATGGACTAACCCTACAAAACTGTAAAAACCCCAATTAAATACTTTCTTTTAGAAGAGTTGCCTTGTTCATGGTGTCTCTTCACAGCAGTGGAACAGTAACCAAGACACATGGCATGCAGTTGTGCTAGTGTCCCAACCTCCAAGTTGTCACTGGATGGTGGTAAGATTAGATAAGAAATGGCATGTAAATTGTCATCCCATCTCTGTAAGCCTCCAATGAATGCAAGCCATTGTAGTCATCATGCTAACTAGAGTTGCAATGGTGGCATAGTTGTCACCACTGTGTGAATGCTATTCCCATTGTGTCTTGGCCTTTTAGCTATTTCTGATCACTATGATGATAGCTGTGAGGTGGCAGTGGAGTTGGTATGGTGTCAACTTTCCTTCCATACACGTAGGGTGGCATTGACTAGGCTTCTCAGCTTGAGCCTTCTAGAATAAGCCTGACATCTTTGTGTACTCGAGTGCCCAGCTGTGTGCAGAGCCACGCTTGTAGCTCAGCGGAAGAAGGTTGGGGACTTTTTCATTTCCTGGTCCCTTGGGTCCCTAGACCCTTCCAGACCTCCAGACCGCATAAGAACTGTACCCATTTTTCTAAGCGTCCTCTCATCTCTTCACTAGACAGAAAAGGTTACCGAGTAAGACCTGGCTAGGCCTGTGGCTATATGAGGCAGGGACTGTCCTCCCCACCCAGTTGAGCGCTGAGGAGGAGCCCCATGGATTTTGCAGCACAGTCTTCACTGGTTAATTGACTGATGCTGCTGTTGCCAAAGCATCTCTGAGCATTGAGTGGTTTTCCCATGGGAGATGCCAGGCAGGAGGACCACGTGCCCATCCTTGTGTTGCAAGAGTACACACAGCCTGATGTCAGATTCACAGTGGCACAGAGGAAGAGCCAGAGGAGCAAGAAGTCGAAGTCTGTAGGACAAGATCAGCTGCTGCCAGATGTGCCCATGTGCCTCAGGGTATGACCAAAAGCAACAAGATTCAGTGCATGGTGCACATGCGTCCCATGAGTACTCACCAGACACTTCCAGAATTGCCAGCAGAATCTAAGCTAGGGTCCAAATTCAAGAATGCTAGCCCATGCCTGGAGAAGTAGGCAGGACTCAGCCATGAGTGTTGCTCAAACTCGCTTGAACCAGGAGCCTTTCAACCCAGGTTGACTGTTTAGACGACCATACTTCCCAGAACTTTGCCAGCAGCCTATGGAAGGGATGCTCAGCCCCCTACACCAGTCTCTGGTCAGATGGCTCATGTGGAGTCTTTGGGAATTTTTCCTATGCCCCTGGGCAGCCCTTCCCCCACCTCCTCCATCCTGATTCTCCTATTAGATTTTAAGGGTTGTTGTGCTGGGATTATTTAGATTGTCACTCACTCACCATAGATCTTGACCTCTAATTTTCTTAACAACCCTAGGGGGTGGATGCTTTTATTCCCATTTGCAGGCTGAGAAACTGAGACAGAGCAGGCTTACATTGATTACTGGCATGTAGCTAGTGTAGCAGAATGGGATTGTTGGCCCGGCAAGCCTTTTCCCGAAGCTGGCACCGCACTGTGCTGTCTGAGTCATGGTCAGTGGAAAGGGAAACTTAGGGGTGACTTGTTCAGCAGTTCTGAGTTACAGCATCGAGCTGGAGCAGGGATTGGTACCCTGGGCTGCACACTGAAATCTCCTGTCCTAGGCAGCTTTACTAGAGTCAGGGTCCTGCCATGGCACCTGCTTGTCATTGGTCTGAAGTGCAGCCTGGGCATTTGCAAAGGCAGGGTTGGCCAAGTCCCATGTAAAAGACAGATAACACAAATAATACAGGAGGAAAGAAACTCAGATGAAAGGACTCAGCTCTGCCTTGGTAGAGAAAAGGCTGGTTGTGTTCCAGCGAAACTTTTATAAAACAACGTGTCTAGCAAACCTTGATCTGAGCCAGAGTTTGAAGGACAGGTAAAATCAGATGCCATTTGGTGTTTGGACCCCATCATCAATCGATGAGAACCTACCTTGCTGAAATCTGATGTCTCTGATGTGCTAGGGGAACTCTGGGTACTGCAAGCCCATGTCCCCCTGCTGCTGCAAGGTTGGCCAGTCCCTATGGTTAAGCTTCTAGGATGGCATTTTCTTATTTTTCTTTTTCCTGGTTGAGAACCATGGCTCCCTGCTGGGTTAGAAATCCTGCCTGAGCTGCCACCTGGTTGGCAGGTGTCCTTTCTGTCCTGCCAGCACCATAATGAGTTAACACTGCCCCTCACCCAGCCTTGGCTGCCAGCCAAGTCCTCTGTAATTAGAAGGATTAGCTGGACCACAAGGCTGCCACCTGTTTGATAAGGAGGACTGACGGCCCCTTCAGGAGCAATCTCCCCCCTCCCTTTCCCACCCCCTTCCCCCCTCCCCCTCCCCCTCCCCCTCCCCTCAGTTCAGGCTGGCCTTCCTGCCTGGACCTTTCTGGAGTCAGTCTCCCTGGGAGGCCCTGCCCTGCTCAAGGCTGCTCCCTTGTTTTTTCAGCTGAACTTCCCTGCTTGCCCCAGGCTTGGATCTTGAGCGATAACAACAGTTTCACCCAGGGGATTCCGCATATCCATTTTCTTCTGTGGAATATTAATGCAGTGCTTCTGAAACTGTAGGTTGTAATTATTTACAAAGTCAAAGGGACACCCAGAAATTAACCATGCTGACTATCTCACGGTGACTGAAATTAGGCTTCAGCCCCCTAAAATATAGAAAGTAAAACATTTTCTGTAATTATCTTCTCTTATATGTCAGCTTTCTTTCATGGTGGGACATAGGGACATCACAAAAAAAAAAAAAATTACCACGGCGAAAGAAATCTAGGACTATGGGTGGCACTTAGGGTGGCCGTCCCCATGCATGACACCATCCTTTTTTTAAAGATACACTTCATTTTTTAATGACTTTAACTTTATTTTATGTGCATTGGTGTTTTGCCTGCATTGCATGTCTGGGTGAAGGTGTCAGGTCCTCTGGAACTAGAGTTACAGACAGCTACGAGCTGCCATGTGGGTGCTGGGAATTGAACCTGGTCTCTGTATGAGCAGTCACTGTAACCACTGAGCCATCTTGCCAGCCCTGCATGGCAGTCTTGGTGGGTTATTCTTGAGATATTGGAATGAATGGGGTCAACAAATGTTTGCTGAGACTCTCATTTGCTTTGCGCGTCCGTGCTGCAGGCTCAGTTCTGATTCACCGGAGAGGGACAATGTACAGACAAACATCTACAAAATGGAGCCAGCAATGCTGGATCAGAGGCAGGGATGGACTGAGGTTTCAGGGAGACTTCCTAGAGCAAGACAGGTGAACCTGATTGACTGGTGCTCCCAGCCTGAATATAGGGGGAAAGGTTCGGAAGGAACAGCCGGCAGGAATGTGTGGCTTCAGTGTAGAGGGGTGGAGTCTAGAGAGACACTGTGCAAGCTGCAGGACCGTGTGGTGTTCCCTTGTTTCTGAGCGGCCGAGAGCTGTGAGGAGGGGGTGAGGGGGTGGCTCCTGAGGAGGAAAGGAAGGCACGCTCCTCTGTGCAGCTGGAAGGTGATCTGTTGGCAGTGGGGGTCTCTGAATTGGGCTGTAGTAGTGGAGGAGGCAAGGAGAGCTCCTTACTGGGAGTGTGATTCATAAGGAGGCCCCATCTAAGGAAGCAGAAGCTAGGGTGGAGGGAAAGGGGGTGTATGATTATACCCAGGAGAAGACAGAATTTGTGGAGTGAGGAAGGTAAGGAGGAGTTTTTTAGGATTAACAACACACAGGATGGTTAGTGGGGAAATACATTGCCTTTTCGGAGTAGCTGAGTTTAGGAGTCTGAGGGCTGTGCAGATGGAGTTAAGCTTTAGGCTGAGGGTAGCATGGAGCAGGACACCGGGAGAGCTGGCCGGAGATAAAGGGACGTGCAGGGGGACAGTTCAGTTATGGAAGAGAATGGGTTACACGGAGGAATGGGGGTGGGGATGGGCCGTTGTGCTTCAGAACTCAGAGCATCCTAGGGAGCTGGGTGGTAGGAAGGCCCAGGACTCTGTCAGCCTCCTCCATAAACACTGCAGAGGTGGCAGATGCTGACAAGGCAGTGGCATGACACAGCAGGTCAGGATGGGAATGGTGACCTCACTAGCAGCGAAGATCTAATTGATAATGCGGGCCGGCCTAGTTGTCTGCACAAGCAGTCGGTCTCCCTGGACTTGGTGTGCATGTGCCTGCTTTGAAAACTCTTTCTCCCTGGACTTTAGAATCAGTTTCAGAAACAAAAGCTTAGTAAATGGACCCACAGCATCTCTGTTGTTGTTGTTGTTGTTATTATTATTATTGTTATTATTATTATTATTATTATTATTATTATTATTATTACCAACAGCCTGCTACAGAGACCCCTCAAGTCAATTCAGAAAATGTCCACTACTATAAGCAGGGGGAAGTACTGAAATGCATGGCATTTTGAAACACTGTGAAGGTCTGCCACTGTGTTGGCCAATTTCATTGACGTTGGCAAGCCGGAATTGGTTTGCTTTTGCTTCTGCTGGCTGGCCATCCATTCTATTCCACATCTGAACCCTGCAACCCGGGGGTGAATCACTTTGCAGGATAGAAGGAGCCTTATAAACCGTGTTTAATAACAGACCATTGTCAAATGAGTAATGTTTTGATTATTGTGTGGGGGGATTTCCCTGCAAAAGGGACGTTAGACTGTGTAGAAGAGTAAAATATTATTTTCTGATTCCTCTGCATGGTAAAGAATCTTTACCTTATGGGGGAAATAGGTCAAAATTTGACAATGTTAGGAATCTCAAACAGTCTCACACATGGCCTTAAGAAATATTTTTTGAGAACCCAGACACAGTGGGTTCTAATAGGAAAAAACCCACGTTGTGAGGATCAGGACTGGATGTCTGAGGGTTGAAGGAATGGTGTGGGCTCAGCTTGCTGATGGTGGCTAATACTGCCAACTCTCTCAGAGTAAAACAAACAAACAAATAAACAAATAAATTTGAGAATCCTAAGAGGAGCCACAGAGAAAGACAGGAAAATGACCCCACAGAGCAGGGAAGGATGACATGGGTGGCAGACCCCTGAAGTGGCAGAGGAGATTAAAACCAAGTGCGGAAGTGGCCACAGAGAGGACTGCTGGTCAGCAGAGAGGAAACAGAAGCCACCTCTCCCCAGAGGCCTCGCCCACTTTCCCTGCTCATATCTAAAACATGTTGGTCTGTAGATGAGCAAACACCATTGAATTCAACCATTTTTTTTTCTGATGCCATAAGTGCCTGATAACAGGGCCTGGCAGCCTACAAGGGCCTGCTACCATTGCAAGTGCTTTGTGAACAATCTCATATAAATCAATAGTAATCTGTCTTATTTAGTCAGGGTTTCTCTTCCTGCACAAGGCATCATGACCAAGAAGCAGGTTGGGGATGAAAGGGTTTATTCAGCTTACACTTCCACGGTGCTATTCATTGTCAGAGGAAGGCAGGACTGGAACTCACACAGGGCAGGAACTTGGAAGCAGGAGCTGATGCAGAGGCCATGGAGGGGTGCTCCTTACTGGCTTGCTTCCTCTGTCTTGTTCAGCTTGCTTTCTTTTAGAACCCAGGACCACCAGCCCAGGGATGGCACCACCCACAATAGGCTGGGCCCTTCCCCCTTGATCACTAATTGAGAAAATGCCTTACAGCTGGATCTCAAGGAGGCATTTCCTCAAGGGAGGCTCCTTTCTCCTTTCTCTGTGATAACTCCGGCTTGTGTCACGTTGACACACAAAACCAGCCAGTATACCACTCCTTGGGGAGTCATCATCTTTAGGTTACTGAGTTTCAGAATGGCTGGCCAAAGGCAAAAGCCTTGAGAGGAAAAGGGAGGTATAAGTGGAAATCTATGATACTCTTACTATTTCAGCCCCCTGTGTACATACCTTAGAGAATCCCCTCTCAGTGTGGAAATGACTGCAAGTCAGATTGGTATTCACTATCCTGGCTATGTTACATGTTACAGCGAAGAAGTTTTTTTCTTTAACAATTATAAGTATCCATTGACTTTCCAGTCAAAGGGAGACTGTCATGGTGGGAACTGACCAAAACAGGTGTGTCCTTAAAAGGGGGTGTAGGTCTCCCCTAAAACAGAAAGGTAATGTGGAATGTTTTTATGTTTCTCTTCTTTGGAACAACAACAACAACCACCATGTTTTGATCACCTGTGAGCGAGGGACATGTGTCAAGGACTTGAGAGTGGCCTTTTAGAGCTAAGAGCGGATCCTGGTTAATAGCTAGCAAGGAAATACGGACTTTGGTCATCAGGCCAAATGGTGGGAAATGAACTCTGCCAACAGCCAGCTGACCTTTGGAAAAGGCATCATTAGCTCCACCGAGAACCACAATGCAGTTACAGCTTGATTTCAGCCTCTGAGACCAGGGTAGGTACCCAGCTCAACTCTTGGTCAACAGACACTGGAAATGGAAAGCGAGTGCTGATTTAAGCCACCATATTTGCATTAATTTAGTATGTGGCAACAGGGAATGAATGTGCCCAGAGCAAAGCCCCCTGGGATTCTGGCTGCAAGATAGCCCACCTCACCCCAGAGGTCATCTCAACATCACTAAATCCTGGAACCTCAGAGTCAAATGGGGACCATCCAGTGGCTGCATGCAACCTTTCCTTTGTGGGAGAAGTTCTTTGTGGGGACAGATTGGGGACGCGCTCTACTTGCAGTCGGAAGCAGAGAGGTGCAAGTGGGTGAGTCCATCTCTCCCCCTCCTGGCCAGAGAGCACACACTATCTCCCCCTCACAACTGTTCTGTGGCATTTTCCCCAGGGTGAGCACCACGTGTGCTCTATGGTGTCCTCCTCCGAGTTGACCAACATTTATTCCCATTTTCTACCGGCAGCAACTCCTTGACCCTTCTCCTCAGGGTACCCCAGAGGAATACAACTTTCAGACTACTGATCGGACCCAACGCCTCTGGTCTCTGCTTGTCTCTCTACAGCATGCTGGGCCCTGTTTGAATAGCTTCCTGCATTCTTTTCTCCCATCCACAGGCCATTTCTCTAGATGTCCTTTCCTTTCATTAAAATCTGCTCACCTATAATGTCTGCTGTTGGACTAGGTTTAGCCCTAGGTGATTCATAGAACAAGCAGATAATTTCTCATGTCAATAAATATGGCCTCTTGTTCCACAGAGGCTATCTATCTTCCAAATTAAGTATCTCCAGGCCCTTACAGAACTTTCTAGTCCTTTTTCTCCTACCGTCCTTCAGTTTTCCTGTGTGTCTCTTAGAGCAAGGTCAGGAACTTAGGGTAAACCTCTGGTGTGGTCTGCTTCACATGAGGCACAAACCCAGAATGAGCCACTGTCTAAATATTGCATTCCATTAACGTTGCCTGACACCACAGTCATTTTTTTAGCAACCACAATGCAACTGCTGACTCACACCACTCTCAGAGGCAAGCAGAACTCCTTTCTCACCTATGTATCTCCACCATCATGTGCTCTGTGTGTGTTTTAACCTGAATGAAGGTTCAATACCCATCACTGTATGTCTCATCAGGGAGCAGGGTCCTACCGTGTATGAGATTGTTGATATCACCCAACAAGAGTGCTCTTCTTCCCAGCATCTCAGCTCTCCATTTTCTAAGTATGGTACAGCTAGCCTCATAGGACACAGTCACCTTTCGGTCTCATTGAGAAGACTTTGAGTTTGGACAGGGCGGAGGTCAGAGACCTCTTGCACTGTAATGATGACCAAGTGTCAGTGTTTGATCCTTTGGTTACATATCTTCTAGTGGAAGTAGAAAGATACCATCGAGCTGTCACAATCTATTTCCTGGTGTCCAGGTAAAGGTTGGTGAGTCTGGTTCTTGTCCTGACAGGAAGTACATTGGTTGCTTTATAAGCATATTGTAGTATGTTCCCCAGGAGGACACCCCAATATGCTTTATGGTTCCTCTCCTTAGGGAACCAATATGTGTTCCTATTTCTTTTTCTTTTTGACATTCAGACTCACTCCCACAGGAAAACATAGAGACTACGGAACCTAATAATGTATATTGATAAGAGTATTGTATATTGTAAGACTATTACATATTGAAAAGAATACAATATATTGATAAGAATGAGACACATAAAAGATAAGGAAGAGCTTGTTTTTATTCTAGAGGGAAGTTTGTTTTAGATGGCTCATGAGGTAGAGTCAGACGCTAGTATAACAATTAAGACAAGACCCAGGAGGGAGTACAGAGGTCCCAAAGATTAGATGTGCATATGTGGGGGGAGGGGAAGGGAGAGGGCGGAGATACAGGAGAAGTGTGACCCTCTGGCAGCATCCATGTGCTTGTTCTCTGTCTAGTCTTCTATCAGCAGGACCCATGATTAGCAGAGGGACCAAGAAGTAAAACCTCCTATGGAAAGTGGAAGAATCACCAGTGACCACTCCAACCTCTGTTCACAGGGGACCTAGAGCCAATAGAGTTCCCAATCCATTCCAAGGTAGAGATTCTGCGATTCCACAATGTATGGAGAGATAGCAGAGGATACAATAGTGTGCTTGAGGACAGCCCATGATAGAAGCTAAATCTAACTGTCCTGATTACTTCATTTTCTCATACCCCGCTCCTGATTCGTATTCAGTACATAGAAGTGAAAACCACCACTGGGCTTTTAGGACACTTATAATATTGCATTAGCTACTTCCCCATGGCTTTGATAAAACACAATGACCAAGGCAACTTACAGAAGAGAAAGTCCATTTCGGCTTTCAGTCCCAGTGTGGTAGAGTCCATAATGGATGAGACAGCAAGGCCGGAGGCTTAGCTGTAGAAGCAGGAAGCTGAGTGCCTACACCACAAACCACTCGTTGATATATGTCCTTCAGCAAGTCTGCACTTCCTAGACCTACACCCAAGCAATGCCACTAACCGGGGACTAAAGGTTCCAATGACCAGGATACGGGATACATTTCTAACCATTACAATTACCTGAAGATTAGGCTTCTATCAAATAATTTCAAAGGAATCCCTTTAAGTGCTGTACAACTTAACCTCGAGGTGCAGCGGCCACCTGATGTACTGAGTACCAGGTCTCAGTCTCTGACAACTGTCACCTTCCATTAGGACAGGCTGCCTTGTTCTTCTGGACGTTGAGATCATTTGCTCCTGCTGGAGCTCTCCTGCCTGAGCCCCCTCTTTGATCTACTCTGAGGTATGTGGTTTGGGTCTATGACAATAAAAGAAACTTTTGAGGTCGAGGAGTAACTTGTGGAGAAGTGAGCTTGGTTTCAACTTGGGAGCCGGACAGATTGGGTTTGGAATCTGCCGTGGTTTGAAGGATCCCTCTTAGACAAGTGTGTCTCAGGGCCCCAGGTTTCTCACCTGGAAGACGGGACTCATGGTCTACCTATTCATGGAATTGTAGAGTGGGTCATGGGAAATGCAGACATCAGGATGTAACGTTGGGTGTATGCCGCGCAAGTGCTGGTCTTCATTAGGATCATGTGTCAAGCCATTCCATCTACCTCCTTTTTCCCCCAATCCAGAAAGCAGTAAACTCTCTTTAGTTTTGGGTAGTATAGGTTGTGAATTTTTGTCATTTAACCTAAAGATTTCCATTGTCCTAGTTTACTTTCTGTTGTTGTGATAAAACTCAGTTTGAGGGAGGAAAGGGTTTATTTCATCATACAGGGTTTATGTAGCCCATTGTCCAAGGGAAGTCAGGGCAGGATCAAGGTAGGAATGTGGAGGTTCAGACTCTGAAGCACAGGCCGCAGGGGAGTGCTACCAGCTCTGGTCTATAGGACTTTTCCAGCAATGTGCAGCTTCCTGTTTCCCTGGTCTCAAGACCAGGAAGGATGACATCTGAGTTTCCTTCTTAATTAGGTTTGAGGTGTTAAAAGCTTTCTTGAGCACATTACATGTCAAGTCAGATAAGTAAATCTGGCTTCACTACTGGTCAAGGCTCAGAAGGCCAGACTTGCAGTGAACGGTGTGAAGATGCAGAGAGAACCAACCATCTGGGTTTTCAAGACAAAAGAAAATGTTGGGATAGAGGGGGAAAAAATCACATAAGCAAACAGGAAAACTAGTACAGAATTCAGGTCCAAGGCCTGGGCAAAGGCTCCTGAAAGACTGACAGGACCTCTGGCAAAGGCACTGCATTGTGGGTAACCTGACCCAGGGCCTTTGTTTTTTTTTTTAATTCTGATGTGTGCATGTGTTTGTCTCTCTCTCTCTCTCTCTCTCTCTCTCTCTCTCTCTCTCTCTCTCTCTCTCTCTTTCTGTTCCACAGTAAGCACTCATTTCATGCCTTGCTATTTGGCTTTTAGGTTGGACTTAATTAAAAAAGCTGTGGCATCTTTGAGTCCAATTTCCTCTTTTCACATAGCATCTGTCCCTGACAGCTTGTGTGAGGCTGCGGCCACTTGTTGAGGCCCAGGCTAGAGGAGGAAATGACAGGGGAGAGGCAAGGTGGACATAAGCCTCTTGTTGGAAGTGATGCTCTCCAATTCTGCATGGACCAGTCACATGCTCAGAGGCTTCTCTGTTTAAGCAAGGCAACAGATGTCTCAGAGAGGGCTGGCAGAGTCGCAGAGGCCAGCGGGGCTGCGGGCTGGCGGGAGTGTGCCAGCAGGGGGGAGCTCACTGAAGCTTTAGCCCTCTGCTCAGCGTGGAGAATGGGCCAAAACTAAATAAGGGCAAATTCTAGAAAGGAACAGAGGGTGAAGGCAGAGAGAGAAAACGCTTGGAACGTTGGAGTCTGACAAACAGGCCCTTGCTTTCTTTATGCAAATGGCACAAAGGATAAAAGCCAGTCCACGCTGGGCCTGGGCTGTAGATTCAGCTGTGTTTTGCTTTGCAAAACTCAGTATGCTCTTACCTGGTGGCTTGGTTCAGAGTGTTAGCAGGACCGGAAACTAAGTGGGGTGGGATTTCCCACCTCGGTTGTTATTCACTGTCAAGGCTATTAGCAAATTCAGCCAGCTTGTACCTCACTGCAGTGTTAGTCATTGAATTTGTGGTAAGAGAGCTTTCAGGTGGGGCGCCCACTTAATTTACCTCTCATTAATCTTTTTTTTTTTTTTTTTGTCATACTTTTCAAGTACCTTGTTTGAAGTTCACGGTATTGGAAGTTAGTTCCTTGGGGATTTTGTACATGAAAGGAATCTTTGTAGTATACTTTGGCCTTCTGTTGGGCCTGGACCCTGCAATTGCGTGGTAATTCCTTGAGTTATTTTATTCAGAAAGCATATATTTGACCAAATATATGCTGGATTTGGATTCTTTTTCTGGAGCTCTCAACTAACCACCTTGAGGTCTCTCTCCCTCAGTCCCCATAGATGTTCTGGCTACTTCTGGATGAGACGCTCCCACTGATTTTGTACATAGGAAATCAGCCTCAGGGTACAGCCTAGCAGAGGCTTCTGTTCTCTGGGGTTCGAGTCCCTGCTGCCCCTCCATTCCTTTCCACTTGCTGTCTGAGATGAGAGAGAGCTTGGCTGCTGAGAAGATTGTCACAGATCCTTGGAAGAAGGCCATCACTGGGCACATTATGGCTTAGACTCAAGTACAACCACATGTCTAGAAAGCCCGCAAGGTCAAATGCAGTAGGGGTGCCTTTGGCCAGACAGTCTTATTGGAGACTTGTTTGCCCCCATGAACCATGTTTAGCAAACTTCACTGACAGATTTCCACATTAACAGAGTGTAAAGATGGTATTTCTGGACACGCTAAAACAAATGATGAGGAGAAAGGACCAGAAAAAAAATCCTTCTCATAGACCTATATATAAGGATATGCTTCCTTTTATTAAAAGATGGTTAGGTTGTTCATATTAATTTGATTTCAGAGTTCTATTATAAGTATACCTCTACATCTCTATTTGACAAATTTTTAATTTAAAATTTTGATTTATTTTTTAAATTAAATTATAATTACATCATTTCCCCCTCTCTTTTCCTCCTTCCAACCCCTCCCATCTGTCCCAACCACTTCTCCTCAAATTCTTGACCTCATTTTCTTTATTATTCCATACATTTTCAGAATATATACATGCAAATCGCTTAGTTAACTTAATGTTGCTTGTATGTTTATGATTTCAGGGCTAACCACTTGACATTGGATAGTCAGTTAAAGATTCATCCCTGGGAAAGACTATTTCTCCTGCTCTCAGCAGTCCCTAGTTGTCTGTAGTTCTTTATTTAGGAGTGGGTCCATGACTTCCCCCTTCCGTGCTAGCCTGTCTGTGGATGTTATACACGGTCCAGGCTTCATTTAGGCAGCCATGTTGCTGAGGTTGCGTGGGTAAAGCTTCCCTGGCATTTCTAGAAGACACCATATCACAGTGGATGTCCTAGTCCTCTGGCTCTTAAAATCCTTCCATACCCTCTTCCTAGATGTTCTCTGAGCCTTAGATCAAGAGATTGTGTTGTGGATAAATACATTAGGACTGAGTCCCCCTACTGTGATCAGGTTGTTCTCTGCATTTTGACCAGTTGTGGTTTGCTGGGATGGCTTCTGTCTGCTGCAGAGGGAAGCTCCTTTGATGAGCCTTTAGAACTACACTTATCGGTGAGATTAACAATAAGTACTTAGAGTGCAATAAAAACAAACAGACGAATAGACAAACAATACCAGGCATGAGGAAGCACCCCTTTGAGCTGCCTCCTAGAGGCTGAAGGTAATTCCCTAATGCTGAAGACACAATAACTTCAGACACAAGACTCGAGATCCAAGCTGGACTTGACCTGAGGGCCTGCATCCTGAGGATAGGCGTTCACAGTACTTGCCATGCAAGCTTCTAAGGGAAGGGATCAACCAGTAGTCCTACCCAACTGGGATGCCTGTGAGCCACAGCGATGTACCTCAGGATGGAATAGCACTCATATGTTGGCAGTAGTGAACAGCTGTCCAATTACTTATATCCAGGTCTACTGGAGGGAAATAATACCGAGTACTGGAAACCCAGCAAAGTGCCTCGGGGATAATGTGTCACGGATCTTAGAGGAGAACCTATTACAGACATTTTCACAGTTTTTGATAATTTCATAAATGAGAGCTCTTTATACCATCTCCGCCCCTTTCCCCTTCCAATTCCTCTTGTGCCCCATAGCTCCTCAATTCCATGATCTTTTGTCTTTAATTACTGTTACAAATATACATGTATACACACTCACACACACACACACACACACACACACACACACATAGACACACATATCTCCTGATGAGTGCAGATCACTTGGGTTTGGATAATACAATCAGGGACTTATTCCTGAAGAAAATGGATTCTTCCTCTTGTTCCCACACTGGGCTTAGCTTGGGCTTAATATGTGAGACCTCAAAGCCAGCTCCCATAGTGACAAACTTCCTTCAACAAATCCACACCTACTCCAATAATAATGCTTCCTAACAGTGCCACCCCCTATGGGACTAGCATTCAAACGGATGACTCTATGGAGATCATACCTCTTCAAACCACCAGCAATGCCCCCAATACCCTAAGTCCAGCAGAGAAGACATTGAGGCAGCAAAAGCTCTCAGGTGATGGTTTTCAAACAACCTAAGATAGGGCAAGAGGAGAAGCAGATTTCTGTCTTCCGCTCTTTTGGAAGTTTTGTGGGTATCACTGACAGCTATGAATCTGAATTCAAGCACTGGACTTCTGATGTATTTTGTTGGTACTGTGATAACATATTAGGTATTTAAAGGGTTCTTAAGAATCTACATAGGATGGTTGGAGAGATGACTCAGTGGATAAAGCTTTTGATACAAAATCATGAGGACCTGAGTTCAAATCCCCAGGGCCGCCACAAAAAGCTGGACGGAGTTGGATATGTCAGGACCCCAGCTTCTCTGGCGAACTGAGGTAGAGACAGCAGAGTTCCTGGAAGTCCTCAGGTCGGCTAGCCTAGCATAGGCAGCAGCTAAGAGAACCTGTCTAAAATAAGGGGGATAGTGAAGGCCAACAGAGGCGGTTTCCCTGGCATACAAATAGATATTTGTACTTCCCCTATGAGAGCATCCACACACAGAGTGTTGGGTGGAAGTTGGAGAGAGACCAGCAACACCTTGATTCATCTCTGGACTGCAAATGATCAGAGTATTGCATGGTTTTGACAATGAGAGAAGGAGTTACTGTAGGATTCAGTCTAAGAGTATCACACTGGAGAACAACAACAGCCAAATACCTAGAGAGCCCAGAGTGGAGACCCTTGGATTTTCATCCTTTTCCGTGTGTGTATGTGTGTGTGTGTGTGTGTGTGTGTGTGTGTGTGTGTGTGTGTTTCTATTCCTTTATTAAATTCTACTTTCATGTCCTGATTGTCTTCATTACTTTATTGGACTGTTTTGTGTTTCATGGTCTTCATTCATTTACATTCTAGTTAAGGGTATTTGAGCACACACATAATTGCTGTTTTGAAGTCCTTGTCTTGTGCTTCAGGTGAGTTATTTTCCTTGGGAACTAATAATACAGGGTTAGGGTTGCTGGTTCTGGAGGAGGCATGGTGTCATGTCTGTGGCTTTGCAGTGGGAACTACACTGCTGGAATTACATTTCTTGGAATGGATGTCTGATCTCATCTCTGTCTGTTGGGAATAACCTTCTTTCCTTGCTGTTGCCAGCCAAGGGTAGTGCCTGCAGGCTCCCTGGAAGAGAGCTGTTTTGTAGATCTTCAGGGAGTCACAAAGGGATAGGGATGGGCAAGGAGAAAGGGCCGGGAGGAGCAGTTTGGAAGAACTAGGGATCCCCTGGGTCTGCGTCAGGAGGCTGAGTCCCAGAGGGAGGAGGTGGCCTAGGACGAGGAGCTCCAGAGGGCAGGCTGCATGCAGTAGGACTAAGGTTAGTCCTGGAGACTGCACTGAACAGGGGGAGGGTGAAGGTTCCCTCCTGGTCTCTGTCAGAGGGAGATTCTGCAGGTGGAGGGAGTCACAAAGAATAGGAGATGGGCTAGAATGGAAGGCCGAAAGGAAACATCAGGAAGAACTCCATCTATTTATCAGAAGAGCTAATAATGACAGTCTCGTTTCAAGGGAGGGCAAACACTAATAAATATTGAGAAAAGAGAGCTAAAAAGATATCAAGTTAATATTTTACTATCCCTTCTTTGATCTTGGAAGGCTCAAAGTATTTTTCCACACTCATTTTGTGATGTATTGATTCCTTCCTGCCAATTGGCTGATTGGAACAGACTCAGACACCTTGTTTTTAACTACAGCTCCCATTCCGACATCGCCTCACAAAGCCAGCAGAGTTTTATGTATTCTCTGGCATCGCTTATCGATACTGCATCATTCTGGAATAATCTTCCCTAGTTAAAAACCGGATCATCATCAGTAAAAGCAACTAAAATGTTATTGATTTGGTATTCAAGGCTGGAATAATGTCTTTTGGTTTGGTTGTATTGGCTTTAGAGAAAAAGAAAATAATAGTCCATATATCTCAGCGATGATTCCACACTTGTATTTAAAGTATATTTAGAATCTGATCATTTCCCCGTTACTATTGCTGCCATGCTACTCTCAAAAGAAGAGGCCACATCTGTCCTAGATGGCCGTGGCCTCTTTGCCAGATGTCATTGCCATGCTTTGCATCCCTGTGATCTGTTCTGAACCCACAAACAAGAGCCAGCTGGATCATGTCACCCTGCTTGCTCTCTCTGGGTGACCTCTGGGTGACTGCCATGTCCCTTATTCCACTTGTGCTCATCTTTGGAGAAGATGGGGCTGTCAGAAGACGGTCTCTAAGTTTCCAGCAATCTGCAGTTCCTGATCTCAGGGGTGGATGCTTCACCCTACCTGCCTTTACCTACCTGAAGAGGTTGACTATCCTTGTGGACCCCTACTGAACCCCAATGCCTGTCCACTCTGTCCCGTTCCCTGTGCCAGCTGTCCCTCCTCTCTCACATCCCTGATTTTACAGCACACAGCACACTGTTGTTTCTCTCATTTGGAAAAAATGTTTTGTTTTGTTTAGAGAAAACACAAACAAACCAGACAGCCTCACTGGACAGTATTCCTTCTTCCAGTGGCCACTGCATCTTTCTGCTGCCTTTGCAGAAAGTTCTGCCTGTCACCCTTCCCCCCAGTTCTTCCTTGTATTCATTCTGGTTAGCCAGGCCACCTCATCTACACCTCCCACGAGCCACGCCCCTCCTCTGCATTGCCACACCCCCTCTGCATTGCCACACCCCCTCCTCTGCATCACCACACCCCTCCTCTGCATTGTCACGCCCCCTCCTCTGCATTGTTGAGGAATCATGCTCCATCCTCACCTTGCACATCCTCATTTGTTAGTCACGACCACACCTCCCTCTTGTTCTTCCACAATCACACTGTACTTCCAGTCCTCCTGCCTCTGACCTTTGGCCTCTGCTGCACCTTTGTCTTCCATCTTCTTCCTCGTTCCTTCATTCATTGTGTTTCAGACATCCCGGGTGACCATTATTAGCCATTGGCCAATCATGCCAGGAACATTCCAGGGCCTTTGCACTTGCTGTTTGTGCTGTCTCGAATCTTCTCCTTCTCACTATTGGCCTGGCTGTCCATCCCTGTCACCTACAAAATCGTCGTTCAGAAGTCACAGTTACAGTCTTCAGCCTTCCCTTGTGCTGGTTTCCCACAGCTGACCTCCCACCATATTCTACTGCAACACAGAGCTTCGTGGGAATCTCAGCTTTCCTGCAACGCTAGTCCGGGAATCTGTGTGGTTGTGTTTCTGTCAGGCCAGTTCTTAGCTGTAGATCTCAGTAGTCAAGAAAGACAGCTAAAGCCTGAGCCAGGGCAGGAGTGTTGCTCAGTGGATGGCTCTTTATATATGTGAAGCCCTAGGTTTCATCTCCAGAACCAGAGCAAAGAAAAGCTGGGAGCCAATGCATTTATGGCACTTAAAGATTTTTCTACCAACATTTCTACCTAGTAAAATATCCGTAGCTCAGCGGTGTTTGGCTGTTGAATCTATTTACTCGCATTTATTAGTAAGACCAAGAATGCTTTTTCAGAGGCTCCAAGAAGCAAGACTCTGTAAGCAAATTGCTTGCTAATGCAGCCCTGGCCTTGGTAGCATAGCATCTCCTGCCAGCAGAAGGGATTAGGTAAACTGGCACACAGCCTGGAGTCAGCAGGGTCCTGAGGGGGGCTCACTCACATCTGAGACTTTGGGCCCCGGGTCCCAAAGAGAGAACATTGGCATGATCATGGCAGCTGAGTGGGCCATGAGCACAACAGACTGGAACTACTCCAGGCCGGAGCTGAGAAACCTAAGACGAGATGAATCCAAACAGGGCAAGGTCTGCTCCTGGGTATTTCCGCCTGCTCATGGGTACCTCCGCCTTCTCAGGTATGTGCTATTAAACACACACTAAAATGTTAGATTTCTAGGGCTCCCAAGAAACCCGAGGAAAAGACTTGTATTTTATGAATGCTATAGAGTTAAAAAAACCACAGAGATATGGACAGGCCAGAGGAGCAGAAAGGGGTCTCTAGGTGAGCATTTGCCTAACAGCCTCTGCTGACTGAAGACCAGCAGAAACACACGGGGCTGGGTTTCTTTGTCCTAGCTTCTTTCTTTTAAGACCATTTCTGCTTAATAGCTTGTATGTATACCATTAAGAAGTAAGGACAATAGAGAGAAGTTGATTCCAACGCATTTAGCAGTCCCAGGAGGCTTGACTCCGGCAGGTTGGTTAATGTGCTTCCGGTGGGGCGGGATCCTTGAAGGGTTCAGTGACTTTCCATTGGCAGGTACTCTCTAAGACTCTGCCAGCCCGAGTCTGCGCACACCTGCTTCTCACACAGAGGTAGAAAGTGCCCCGTTGGTGGTCCCCTGGATCAAGGATCTGTGTCTATCCCAGAGAGCACTACAGGCACACGTGACCCGAGGTGGTCTCTGTCCTACTGCACGTGTCCTGCTTTGTTTCTCCCGGAATCTGCTTAGCAAGGTCATTGGAGCCACAGAGCAGGACGCCCCTGCTTTCACAGGCACAGCTGTCAGGAAGCAGGAGCTAAGGCATGAGCTGGGTGGAAACCCGGACGGTTCTGTTTTTCCAGCACTTTCAGGTTTCTGCTCACCTGACACCGCAGCTTCTTGTCGGCTCGGTGCTCGGTTGTGCTAGACAGCTGTCTAACAACAGCCCTTGTGTTTTAATTGTAGCTAGGGTGCTTCAGAGAGGCGAGAGATGAGGAGGAGGCTCGAGGATGGAGGAGAGATGGGCTCTGATCTTCTGTGAAGCAGTAGAACAAAGATGTCTGCGATGAGAGGTAGAGAGAGCCCAGGGTCGTGTCAGTGAGGGTTTAGGGTCTCCTGGTCCTTTTCACAGTGTCATCATCTTAGGATATTTTGATATCCTTAGCCAAATTCCAAATAATGCTATTTTCTTCTTTAATTTTTGCTCAAAATAGCCAACTATTAGCAAAATACTGGAAGCCGGAGATGGTGTAAGGGATCTAAACTGGAGAAACTTATGAAAAGTGAGTTCATTTCTTCACACTTTAAGTGTTTAAGTCACCAAAGCTTTGATCTTTCAATTAGTGAAGTAGGTAAATTAGGGGGCTATTTGAATAATAAAGGGGAGTAAATAATAAATAATTTATTTTTTATTTAATTTAACTAACTAACTAAATAAATAAATCTATCTTTGCCCAAAGTTTCTGTAGCCATTCTTTAACCAGTGGACTATTCCTAGGCCTCATGAGTTAAAACATGATTTATTTGTAGATGTTTTATAAATCATAGGATAAATTATCTCATAAGGCATAACATTCCTCTGAGATATATATCGCCACAATCAGAATTTACTGATGTGTACAGAAGCTATAACATAAAAATCCTAAGAGTGAATTAACGTTCATTTGTCTCCTCTTATTCGGAGTTGAGAAATTAAGTTGTAATTGCTATGAAACATTTTAGTGGCAAGTTTAAAGTCTGACAAGTGCTTTTGTGTAGTCCTTAAACCCAGGGAGTCCAGAGAGCCACTTGTCACTGTTTTTACAAAGCTTGTGACAGGGAAAGCCCTCCCACCCACAGTCCTGACACCCCCAGCACCGGCCTCCTTTATGCGTCCTTGAACTGGGTGGATTTAGTTGTTTTATGATTCCAGTCATTTTACAGCTTTCTTCTCTAGAATACTTTTTTCAAAATGACTCTCTGCTCCCTCAAAGCATTAAAAAGGGCATTTGGAATGGGTACACGAATGCTCCTACCAACATTCTCTGTGATATCCAAGACTGAAAGCAACCTCACGGACAGATGAATGACTGAGCAGATTGTCAAGTACCCGCAGGTCTGTCTTGGAGGAATCATTTGGTGTCTAAGTGCATCACCAACTAAAAGGGATGCCAGAGAAAATGTCCCAGGTCTGGCCTTTGTGGTGTGCCCTAAACCCTAGATGATCCAAGCCCCCCCCACACACACACACACACACACACACACACACACACACACACACACACACACACACACACACGACTATTGTTCAGTACCCTGGTTCCTACTCACTATCTGCCCAGGTGTCAAGGACCTCTGTCAATAACTTGAGCTGTCTGTTTTTTGCTGTCATGTCATAGAAACTGTCACCTATCTGTCTCACAGCCCCAAGACATCCATTTAAGTGTTTATTTCCCCAAGTCACTGTCATGTTCGCCTATGGTCACCACAGCCAGATAGTTCAAAGCCTGGCTCTCTCTGAATCATTGTCGTGATGTACCTGATGGAAACGTGCCATTGCTACTTGAGGCTGATCCCCATTTCTGTGCCTCCCTTGTCCTCTGGTACCTTTCCACCATGATGTCCTGGTTTTGCAGATTCCCCAGCCTGTAGGACGCTCAGGGCCTTTGTCTACTTAACAGCCATCCTTCTAAATCTTTAGTCTGTGCCAGGGCCTAGGGTTTTGAGACAGAGAGAGCCAAAGCCTTTGTTCCCAGCCACTGTGCTGTGGCCCTTGTGCTCTCTAAACTGATGATTGCAGTGCTCCTAGCTCATGGAGCAGGCCAGGATCGCTGGGTTCAGAGACAGAATACAAAAGCAATTCTTAAAATGCCACGGAGTCAGTGCTTCAGAATAGTTCCCTAACTCTACTGGGACAAGTCCATGGTTTGGTACAAATTCAGGAAGAGAATAGAAGAGCTAAATTAGAGTGGGAACAGAGTCAGCCTAATCTGCATATGACTAATTTTGATCCTCCAGCACCTCCAGGAGATTTATAAGATATGAGACAGGAGAGCTTAGAATCCAAAAATAATGGCTGAGGGAACCCCTAAGCCACACAGAAGGAGGCGTAGCTTGGTATAGGGTCAGCTTGCCACATAGCAACACAGACAGTGTAAAGCGATGAAGTGATGAGGACTCACTTGACTCTGCCTTGGAAGTTAGTGTTTCCCATTTTTCAATATGGCCGAGTGTTCTTCTCCCCTCCTCGTTAAGTAGAACTGTTTTGGGCGGAGGGTTGTAACTCAGTAGCAGAATATTTGCCTAATGTGTATAGGGCTCTAGATTTGATCTCCTGTCTGTCCGTCCATCCGTCCATCTGTCTTGTCTGTATTTTCTCTCTCTCAAGTAAAATAAAGTGGAACTACTTATCTTCAATTTGGAGTGAATAGCCAAAGCTTTCACTGTGCATTTTTACGTGATGGATGAGAGGATGAAGCAGGGTTGCAGACAGACAGACATGTGCGCAGACTGGTCTGGGGCTCAACCGCACCCCTAGGATTTTAGAGACAGGTGCCTGCTATGCTCTAATTCTCACCCTATCTAGAAAGGGAAGCATGGAGCATGCCTGCTTTGCCCTTAAATAAAAGGGGATGAGCTGGGTTCCTTGGAGGGTTTCGATAAGTATTCTCCGCATTTGGGGGACACGGAGAACGTGGGCCTGGCTCACTGTAGAAAACCTAAGAAACAAGCTGCTCCCGGAGTGCTGATCCTGGGACAGACTAGGTAGATGAGTGTGCTAGGACAGGAAATGACCGTTACTGGTGGAGCACAGATGACAGAGGTACTGGGGACAGTGCGCTGAGTCACCCTGGATTCTGTCAGGAGCTTCTTGGAGGCACCCAACCACAAAGGGAAGGTGAATCTCCACATCGCAGCAGCTGAGGAAGAGGCTTTGCAGCCAGTGGTCAGCCATGCTGGGCTCCCACAGGCAGAAGGGCCTGGGGACCTACAGGCTTTGGCTTCTCTGGAAGCCCTTCTCACCCAGATGCTTCGTCCTAGCACCACACTCATCCCTGAGACCCAGAAGAGACAGAGACTGTGGCTGGCAGGCCAGGAGAGACTGTGGAAGAGCAAAGGAGAGAGAATCCCCCACCCCTAACAGGCGGGGCTCAGAGCTGAGAGAAGTCAGCTTTAAAGCAGTGACATCACAGCAGAGTGCCATTGCTGCCCAGCTTCTTCCTCTCTGAAAGTCATGAAAGGGCTGCCGGGTAGCTCACTGCTGTGGCACACGGTTAGCACGTGAAGGGCCCTGGCTTCTACCCCCAGAACAAAGTAAGCAAACGAGTAAAACAAAGATTTTGCCCTAATATCTTTCAGGGAAAAATTAACCGGAAACAAATTGCAAGAGATAGTGAAAGATAAGGGAAAAAAGTTTCTTTCAGTCCAAGATTTTTTGCTTATTCAGAAACCATCATGCATATGTTAAAAGATTCCAAAAGCCTCAGGATACTCATAGCCAGCAAATATTTTTGAAATCCTCTGTGCAGGCAACCCTTATCAGGTGTGAGGGATAAAGAATGTCTCTCCTGGCTCTCCGCCAGCTCTGTCCCTCAACCTTAGAGGTATTTAGCACCTTGGAGTCCTTGGACCTACTGTAGCAAAGATAAACTTCACTTTTAAAGCTTTGCTGCCTGTCCCGATTGCTCACAAAGCTCGTGATTTGTGAGAACAATATTACATTTATTAAATCTTGCCGTTGTGATGAAATAGAAAGGTAAGCCAGCAGCTGGGTGGTTTTTAGAGGCTAAGTAACCACGGCCATTGCAGAGTTCAGTATTTGGTTTGCTTGGCACCAAATAAAATCGGATCAAGCTGACTATGGAAACCACATTCTCTGTCAGCAAAGAATTCCCCGGCTCCAAGTTTAGTCTTCTGAATGAGAAAGCACCTTGTATCTCGGTCTCTCTTCCCTTTCCTCTCCTGCTCCCTTTGCTTTCTTCTCGTCTTCCTCCCCATTCTCCTTTCCTCTCTTTTCTCCTCAATCCAAAGACCTTTAAAACACACACTTGAACCATTTTCGACTATGGCTCTTCTGTAGTTCCTATCTACTGTACTTACCGCTAGATGGACAAAATGGAGAGTTAGTGTCAGACAGACCCTGCAAACGTTACTGTGCGGAAGTTATCTCTCTGTCCCTTCAGGACATGCTAGGGAGCTACTGTGTGAGTCCTTACAGATTTAACCAACATTTAGTCAATTTAGTCAACATGCTATCACCCAATAAACCATTAGTCCCTGGGCTGGCCTGTGTCTTAAGAAACAGGCATTAAAGCTTCATATTGCTTTGTTTGTTTATTTATTTATTGGTGGGGGAGGGTTGCTTCGAACTTAAAATCCATGGGCAGGGAAAGTGTCTTCTGAGAAGATAGTAATTGCCAGCTCTTAATGAAAGTATGGACATCACGTAAAGGGCTGGAAGGGTATTTGATTAAGTAACTTGTCTAATAAATGACAAAGGTGCTCCCTAACATAACAACACAGGAGAGCTACTGATACAAAGGCAAACTCTCAGAGATGCGAGCCTCTGAGAGGAGTGGGAAGGACAGGGAGGGAAACCCACAACTCCAAAGATGTGTGAGGGTGAAGCTGAACGAGCTGTTACACTGGTGGCCAGTCACAGAGGCGTCCTCCAATAGCCAGCCTCCAGAGGACAGGGGCCCGAGCTGTTTGGTTTAATTTCCTGTCTCTTCCTTTCCCGTCCCCTTCTCTTTCATTTCCTTTGCTTTTTTCCCTTTTGTTATTTTATTCTGTATTATTTTTGGGTCTTCGAGAATCATTCATTTCTTGTCTTTTTTTTCTGAAACAGTTTGCCTATGTAGCCCAAGCTGGCTTCAAACCTGGTAATCCTCCTTTCTTAATCTCCAGAGGGCTGTGATTGCCAGCATGGACCATGAAGCCAGCCCCAGTGTTTTGTTTATCGTGTTAATGTGTGTTTGATCACTGAATCCAGTACGATAGGTGCGTGGGGGTCCCTGTCACAGTAGCAATGCTAGTCCTTCAGAGATGGCACTGGGATGCACTTGGTTAGCTTAGATGGCGATAATCTGGGTGATGGCCTGTTTTCAAGAGAGTTGCTCACTTCCTGTCACCTTGTCATAAGCAATTCCCTCAGTCAAATCCTTTTGCTTCTATTTGTGACTGGTAATGTCCAAGCCTCCTTAGTCTTAAGGATATTGTTCTCTTGTAAACATTTTCAAAGGGTCAGTCACAACAACCTGTTTGGAAAATAGCATGAGGAGATAAAAGCTAGAGCTAAATGTTCTGTTCCACAACTCCAGACTTCAGAGGGTTAAGACAGTTGGTCTTATGTACCCTTCAGGACACAGTGCGGTGTGAATATGGTGAATATGTGCGTTAGATACAAGGATCAGCCATGTCCTGTGTGGCCACTTCAGTGACCTCTCTCTATCTCCTTGTCCCTTCTCAGAGTTCTCATCAGGGTCATTTGCATTTACCTGGCGAGATACCAAACGTGTGGATTGTCTAGGCCAGGCTCAGGAGAGGGAAGAGCCACGTGTGCCCACGATCCGTGTGTCCACACGTAGATGCAGAGCAGTGAGCAGATGGTCTTCCAATGGTCCAGGGAAATTAAACATCTGTATGAGCAACATCAGGGCTCTCCCTGTGGCCGGTGCCTTCTGTATCGCCCTTGCAGTGCCTGGTAGGCTTCTGCCATGGTTCCTCATTTATTTCCTCCCCAGCACTTTGCAATCAGTAATTCGCCTCTATTGACTCACTTCGTTTTATTGACCCCGTTGGGAGAGGGATACATCTGTTTCACTCACCGCTGTGTGGACCAACCTGGCAACACTGTGTCTCGCATAGAGCAGATGACTCCCCAGTAATAACCGATGTGTGATGATGAACTAAAGATTGACTGATCCAAAAGCTGACGAGTAAAAGATGCACCCCGGAGCTAGAGGGTAGCCACCATCCAGCACCGCTGAGAACACCGTGGTGGGCTTTGACAGTCACAAGGTTTAGTAAGTAACTAACAGCCTGCTCCGTTGGTTGGTTCGCTTTTATTTTGAGTTAGAGACATGACAGCTGGGCTTGAGGCTCAAGTATTTGCATTGTTCTCTGCCTTTTTACTTTTCTTTGACTGCTGTCTTTGGCGTGAGCACCCTGGTTGAGTTGAGCCGGTCTCTTTTTCTATAGGAGTGAGATACAGACCTTCCCCATCCTGCTTTCCCGTTCTGTGGCGTCCGTTACCTCCTCCATTAGTGTATTCATGATGTTGAAAGTGGCAGTGGGCCTTGGCAGATGATGGCATTTTCTTATCTCTTTTGCGTCGTTGTCCTTTTGGTTGAGCATGCACCAGTGGTGTGTGGCAATCTAGGACACAGCAGAAGAGAACCACGGCGGTAGCACTTTGGAAGAGCTGGTTGCTTTGTGTGTATTTTTATCCATCAGTTCATTAAGATAAAGTCTCTGCTGGGAGGTGCTCTGCCCACCTCTCCTTCTGCTCCCTGGGTGGGGTTACAAGGAGGGTCCTTGGCTACCTCCATCTCATGCAGGTGGAGATAGGACTCCTACCCGGGCACTTGCTCCTGGGTGCTTACCAACTGTGTTAAGACGGCTCAGGCATCTGCTCCTTGGACTGCCCACCTAGGCAGGATTTTCCCACCTCACATAGGTGTCTCCCACCCTGCTCCTTCTCATGGGGCAGACACATAGCACGTTGTGGGAAGGGGCCCAGGGGCTGTGCATGGGGTGATCTTGCAGAGTGCCTTTACTGAGCCTTTCTGTCCCTCACTCTGATGCCACGCGTATGAGGCACATTAAAAAAGAAAGCTAGAATCAAGGATGTATGCAGAGCTTAATCAATAGGAATGTTCAGCAGCAGAAAACAAAGGAAACAAATGCTCGCATAAAGGAGTAGATAAAAATAAATTATGACACGTTCACGGAGTTGAGCGCTTCCCATTAAAATTGATCATGTGGAAGAACATTAAACCGCATGTAGTTGTGTTCACTTTTAATTTTATAAGCTCAAGCTATAAAACAGTGGATACCACACGATCTCACTTCTGAAATGAAAATGCACAGTCGATATACTTATATAAATAATGGAAAGATAAATACTAAAATGGGGACGATTGTTGTGGCCAATAGGGTTTTGAGTAACTTTCATTTTTATGGCCCAGTAATAGTTTTTAGCTTTTCTATAATGATTTCATATTTCTTTTGAAAGGGGACATAAAAAGCTAAAATGTTATTTTATTAATTAGATGAGATTCTTAGTTGGTTTCGGCTGTTTTAACAAAACATCACAGTCTTAGGTGGCTTACAAACAACAGAAATGTATTCTGTTTGTAGTGTGGGAGGGTAGGAGATTTGGAGTGTAGGATATCTAAGACCAAGGAGCTGACAGATTGAGAGTCTAGTAGGGCTCATTTCCTGGTCCATAGAAGATTCCTTCTTGTTTCAAGTGCCCTGCCCCTTCCTCCTAGACCAGCAGTTCTCAACCCGTGGGCCAGGACCCCTTTGGAGGTTGAATGATCCTTTAACAGGGGTCACATATCAGCTATCTTGCATATCAAATATTTGCATTATAATTCATAATGGTTGCAAAATTATAGTTATGAAGTAGCATTGAAAATAGTTTTATGGTTGGGGTCGCCCCAGCATGAGGAACTGTGGTAAGGGGCCGCAGCACAGGAAGGTGGAGAAGCGCTAGGCTAGACCATTTGCTTCTGCTTTCATGTCAGATACACATATACAACATCATGAAGTTAGGACCCACGAATGATGTCTGTCTTTCTGAGACTGATTTAATTTACTCAGTGTGATCGTTTCCAGTCACATGCATTTCCTGTAAATAATATAACCTTGTAACATACATGATTTATATATTTAAATGAAACTAAATCTGCACCTCTCATTTTGCATTAAATTTAACTCATAATAATAATAATAACAATAATAACAATAATAATAATAATAACAACAACCCTTTAAGACTTGAAATTTTACAAATGGATAGAGAAAAAGATAGAGAATTGACAGGCACTTTCTGATTAGAACTCTGGTCGCACAGGAAATACCGTCAGCAGGTAACATGTCATGAAAGCAGAAGGTGTCTGCATGAGGGAATAAAATCTACTTGAGAATAAAAGTGGAAACTTCATGGGACACTTTACAGCTTCTGTTCCAAGTGTCTACTCTAACCAGACAGAACTTTGTTGAGTGAACTTTGGGTCGGGTTAACTTTGATATGTGATGTTTTTATTTATTTGCAAAGCTTTTTTTTAAGTAATAAAGTTTATAAAATTTGAAAAGCCTACGCTTGGCAAAGCAAACAGTCAAGTGAAGACACAGCCTATGTAATAGGAGAAAACTCTTTGCTAGAATGCATGTAACAGAAGCTTAAAATGCAGACTCTACAAAGAACTCAAAACTTAAGCAACAAGGTATCAAATGACCCAACCAAGGAGTGGCTTAGTAAAATGAGCAGACAGCTCTCAAAGTACAAGGTACAAATGGCCAGTAAACAAGGAAAAGGTGTTCGATATCACTAGCCATCAGAGAATACAAGAGACGCCACCTCACTCCATTCAGAATGGCATTTAGATGTGGTGTCTCCAAGGTGCCTAACCTGATCCAGAACTCACTCTTGAGCCCAGCCAAGCCTTCGTCCCATCATTCCCCGACCTTAGCCTCCTTAGTAACTGAGATTCATGGCCAGAGGCACCATGCCAAGCTCGCTCTTTATCTTAGATGTTCTCATAGGAACTTTATGTCTCTTCTCCACTGGTTGGCATTGGCTTTGCGATGTGTACTTCATGACCCCTGCATGTGAACTCACAGTCTCCGTGACAGCCCTGTGCTATAGTGAAGCACGGAGAGAAGTTATTAACTTGTCGGAGCACGGCAGACAGGAACTGGCAGAGTCAGCCTCAAACCCAGGCACTGCTTTCATTTAAGCACTTGCTATTCCTCACCATGGTGTGCTCTCTAATCCTTAACTTTTCTCAACGACATCGCCAGTGTAAGACAAAACAGAGCAGCCCTGGGGACAGTGGGTTCGTTTGTGCTCACAGTTGGGGGGACACAGTCTATCATATTGAGGAAGGTACAACACGGACAGCTCCACGGCAGCGGGGGCGTGGCTCTTGCTCCGTCTCAGCAGATCACGAGGTGAGAAGGAGGAATGGCGGGCACTCATCTTGCTTTCTCCTTCTTCCTTTTTGTTCAAGTTGGGTCAAATCTCAGGTGATGGTGCCATCCATATTCTGGCTGGGCCTTTCCCCCTCAAGTAGAACCCTGAAAGTGCTCCCAGAGCCACACCCAGACACTGTCTTCACAGTGATGCTGTTTCCAATCTAGTTGCCGAAGAAGATCGACTATCATAACCCTTCCACGTGTCTCTCCCCCAGCACATTCTAGATAAGGGGCCATATCTTCCATTTGTCTGTGTTTCTTTGGTTGCAAGCCCTGAGACTTGCATATAGAAAATTTCTGTAAACTTATTGATCAAAAGCCTATGTAGCGTGCATTTATTGAGCGCTTGTCATGTGCTAGGCATTGTTTTACCATGTGAAATGCTAAGTACAAGACAGAGCAAGATTCCTGCCTGCAGTGTTGAGAAGCTGACCCAGGGTCTAGAGAACACGTCAAGGGAAGTTGGGTGGATGGCTCTGGGATCATTTTACTGTCTTTGTATCCATGCTTCCCCAGGTTCCAGGGAGCTTCTCTTACTTTAAATTTCAGGTCAAATTTGAGGCAACTACAGTCCTGAATACAGACAACCCCCCACCTTTGTCCCATCAGAACTTGATGACTGATTGTATTTAAATGATCTACATTTACATGATTACATGGTGTGTGTGTGTGTGTGTGTGTGTGTGTGTGTGTGTGTGTGTGTGTGTGTGGTTGCTGTTGTTGATTTGTTTGTTTAATTTTAGAATAATTCTTTTAATTTTGTTTTTTATGTAGCTCTAGCTGACCAAGATCAGGCTGGCCTCAAACTCAGAGAGATCTATCTACCTCTGCCTCGTGAGTGCTAGATGTGTACGCCACCATATCTAGCTTGCTTGTTGCTTCTTGATGCTTTGAGATGCAATCCTGTCTAGAACACAGCCTTTTGCTCATTGCGTTCTATTTTTGTTCTTGCATATTTTTTCACTTTTTCTTCCTCCATTCTCCTGTGAGATTCTGTCTGCCTCCTTCCTCCTCCGGTCTCCACCTCCTTTTCTCCTGACTCTCCCTTTCAGTACACATTTCCAGAGTATTTTTGAACAATTTCTCAAACCCACAAAGCCCCGAGTAATTTTGTCTTTCATCCTGTAGGTAAAATGGCGAGGAGTTAGTCTGAGCAAAATTGTTTCACCAAGGGCTGTGCATTTAATTTGGGGTCAGACAAAAAAGGAAAAGTAGAGGTTGGAGCAGTGTTGCAGTGCAGGCATTAGCCTGTTTTATTAACAACAAGCAGAGATTCTGAAAATTGAATTATCTAAGGTCACATAGAAATGCATAGACTTCGACAACATGCGGCTTTCCCACTCCAGCATGGAACAAGATGAAACTCGTTTCTTCTGTTTGAGAAATGCATTTTCTTAGGTTTTCATTTGTTAAAATGAAATTGAGGTATTAGGACACTCAGATTATTCACAAATAATGGGATTATTTGAAAACAAATGGACTCTCTCAGGGACAGAAATAACCACTTATACTTGCAAAATACTAGCTTATAAATATACCATGGGCATAGTTCTTCATTTTTACCTCCCTACTTTCCAGGCTTCATGAATTGAAGCCACAGTTCCTTAAATCTTACATTACATTCTGATGGCCACAGCATGGCTACAGGAAGCCGCTGCATTCGTGAGCAGTTCCTCCCATGTTGGGCAATCACTCTCCCCAGGCCCCCAGACATTGTCTTTTAAAGATATTCTTTCTGTCTAATTCTGTTCTGCAACAGAGTCAGCTCTGTCTTCTCAGTTCTTCAGTCATTTGCAGTCAGACATTCTGAATCACTGAAGAGGCCCATAGGCCCGCTCACTGCCAAGCCATTGGTCTCCATTCACTTTAGCCTTCCTGAGGTACATACTCATGTTGGACGGACGTTCAGGTCCTTCTCCAGGAACAAGCTCCCACACAGGGTGACAGAGTGGAGTAACTAGTATCGAGAGATGGTGTCCTCTAGATTCCATTTCTAGACTGAGAAGTTAAAACTAAGCTTCCTAGGACCCAATGCCTTCGCTTCCTACACTGCTTCTCTAGGCAAAGACCCTCTAAGAACCTCCTCATGACATCCAGGACCTCTCTCTCTCTCTTTTCTTTTCTTGCTCTCTATTTCATAACCTTTATTACTTTTTACTATTTGATGGATCTAATGCAGTTCAGGGGACCTAATTCACCATGAATTATGTTTATCTTTAGAAACTGTCCTCAGTGCAAAAGCCTCTCAGAGTCACAGACTCAGTGTCTGTCCAAAGTCTGCCATTCCTATTGGATTATAAAGTCCTTCTGCCTAAGGTGTTCTTCTGATCCTAAACAAACAAACAAAGAAAAACAACCTCCAAATTTCTGTCATTAGGACCCAACAGTATCCATGTTAGTACGGTACGGGGACTGTGTGGTCCAGCAGTTCCACCTGTGGGCTTCTAACCTGACCTGAGGCTTGGAAGACAAGTTCTCACGGAGCCAGTTGTGAGCTCATCCTCATAGCACTGTTCTTCAGGGTGCCCAGAGCTGAACCGCTCCATGTTACCACTGGAACACTCGTGGGTGGGAGAAAAAAGTGGGCGGTACAAACAAGGATATTCTGGCCTCAAAAGGAAAGAGATGCTAGCACATTCTACAACATACATGAACGTTGAGGGCAGCGTGCTAAAGAAAAGGAACCAGTCAAAGAGGACAACACTGTAGGACTCTGCACATGCGTATTGAGGCAAAGAGCAGAGATCATGGTTTTCAGCGATTGGCGACCTAGGTGATGGCCAGAGTGCTAGAGATTGTTCAACAACTCGTCTTTCTTAAGAAACAAAGAATGGGCGTCCCTAAAACTGTAGACTCCACACCTAAAGGTGGTTATAACGGTGAGATTTAGGTTACAAGCCTTTACTCACTCTTATAAATACGATTTGAAATAGTTGACATTGGAAGACGTATGTCACAGTCAACAACAAAAGTGTCAAAGAATTCAACAAAAAAAACCCCTCCTGGTTAACATATTTCTCAGTACTACATATGATCGATACATCTGTGCCAAGGACCGAGAAGGCTAATAAAGACGGTTTAAGTCCCAGTAGGGATGTTGGGATGATCTGGATGATAAGGTATGCGTAAAAGAGCAATTCAGCGGAAATTTCAAGCAGTGGAATTTTTCCCAGTCGGGAGGGAGTGTTCATGACACTCTCCACTTCTGGTGAGCCAAGGAGGGCGAGGGGGATCTGAAGTGAGCTAGAAGTAATTGTTTTAATTACTTCTCCTTCCATTGATGGGTGGGTAATTAATACTTCACCGTCCTTTAGGTTTCTGGTGTCTCATAAACTGTTCAAGCTTCCCTCCAATTAAGTATCACCTGATTAAATCAACTTTGTGCCCTCATGTGGGAAAAGAAGTGCCAAGTGCCACCACATTCTTCGAACAAATTAATGTGAGAGTGCAGCCCGCTCAACACAGAAGCATTGAGCTCACTGTAATCTAGTATTCCATTGTGCAAATACTGTTTGGGCTCCCGGATTCCTGTGAGGTTATGATTCTTACCAGATTTGGGGAGAGATAAAGCTGTATATTCCAGCATGTTACTTGGATTTCTTAAGAAACAGAGACGGTGCCTTCCAGCATGTGTGCCTCAGGTACGGGGACCCTGTCTGGATGGTGAATACAGTGCTTTATGATGATTATAGCCAGGAGAGAGAATGTCAAAATGGCTTGTTCAGGCTGCCGATTTTGATCGGCTTTTTCAGCTCTGGGAGGCAGGTGCAAAGATGGCGATTCTCCCTGTGTGATCCTAGAAAGCAGATTGCTGAATCATAAGAGTTTTGACCCAGGGTTGAAGGGGAAGCTCATTCCCGCAGGGAGTGACGTGCAGGTACAGGCTGCAGAATTAAGCTGATAAGAGATGACATTGCGTTAAGAGGTTACAGTAATGGGATCACCTTACATTAAGTTCACTGAATGAATAAAATCAATGTATTATTCTGAGGTTCACCTCAGCCTTGTAAATGCCTGGCGCACCAGAGGTTCTGGGGAAATGTCAAATGGAGGATATGGAGGGGAGGAATCTGACACAACTTCGGATACATCTGAGGATTACCACACGCGATGCTCTGTCTTTCGTTCCACAAACGTTTCTTGACGATTGACTTTTTGCTCAACACTGGTTTTGCTGATACAGAGGGAAAAAGTCTTTCCTTGGGAGTCTTACTGGGTCTGACGAGCTGTGAGAACTCTGGTCAGCAGAGCAGCAAGGGGCTCTGAAGTACACTGGCCTGCTAAGATGTGGCCCCACGCAAAGTTTAGAGCAGAGACTGAAGGAACAGCCATTCAGAGCCTGCCCCACAGGTGGCCCATACATATACAGCCACCAAACTAGATAAGATGGATGAAGCTAAGAAGTGCATGCTGACAGGAACCTGCGGATATAGACCTCTCCTGAGAGACACAGCCAGAGCATGTCAAATACAGAGGCAAATGCTAGCAGCAAACCACTGAACTGAGAACAGGGTCCCCGGTGGAGGAATTAGAGAAAGAATTGAAAGAGCTGAAGGGGCTTTCAACCCCATAAGAACAACAATGTCAACCAACCAGAACTTCCAGGGACTAAACCATTACCCAAAGACTATACATGGACTGACCCTGGGCTCCAACTGCATAGGTAGCAAAGGATGGCCTTGCTGGGCACCAGTGGAAGGAGAAGCCCTTGGTCCTGCCAAGGTTGGACCCCCAGTGTAGGGGATTGTCTTGGTGGGGGGGTTAAGGGGGTGTGGATGGGGAGGGGAACACCCATATAGAAGGGGAGAGGGAGGGTTTAGGGGGCTGACGGACAGAAAACTGGGAAAGGAAATAACATTTGAAATGTAAATAAGGAATACCCAATTTAAAAAAGAGTGGAAAAAAAAAAAAGAAATGTAAAGAAAAAAAAAAGATGCTGGTCCACATGTGAAATGAGAAATTTCTAAGAATTGGAAAACACAGGTGGTGGTGGTGGTGTTAAATGCCATTTAGCCCATAGATAAAGGCCATTTGTGGGGGCAAGAGGCACATTGGGTTCCAGGCTTCACTTTGCCACCAATCTATTGGTCTTCAAAAGTATTCCCTCCTCTGGGTTCAACTCTCAGCTGTCGGTAATGCAGATAGGACCGTATCTTGGGACCTCGAAGTCCTCCAGAGTTGCCAGCATGAAGCCAGTTACAACTGGTTATCTATATCCTTGGGTGCCACATTTGTGGGTTCACCCAAGGCCTAACTGTGTTTTAAATTGTGTCTGTACTGAATGGGCAGTGGCATTTTCACCTGTCCTTAGTCCCTAAACACTGGAGTCTGAGCACCATTTACACGCCATCTACATGTGTCTCCTGTTATAAGGCATCTGGAGCTGATTGATTTAAAGGACGCATGAGAGACTATGTGTAGATTATATGCAGGTTATGCTGTTTAATGTAAGTGACTTGAGCAGCCGAGGACTTTTGTGTCTATGCAAGATGCTACAGCTAGTGTCTTGTGGACATGGAAGAATGTCTGGTAAATGCATTTTTCCGAGGCTTCTGGACATTGAGATTCGAGATATTCCCGACACATAGGAATTTTTCCATACACACATGTGCATAATGAGGGGAGATCTAAGTTGTCTGCCAGTTGTAAAAGCGGCCTCCATCCTAACTGGAGTTTTGGTTGTCCCCCAAACCGCCCCCGCCCCTGTAATTTCAGGTAGAACAATTTGATTCTCCTCAGCGCAGCTAAGTACAGGGAGGGTGATTTCTATGAGTTGATTACACCACATTTTCCTACAATTTCCTAGTGAAAAAGCCCAGTTAGAATCACATGTTCACCGTGACACCTATTTCCTGACACAATCCAGTATCATGCGGATTCTTTAGAAATCGTCAGAGACACGTAATTATCCAAAATGCTGAAATTCTGTGTGCAGAATTAGCTTGCCTGCTGCAGACCCCTGGCATCTCCGTACTAATAGCCCATTTCTGGGCAGAACGAGTACAGCCGGAGCGGCTCGAGGTGATAACTGCACCACAGAATGCATGCACAGAAATACAATTCTTTTTTTTTTTTTTGAAACAAAACATCAGAGTCACATTTTTAACTTGCCAAAGCATGTAGTTCTGCTTTTGTGGGCGATGCCTCCTTCCAGATAACCGGCATAGTCTTCTCTTTGCAGAGGGCAGAGTCCCTGGAACCCTGAAAGCAATTATTTATTCTACTGATAAAAAGGGGTTTTGTTGCTCTAAAGGAGGTGTGAGGTAGCCAGAAACAAGGTCTCTATTTGGTCATTGTGCTAGAGTTCTGGGAAAATGGGCTGTTCTTTTGAATTTCTGAACAATCATGATTTGTTCAAGACTGTTTGTACACTCAAGATAAGTAACACATCGTGATAAGAAAGGCTCGCCCTGGCCGAGCATCCACAGGATGCTGCACAGATGGTAAACAGTTACGTTAAATTGAATTAAGTGGGGCCAAGAGACAGAAGCCAACAGGGACAGAGATCATTTAGGATGTGTACAGACTCAGCAAATCTAACTCATTTGGTGCTGTTTTATTAATTTTGTTTGGAGTTTTGACTGGGTGGAAGGAAATGTAATGAAATGACTGTAGGGAGGAAAATAGCAGACACAACACATGCAGTTGGGAAAGAAATCTGTGCATCTGTGGAGGTATGAGCACCAGTATGTGAGGCCAGTGTGCTCCTCGGGTTCTCACTACCCCAGGATACGCTGTGGGCCAGCAGCAGGACTGAGATTCATTGTAAACCTGCAGAATCAGGACTTGTGATTTAAAGTATCCAGGTCTCTCTACCTCTCATCTCTCTGTCTCTGTGACACACACACACACACACACACACACACACACACACACACACACACACACAGTTGAAGTTGATTTTCCTGCTGTAGGGTGATTATTTCTCTCTCTCTCTCTCTCTCTCTCTCTCTCTCTCTCTCTCTCTCATTCTTTCATTCTTTCCTTAACTCATTCATTCTGTTCACATTTCTAGAACTCCGTCCATTCACTAATAGCAGACTGGACCACAGGATAAAGAGCTGGCTATAATAAATAAATGTTCATACCAGGAGCAGACTATAAGCAATTCCCTGAGAGCTGGACTTGGGAGGCTATGTGGTTGAGCATGGAGTGCTAACGAGGGGACACGGGTGAGGCTGCAGCAGTCATTCTGGGTGTGTGAGGACTGGTTCTGTGTTGATAGATGTCTAGAGGTTAAAAAAAAGTCTGACCTTATAGCATTGAGCTTCAAGGCAGTTCAGTGTTTGCTAATGTCTACTAGGCAGTTAGCTCTAAAAGGGAGAGTCAGCAAGCTATGATTGACTGCAGAAATCTTACCCTCGATTTATTGTGTAAACAAAGCTTCATTAGAATACATCAAATCACTAATTTACATATCATGTCTGAGTTTTTTCACACTGTAAAGAGAGAGCCAGGGTGGGTGTAACAGGGACTGTGTGGCCTTCAAAACTCAAGATCTTTTCTCTCCAGCCTTTCAGCAGAGGTTTGCTGGCTCCTCTCCCAGGACCCTGTGGTGAGGTCCTAGAAGGAGACAGCAAATGGGAACCATAGCAGGCCAGCAGGTAGCGGGGACAGAGCCTGAAATACGGGATACTTCTGGGGCCTTTTCTGTGCTTCAGGATGCAACTTTGCACATCCAAACTCATCTTTTAAAAAGAATGAATTTGTGGCATTTATTTGATTTGACACTTGCAAATTCATTTAGCCAAGAAGCTTGCACTATCTGACAAACCATCCCATGCGTAATGCTCACAACACTGTGGCTCTACGGAAACAAACAACGTGTACTGCAAATGAAAGCCACAAGTAACATCGGGCCTCATAACAGAGAAGTCTCATCTTCCTATGAAGTAGGAAATACTTTCCATGCAGATGTGTTTGCCAGAACTCTGTCTGCTTGCTGCTCAGGCTGTGGGCAGGCGCTTATGCCTCCTGAACCCTGTCCTTTTAGTATAGCCTCAGGGAAATGCCAGCCATGAGCCAATCTTTGCCTGGGTTTTTCCCTCATGAGAGATGTTGGATCCCTCACTCGCTTGACAGATGCATGGATAGTGGGTGATGCAGGGGGAAGATGCCACACAGGTGATGCTCTGTGTGAGCTTTTTTGTGTAACCTTCCTCTATCACATGACCGGTCCTCTTCATGACTCTCCAAGAGGAGGCCCCGGATGACACTGAGTATTTAGATTTGATCCCTGCTTAGCCTTTGCACAGGCCAGTCCTGCGTCCACCCAGCCTCCTCAATAGAATTAAACAGGCCACCACAGAGTTCTATAGAAGGTGTATAATTCACACAACATGTCAGAGCCAGAAAGTGACAGAACTGGATTTGGCCAATATGGAGCTCTTAGCTATCAAACTAATCAACATCATGAATTTCAGACAGTGAAAGCATGTCCCAAAGCCACCAAATTGTGGTTTCTGCTGTCTTCAGACTCTGTCTCAAGGGAGGAGACCAACCTGCCACTCCTTGGGGATTCTGACAGCACTAACCGGCAGTGGCCGATCCTGCAATTCTGAACAAAGTCATAGATGCAAAGGTAGCTTTGGTTGGAAACCTCACACATTTGCAATCGTTCATGTTGGTAGGCTTTATCATTTAAAGATTCTCTTTCTGGAAAGAAAGTGAAGTAAATATTAAACACACAAACTCACAGAACACTTCCAGGGCAGGGTGTTTCCACCATCAGACTATGCTGGACTGAGACCCAAGCTGGAATTGTGGTTTGTGTATCCCGTAAGTCACCTTCCTGCACACTTCCTTTCTGTGTCTCCTGGTGATGCTCTTTACGGCTTCTGACTTGGCCTTCCTCTGGCCAGTGGCATCTTTTGGCAGCTCCACCTTTTCCTGAGCCTTTCTCTGTTCTTCACATCCCAGAGCACGGTTGTTTACACAGACACCACACTGTCTTTCCTCATCTTCCAAGACCACAGCCTAAACTGCTGGGATACCCTTATGGGACATTTGAACAAACGTTTTTATGTTCATGTATTCATTCTGTGAGGATACGGTCCAGGCAGGGGAGGTCAGAGGACAATTTGTTTAGTCAGTTCTTTCCTTCCACCAGGCGGGGTCCTGAGAATCAATCCTGGTTATCAGGTTTGACAGCAGACATCTTCACCGCCTCAGCCATGACACTAGACCACCCCCCCATGGCTTCCCTTGAACTTCCTTTAGAAGGTGAGATATAAATCCTCACCATATTTGATAAAACTCTTGGGAAGAGATATTTATGGATTGTTAGCAGTTCCAGAGTTAAAGGGTCATTGGGAGAAATGGTTAATTTTTCTTTTTCTTTTTTTTAAAGAAAGTAAATTTTGTCTTTCTGTGTATTCTACCAATGAGTGATCTCTGACTTTCAACAATCAGGTCTTTCAGCAAGTGAATGGCAAAGAATTAAATCAATTTCAGCCAGTGAGCATGGGCCTGCTTTCCACAGACAGCTCAGTGACAGTGGGAGTGAAGGGGAAGCACACGCGGACACACACACACACACACACACACACACACAGAGGGGTTGTAGGGGGCAAGGGCCAGGCACTCCAGCATGAACTTATTTATTCCCCACAGCTACCCTCTGAGGGAGGGCATACTCATGATTTCTGTTATAGATAGGGAAAACAGGCAGAGAGTAGTTGACCAACTCATCCAAGGTCACACAGCTCATCGGAGGTTCAGCTGGGATTTGAACTTTAGACATCTAAATTTAGAAAGTGCTTGTATCCTCTTTCTTAAGCCTCTTGGCATACAGACAAGGAAGGCTTAATACTTCCTTTATAGATCATATGCATTAGTCAGAGACTTTTATCAATCTAATTTAAGGCATACCTGAGGACTCATAAACCCTGAGTATTTTTTTCAAGTGATCTTAAAAGCCATTTTGGATCTGTTTTCTATCCCAAGGAACCATTAGTCACTCACATCATTGGAGAAACTGAGGCAAGGTGAGGTAAAGGTCTAGAAGCTATCTTTCACTGGTCTACCATCAACAGCAAGACTCCCCCACCCCCTGTTGTTTTAGAGAGCTCTGCTCGATCCCCTAAGTGGGTTCTGCCTGCTCCAGAATTGCACATCCAAACCAGTCCTTGGTTTGTGTTCTTACGCTCTGTACCCAGGATAACATCCTTCAGAAAGACAGAGCATGACAACATGACAGCAAACTAGTAGATAACTAGGTTACCAATCCCATACCTCATGACAGCAAACTAGTAGATAACTAGGTTACCAATCCCATACCTCGGGATGGAAGAACTTCTGCCCAGTCTTCTCAAGTTACAACATGGGCGAAATGAAACTTGCCCCCCTCCTCACCTAGTGGGAGTATTTCGAAGATTAAAAGCAATAATTGGTGAGAAAACGCCCAGGCTCTGAAGATGAAAGGTCCCCATGACCCTGCATCTCATTAGCTGGATTTATTGAGATCTCTGCGTGGTTTAATGGCTAGGAGGAGTTCTCTGGCTGGCAGCTCCAAGTCCTGGGTCTCTGCTTCGGAAGCAAAGGATCATTTGCTGCACATTTAGTCAAATTAACAGCACCTCAGTCTGGGACAGCAAGGGGATGGCTGGACCCCACCTTGGGAAGCACTGTCTCATCATCTTGAGAGGCCCCTGTGTGGAGAACTTTCTATCTTCTGTAGCCTCTGGAAGCTTTTGGCAAGGAGTTCCCCATGGGAGCCCTGCTTCTGTTCTTTGGACCGTTCAGTATGCTTTCTCTGGTCGTTCTGTTTCTTGAACGTATAGACCATGCTCCACCACAGATATTGCTCATCTAATTGCCTCACCTCTGTCTTACTAGAATCTTTACCTTCTCCCCTTCCCATGCCCCACTCATTTCCTATGGCTTTACCATGCGTGTGGCCTAGACCTCACACTAGTCTGACTGAAGCCAGTATCACCCCATTGCTCGCACAGCCTAGGCTTCCATTTTCACCTGTGTGTTTAGTCACCCTTTAATGCTATTGAATTTGCCTGGATTTTAATTTCTGTAACTGTATTGCATGTTCCTCCACTAGGTTGGGTTTCTACAATAATAAAAAACAAACAAACAAACAACAACAACGAAACCCTTCTTTCTGAAATGTTATGTTTTCATTGCCGCGAGACTAAAATTGCATGGCCTTCTGTGTCAAGCTACTCAGCTCTTTTGAAATCCACAGCTTGCCATCTACTGTAGTATTTACCCCACCCAGCTGGTAATCCCAGCTTCCAAGTTGCCTGTTTCAGAAATGGCAGACAGCTTACTTCCTGCAAATAGAGTGATATTTTCTTCGATCAGTGGTGCAGGGACAGGGTTTTTGTTGTTGTTGTTGTTTTAATGATTTATTTATCCTTACTTTTCATTTTATATGCATTGGTGTTTTGCTTACACATATGTCTGTAAGAGGGTGTCCAATCCCCTGGAACTGGAGTTTTGAGCGGTCATGTAGATACTGGGAATTGAACCCATGGTTTCTGGAAGAACAGGCTCTTAACTGCTGAGACATCTCTCCAGTCCCCCAGGATAGTTTTGATAAGAATACTTCTGCCATTGGTCAAAGATTGTCTGAGATAAGACCAAGAAATAATGTTTTCTTCCAACTAATACATGATGTCTGTGACTGCCAGTCAGCCTGTTGGTTACCTCCCCATTGGTACTGGTTTTTGCCTTATGGTCATAATAATCACGTCAAATTCTTCGCTGAGGTCTCTCTTGCCTACTTTGCTTTTACTCCACTCCATACACCATCCCCCCCCAAACACACACTGTGTGGCTTTTCCCTGGAAAGAAGTGACAGTTATTTATCTGGATTTTTCCTTTTTATGGATGTGAGGCTAGCATCTAGGCATCACCAGGCTCATTCCCTTATAATCTGTCTCATTGATCATCTCTGGAATCAGCTTGTAGCTCTTAGATTCTTCCCCCTCCCCAACCCACAGTGCCTCGCTTCTAGCCAAACTCTTATGAATCACATTTTCTTCAAAGGCTCTACAGCAAGGTGGCCGTTCTGCAGGGAAGTGTCCTCTGAACTGGGTGCAACTTGTCTGGGATTTGAGGTTCAAACTCATTTAGGCCAGTTAGGTGTCCTTATCCATCCAATTCTTCTCACCTTGGGTGCTGTTTCCTTTTTGGTCATCGTTGCTTTCCAAACGTTGTTAGCTGGGAAGCCTGGAAACAAGGCTAGAACTGTGTCCTCCTCTGAAGGTCCCTCAGCATCCTACCAAGGATGCCAGCTGAATGGAGACTTCTGATACTTGGCCCCAAGCACAGCAAGCCACCCAAGGCCTCTTCTACTTTTCCTGTGATCCTTGCTAAAATGCTAATAGCTGTCAGAGAGAGGCAGAGACAAAGGAAGCCCTGTGTGTGGTTTAGTGGCTGGATTGAAATACTGCACCTCTCCAGGATGCTGTCCTTTGTTGTACCAAGTAGAGAGACACATGTACGTGCCTCATTCTGAGGGGAATGAGTGTTCTATCCCAGAGTCCTGTTTGCAAGGAAGATGTGAGAAAAGACCTGAGAGGAAGAAACTTGGGTTAGAAGTTAGACTGCCAGACTTGTCATTGGTACCCACTGATAAATAGTCTCAGATCGCTGTGTCCTTTTCTGTAAATCTAGCCTGTCCAGTCAACTAAAGGGAAACTGGCAGGCCCTTCCCACCACCGATTCTGTCCTGGCCCAGCTGGTACTCTCCCTGCAGGTGGCCTCATTTGCAAATAATGTCACCTCTGTGGACCATACTTTGTTCTACTTCAGGGAAGGAGGGATGGCCTGTTCTGTAGGTTTCTAAGTGAACAACGACTCTACAGAAGTAGAAGAAGTGAGACCTGGGAGTACATCCATCCTCACTCTGCCATTAAACCCGAGCAGATGGACAAGTAGCTGTGAATCTTTCCGTCAGCTTTCACTGGAGACAGGTTTTATTGCTGCCTGGTTGATCACTAACGGACGGCATCTTTGTAAACGTTCACGTGGTCCAACATCACAGATGACTGTAATGCCCTCATCTAGTACAAACACAGATGTGAAACTGCTTGGGGATAGGGTGGGGACTCGTCGTCCTATCCTGATCTCCTTTACAGAGCTCTAGAATGTGTTCGATGGATGTAGGACAAACACGTAGTAATAACAATAATTACTAATGAGCTTGTACTCCCTGCAGGCATTCGGCGCCTCAGCAGGTGACCTCAACTAACCCTTAATTAATACGTAGCGCGCCAGTCCATTTTGTAGATGCAAGGACAGAAGGACCTCAACTTGAGTTGAGGGGAGACATCTTGATAGATGCCAGTTGCACCCCGATGGCCTCATTTTCTATCTGTGGGACAGGCTGTGACTGAGGGCAGGGATGTGACGGCTAGAAAGTGAGGAAAAGGATTAAAAGTCTACAGATGCAGCCTAGAGAGGGAGGAGGCAGAGTGCGGGGTGCCTGAGGAAGGCTGGTGTGAAGTGGGAGGCCTTCACAGTTGAGTGCCACAGACCTCCATCCTCACCTGGGAACTTTCCAGAAATACAGTCTGGCGCTCTGCAGACTGTCGGAGGAGTTGCAGGAGTTGGAGGTGAGGCCAGGAGACTGTTGTAATAAGCTCCTAACTTTAAGGGACCGGACACAGTCCACCATTCCAGAACCACTGGTGTGAACAACCGGGGAGATGGATTCTGACGATTCCGCCCCAGTGTTTAACCCCCTTGTATGTTAAACCCAAGGCAGTGTCCGATGTCTGTGTGGTCAGAGCTTCTAAGCACAGTCACTTCTTCCTACCTTCCTTAGTCTGTAACCTGAGCCCTGTCACTCAACTCCTATTTTCTGCCTGTGTACTGTGGTTAATGACACCAAACTCCCATATTGGGACAGCCAGACAGCTGTGTAATTAGTGGTTGTGATGCATCTGGAGCCTAGAGTGCTACATAAATACTGCAGGGTAATAACCGTTTTATGGCCTTAAATGCCGCCTGCAACTTGCACTTCTTTCCTGAATGGCAAAGTTTAAAGTTAACTGAACAGTTTGATGTTTGTCCTTATTTTTGACACATCCTGTAGCCTGATTGATTTTCTTTTTCATGCTTCCTTTAACTCCTAGAGAATGCAGGGAACGGGGAGGTTTGAAAAATCAGTGTCTTCTGAGGAAGCAGCCTTGGAAATCATCACATCACTGTCAGGCACAGCATCTGCAGAGGCTTGGAACGGAAAAGTGAATGGTGCCCTGTGGGCTCAGAGCCCATTAGGGCCTGTGGTGCCGCTGAAGTGCTTAGAATTCTAATGGTGCAAACTGTGAACCAGTTTTGTTTGCGTTTGCTTGTTCGGTTTTTTTTTTTTGTTTTGGATGAGAGCTCGCCACATAGCCCTTGGATAGCCTCATAATCATTGTAGTTTGGGCTGGTCTCAGAGTTATGGCGACCCTCTTGTTTCATCCTCCTGAAAGTATTGGCGTCATAGCTGGGGTTCTGCTTCAAGCTGCGGATCTTTAAAACAAGCCCATGGTGGGCTGCCTTGTTTCTGTATGGCTTTGTGGTAGTGGCCCTCCCCGTCCTCTTCAGAATGCAACAGTTTAAGTCATATTTTCTGCATGACCATTCTCTGTCCAACTTCAGCAAACACTTCCTTTTTAAGGCAAGACTCCTTGCTCTCTTGCACGTTCGCTCTCTTGAGGGTAGGAATGGAAGAGTGCATTATGGGTCTTTTTCTCTCTGTGTGAAGTCTGAATGGCCAGAAATCACTCAGATAGAGAAACCCTGCAAAAAGTATTTTCTTTGAGAGTGTGACCAGGGTTGTGTTTCTGTGGAGAATACAAATATGGATTGATAGTCAAAGATAACTGCATCAAAGAGGCCACTGTACCAGCAGCGTGGTATGAAGGAGAAACTTAAATGCTAAGTAACCATGGTTTCTATTTCATATTACACGACTTTAATATTGGAGCATAATTACTGGGCAGGAAAAAAAATCCACCCTTTTATTATCATTTCCTGGAATTTCAAATTATACACCACTATTGCTGAATGAAAAAAGAGAAAAGAACAGAAAAGTTGAGATTGCCCAGGCTCAAATCAGCAAACTGATGTATATACTAAATCTCCAGGAGAAGGCTTGCTTCTCTCCAGTCTTCTGCTGTGGGGAGAGAGGACCGCATGCTCACAATCACCTAAATAACAAGTTAAGACTTGTTTTCATCCTGGGCGGGAAAACAAGTTCTACCACTTGTTAATAAACTTACAATTTGCCATAAAGGTAACGGCTGCTGTCATTTCTGAAGTAACAACCCGAAATTCTGAAGTCTTGGTGCTCAGGGCGACCAAAGTTACCCGTGAGCCACTGGGTGAATGACAGAGTACCTGGGAAGTTGCAGTGAACCGAGGAAAGCTTTCTTGTAGTTGGTCCAACTTTACAACTGTCTGGAGTTGCTCATTGCAGTCAGAGAAGTGTTTCTTTCCAAGTCCAAATAAGTCGAAATGAGCTGGACAGTAGACTGTAAAAGCAAACGGAGGGGGAGGAGAGATGTGGTTCCATCTCTGCGTAGTCCAAGTCTCTGCGTAGTCCAAATCTGCTTGCACAGAGAGAGCTTGCTGAACTGAGATAGCTGTGTTCCTGCTAAGTTGCAAGGCCTGACAGCTAGCAGAAGGGAAGGGGGTAACTCCTCCTCATCTTCCTTACCAGCATTAAGCCTTCAGATAAGGCAAGAAAAATGGCCAGCCATTCAGACAGTGTGCCCTTCATAGTAGAACATGGTCCAGCTAGAGACATTTTCTCATTTTTTTTATTACCCATCTTCCTTGAACTCCTTTTTAAAAAAAAATCCGGTGTAAATTATTGGTTTGCAACTTTTCTGAAATTGCTCTAAGAAGATCAATAGAAAGTGGCGAGGAAAGAGGGCATAATTTCTCCACCTTCATTTCTCTGAAAGCAGCTACTCTCGACTTGTGTTCACTTCCTGCCACGTTGGTAATAATTAATGCAGAGTGCACACTTCATCTGCAGGAGCTTATCAAAGAATAAGTGCATTCAATCATTGTTTGCGTACCCATAAAGCATTGTACTATTAGACCGTTTGGTCGGTGAGCCTCTGCAATAAAGAAAATGGGTTGATTGAAATAGATAATACGGCATTCTCTTGTTACATCTTAAAACAGAGACTGTTGCTGCTCAGAAAATGAGTATTTTTTTTCTCAAAGTCTCCACTGACAGTTTCTGTGGTTTCTCTTTTTGGAATTCCCCTAGTCACCACTGTTCGCACCAAACACACCTCACCTTCAGTGTCTACTTTCATACGAGGTTAGGTTTTTATTTATTTATTTTTTAACGCTGTAATCAGACCAGACCTTAACACCTCGAAAGCAAACATATCCTAAATTTCTTTTTGTCCTAAACCAGTAGCTTATGAAGTTGCCACAAGAGCCAGCATAGGGTTGTATCACATGCCCTAACGCGTTTCCTGTGAAAACGGAGACTTCTGACTCCGCCTGTTTTAACACCACAAAGCACACCAAGATGTATTATGTTAGACTGTCTCTTTTTAAAGGTGAGCCAGCCCTCACGGCCCAGTGCCATGTAGTGACACTTCAGTCTTGGCTTATGTGCTACAGTCCACGTGTCGTACATACCCAACAGGTCCCTTTGAGCCAGTGTTACTGAGCTGAAAGAGTTCGTGCCAGCACTGAAGTCAGACTGGGCAATTTCTGTGTGGGGCTCCTGGAAACCAACCATTAATCTGAGATACTCCCACAGCTGGAGTTTCTCAGCCTCTGGGGCAGTCTCTCCTGGAATAGGTAATATTTATTTCATTTAATAAGAGTTTGTTCCTGAAGGTGGTCTTTCTGAACCTGGGTTTTAGAACTCAATCTTAGTAAGCAGTTGACCTCGAGGAGACCAATTGTGTTCTTAGACACTGTGTGTGTTTGCGAATGCTTAAGAAAAACCCAGAAACCATTTAATATAGTTTACATTCTTGGAAATCTCACAAACCCAATTCTGTGAATACATGAAGAAAAGAAAATTGACCCCGTAAAACCGAGTCCTTGCCTCAGCTCAGAACCCAGCATGGCAGAGGGTGGACTCAAACATTCGATGATGGCATCTAGAATGAGCAGAGGTGCAGGCCAAGGTCTCCCCATGTACTTGGAATCAGGATAAACACTTATTACATCCTGCAGTTACTCAGGATAAATGTTTATCATCGTCTCAGTTTAACCCCCCCCCCTCATTTAATAGTGACGGTTGGGAGTCAACTTGCTGTTGTGGCTGGTGGGCTGCAGCTTTCCCCTCAATACCGAGGGGAACAGAATCAAAACTGTGAATAAATGCAGAATATCAATGACCCTTCTCCTCCATCTGTGTAGCATGTTCGACTAGTTTATAAAAAGTAAGTAGAAATTTACTGCAAAAGTAGGTGTGCAGTGACGCAGGTTCAGGTGTGGCTAGAGTGTTTTCTATGATCCAAGTGGTGACAGAAGACAGCTGCCAGGGTCCCACAGGGCACAGGAGACACACTCAAGTGCAGGGTTGAAGAGAGGTTGATGAAGGGATGACAGGTGTAGGCAGGTTTAGAGAATTTGAAGCATCCAGCTGTGCTGAACAGTGAGAGGCCTGTGAGGATGAATAGGCAGCAGGAGGGAACTGTGTTTGGGAGCCTGGGGATGCCTAGAGGAGCCCCTGGAGAATGGCTAAAGCTAGCATCATGGAAGCCCACATCTGCTGCCTACATTGTAGCACACTGCCATGAGAAAGAACACTGCAACAAACACAGGCATCTCTCCTTGCCTTGCTACCACTAAGAGAAGGTATCTGGAAGCTAGAGAAGACGGGGCCAAGCAGTGCACATATGAGGTCAGTGCAGTGCAGCTAGTGAGGCCAACATAGTGCAACTAATCAGGTCAGTGCAGTACAACTAGTGAGGCCAATGCAGTACAGTCAGTGAAGTTAGTGTAGTGCAGCCAGTGAGGTTGATGCAGTGCAGCCAGTGAGGTTGATGCAGTGCAGCCAGTGAGGTTGATGCAGTGCAGCCAGTGAGGTTGATGCAGTGCAGTCAGTGAGGTTGATGCAGTGCAGCCAGTGAAGTTAGTGCAGTGCAGCCAGCGAGGCCAATGCAATGCAGCTAGTGAGGTCAATGCGGTGCAGCTAGTAAGGTCAGTACAGTGCAGCCAGTGAGGTCAGTGCAGTGCAGCCAGTGAAGTCAGTGTGGTGCAGCTAGTGAGGTTAATGCTGCCACTAAGAAGGCTTCTTGGAGGGAAGGGATCCACTGTGAGAAACTTGCTCATCTCTTTCAATCTGGGATTCCAACTCATTGATTTCTTACAGGGTTGGCTGGAAGATGATGGATAGGTGGGCCACAAACAGAAGGGATGTGGCCCCCCACAGTATCCCCCCAAATCAGAATTTCAGTGGTTTGACTTTTACAATCTGAAAGTAAAGGCTAACATTATATTATGGTTCTATTCTATCCTAATCGTGGGGAGTGTCAGTTAGCAGCACTTGCTGCTAAGTGTGATGGTTAAGCGGAATGGTTGGAGTCCTACTGAGTCAGCCCTTGTAGCTGCATGCCTGAGGCCATTCATCTTCAAAGCTCTGCTACTCGGTTTTATAATAGGGGTCACTAGATCAAGCCCTTCTGTGAGATTCTTGGAAAACAAAATGGAAGGATCACTGTGACATGCTCGGCCTAGGCCACAGTCAGCACTCAGTCAATAGAACTTCTCACTACTGACTCAAACTGCAAAGAGTGGCCAGCCTCAGCTGTGGCCCTGTCCAAAGAGTTCCTTTCTCTGCACAGGGAGTTGGAAAGATGAGGTGATTGGCTTGTGGTGCTTCTGGGGGACTTGTTGTTATTGTTGATAGTTAGTTAGTTAGTTAGTTAGTTAGTTAGTTAGTTAGTTAGTTAGTGGTAATATAAGCTCAGTAAGCTGAAAAGCACCCTACATCTTTGCTCTGTTGCTAAAACACAGCGGGTCTCAATCTTCCTAATGCCTTGATGATCCCTGACCACTAAATTATTTTCGTTGCTGCTGCATAACTGTTAGTTTGCTACTGTTATGAATTGTAGTGTAAATATCTGATATGTAGGACATCTGATATGTGATCCCCAAAAAGGGTCATTCAACCACCAAAGGGGTCCTGACGCCAAGGTTGAGAACTGCTATTATGGAAGGCCTGAACCTAGGTAACTTGTGAGGAAAAGCGGCTTCTTTGGCTCCTGGATCTGGAGGGCAAAATGTCCAAGCTATGTCTTTGCTATGTTCTGGGCCTTAAGTGGCACCGCAGCAGTACCATGAAGAACAGGCGGAAACCGAAGTCTCACTTTGTAACAACCACTCGCCAGGGCCTTTGCCAGAATGTTTTGGAGACAGTTATCTCATTCAACCAGGCTTGGCTTCCAGGACTCAGTACTTCCTAGCTGCCAACACTTGGAGCACATAAGAAACCAAATCAAACCACTGTCAGTCACACTGTAACAAGTGTCCCCCTACAGTTGGGGCAAGGAAGACTTGCTTATCTCCCTGATGCTGGGAGCCTTCAGGACAAGCAGGAGGCCAGAGTCAAAGGAAATGAAGTATGAGGGTGTGAAGTTGGGGTCCTATAACCTGGGCGTGGGTGTTCAGAGCGATGTGGGATCCAGTCCCAGAGGTACATCTTAGTGTGGGACCCATATTCTTCTTGGCTGTCCCATACTGCATACCAGAAACACTGTGATCCCAGGTTTCATCCACCTGCCTTGGCCTCCCTACCTTCATACTTAGGCTGCATTGAAAGATTTCTCAATGCCCTGTTCAGAATCTTATTCTCAGGAAATAATCACTGGTTGGAGGGATGGCCCAGTAAACAGGAAAACCTCATGCAGAAGAGATGGGGGGGGGATTAAAGCCGTTGAGATAGAGCCAGTCAAAGAACTACCACAGATACTAATACAGCCTGTCTCATTTGCATAGTCTCAGAAATAAAGACTGGAAGAGGTTGGAGGAGCATGAGGGGAGCTGCAGACTTGAAGGCCAGTGGCTCTGAGCCCAAGAATGGTGTTACTCTTGAGTCTCAATCATGCCCCATATTGCTAGCGTTTTCCTCAATAACTTCTTTCCTGGCCTTAAACTTCTTATTGAGTCTCCAAGTAATGCCTGACCCCACCCCAACCCACGCACGCACGCACCAGAGCACACTGTACTCTGGGGATCTGGCCTGCCTGTATTCATGTCAGCTCTGGGGATCAGATCTCCAGTCCTCATACTTGTTTGGCAACTGCAATAACCATGAGCCATTTCTTAACCCTCTAAGCATTTTAAAAATGACCTGACCTTGGGAACGCAGCTGACTTGACCACCTTGTTGTAGAGAATGGATTAAAATATATATGAAAGCAAAGTAGTCAATAAATTTGATTTTACAGCAACTATTTTACTGTGTAGGTTGTGTTAATAAAAGGATAAAGGAGAGGGGATATGTTCTATGGGGGGTCTGGGGGAAGGGAGCGCCTTAGCAGGCCCATGCTGAGACATCCCTTCCCCCTGAGGGACCAGCCACACAGGGTATAGTATAGAATAGAGTTTATTCAGGGCATGGGAGGGGAGTTAGGAGGGTAGTAAGGGCAAAGAAAGAGAAAGAGAGAAGTAGAGAAATAGAAGAGTAGAGGAGGAGAGTAGAGGCCGGCCATGAGCATGTGGAGAGAAGTGGGGAAGGGAATGGGGAGAAAGAGGACAAAAGGGAAGAGCAGGAGAGAAAAAGAGGGGGCAGGAGAGTGAGGAGGGCTAGAAGCCCTTTTTATAGTGTCAGGCACACCCGGTTGTTGCCAGGTAATTGTGGGGGTGGAGCTTAGACAGAATGCTAACAACATAAAGTGAAAGTGGACATGTCTGGCAGATGGGCCATGGCAGTCACCAAACTGTGACAGCCAGTATTAGAAACATTCTTCTTGTGGTCCTGTTCAGAGAGAAATGGCGCTAGAAAATAACCATTAGAGTCTATACCTAATGGACTCAGTTTCATCTGAGTCATCTTATTGTGAGGAGTGGAGTCAAAGGGTCAGAGCAGAGGAGAAAGTCAATGTACACATGTCCTCATGTGGACAGGAGGCTGCTTATTATTGGATATATACACTTGTATGGTTTCTGTTGGTGTCATTGACATCTGAAGTGACTCAAGAATACCACAGACAAGTTCCCTAAAGCAATGGATACCTGCAGAATAATCTGAGTTTAATCACTTGGGAATGATAACCCGAACTTAATAACCTATTAGAGACACATAATACACTCAGGAAGGTGTCTAAAAATCTATAGTAAACATCTCAGAGGTAGTCAAGAACCGAGTGTATCTTCTTTCCATAACCACCTATTTAATGGAGTGGCATTCACAGGGGTGGAACAGTGTCAAGTCACTCTTCCATTCTCTGTCATGGGGGCCCCAAAGCAAAGCCTATTCCATTAGAATAGATGCTTCTAAAACCAGGCAGTTCCGGAAGACTCAAAAGTTGCCTGGGGAAGACCCAGGACAGCTCTTGATAAAGATGCTTGCCTGACCTCACTCTTGTTCCTGCATGGTGTCAGTGGTGTTAATACCCGAGGGGAATCCTTGCTTCCTACAGCACTAGCACGAGATGCTTCCAGCCTCCTCAGTCAACCCAGACCTAGAGCTAGAAGACCTGTCCCGTGCTACTTAGGAGACCATAGCCTGGTTACTCTAGTGATGGCATCGTGCATTCCCTTTTCAGTTGTTAAGGTTTGAAAGTCTGACCCTAGCTAGCCTTGCAAGACACTGCTGTTAGACCTGTGGGTGCCAGAGAAGGGCCTTTGAGAGCCCGTGGGAGGAGGAGACCTCCTCAGCTGCTCTACCGGCGCCAGCATCCTTTAAGGACATCGGGTTGGGTTTCATCTTCCTCTCACTTGGAAAGTGGCCGTTCAGTGTGTTCAGCAAACAAACCCATACTGAGCATCTGATGTGTATTTAGCATCTGCCTCTCTGCTTTAGGTGGTGCTAACAACAACTGAGCTAGGGAGGGGGACTGAGGTTTGGTGATAAGCCAGCAGCCCTGCTAGGATAACTTCCCTTGGAATTCAATCCCCATCAGCCTTGGGCTTCTGCCTTGAACGCATTAGCACTCTGCCTGCCTGCAGAGGCCAGCCTGTAGGTCTCTCCATCCCTACCCCCCAGGACCTCCGTTTTGCCCATCTCCTCACTCTTCAGCAGTCGACACAGTCCTCTTGCAAGATGGCTCAGTCTGTTTGCCTTTGGACCTAGTCAAGGAAAGCCAGTTCCCATCAAGCCATAGACTCTCGGCAGAAATGATTATGCAGCCTTGGGAGGGGAGGAATAATGATTTAGAAATGCTGAGCAGATCTATCAAAGTCTCCTCTCTTCCGGTACCACTCAGAAGGGAAAACAGCCATGTATTCTGACCTCAGTCATACCCCCATGACCCGCAGCATATAGCCTGGCAAACTCCTGCTTAACCTTACTGCCCAGTCCCACTGTTGCCTCTGAACGAATTGCCCTCATCACCTTCCTACCCAGCCTTGCTCCTGGGCTTCTGTATGTTGGCACCCTCAACATTTCTGCACGTCTCCTATTCTTGTACCCCCTTCCTCCTCATACAAGAGCTGCTGGAAAGAGAGTGTCGTCTTCGCATAACCAGTGTCCAGGTTGGGTCTAGGAGCAGCGATGGATAATTGTTCGATGAGCACCTGCAAACGGCTATGGATCATTTATCCACGTGTAGTGTGCAAATCTGTCATTGCTCCTTTGGCTAAGGCCACTGGGAGTGGAAGAAATTTGCCAGTACAAATAGCCTCAGACAAGAGCTGACTGTAAAGGAAAGGTTTACTTCAAGATTTGGTTTCTTCTTGTAGTGGGAGCATGTTGAATATTCGCATGCAGCAATTAGGAAGACAAATGTCCCACTGTGCAAACAGCAAGAAGATATGGCTGCTGCCCCAAGAGGGACTGCTGTCCCAAACCCTAGGAAGACATACACCATCAAGATAACAGCAGGGAACAGGAAGAGGTCCATTCTTCTTGTCGGTTATGCAGTACAAATACTTTCTCCTTTAAAAATCATTGGAGCTACTTGCTGACTGTCTTCTTAACCCTTTAATTACAGACATGCGGAAGCTGTTTCCCTACCCCTGCCAGGACCTATAAGAAGGCCTCCTTCCTCCCCGCAGGCTTTTGCTCAAGCATTTTGCATCAGGTGACAAATGCTTGCTGTGCAGAGTGCAGTGGAGTCTGGCCTCTTGCAGAGCCGCAATGCTCCACTAACGAGTCCAGACTGGTTTCTTTTTCCTGTACACCACAGAACACTTCCTGTGCTTGCTGGGTTTTTTGCTCTGTGGTTTGCCTGGCCAGGCATCTGAAGTGTTACTTTTCCATGTGTTTGTTGTCTTAGAAATATTTCCTTTGTGAGAAGTTATTTTTAAAACGACTGATCAACTACAGAGATCGAAACCTAGGAGCCAGGCTAAAACTGTAGTCTCAGGAGGTTTTGTGTCTCAGAACCTACCACCCTCCTAGACAGCCCATTAGGCTCCTCTGCCCCTCTACCTTTATTTGTCTTACTATAGGGAGGCATCAGGATTAGTTGGTGTAATTCTGTAAGCAGTATTCTCCAGAAGATCAAAACTGAGAGAATATACACAAGCATATACATACATACGTACATATATACATACATACACACACACACACGCGTACACACGTGCGGGCATGGACACTCATACACACAAATTATCTTCCCACACAGTGGGACTAGGTTGTCCAACAATGGTTGCTTACATCCCAGAGAGGCAGAGAATATGGGAGATTTTTCAGACCAAGGAGCTAAACAGCTCAGTCTCAGTTCAAAGCGTCAGGCTTGGAGGCTGAGGAAATAGAGTTTCCTGGTAGCAGTCATCCGTAGGCATACCCCAAAGGGAAGAAGAAGGCTTGCACATGTGTGTGGATGCTGCCTACCTCCAAGTTCTTTCCATTTGCACAACCGTCTATTGAACAGTGCCACCTATGTTCAGGTGGATCCCCAACCCTCTAGTCACTCTCTCACCCGTCAATCCTCTTTGGAAATGCGCCCACAGACACGCGGGTGTGTTCTTGTACCAGTCCTAGATAGATAGCTCTTAATCCTGACAACCTGTCATAAGGTCAACTCATCATAGTTGCTACAGATGAACAGCTACTTGAAAACTTGCAGGAAAAAAAAAATCCAGTAACAGGCTTAATACTATAAAGAAAATGTACTCAATTCTCATGATAAAATATGATAAGTCAGCCTTCCTAAGATGACCATTTGGTGACATAGGATTGGCTGCAATTATTCAGATGGATGCAAATGAGCTAGCCAACTTTGGGCAAGGTACATTCCCCTTGGACCTCGGGTTCTATGCTAAAGAGTAATAGTACAGTGCTGCCTACCTCATAATGCTCAGGAGAGCTTGTGTGGGAGGGTTGTGAAGGGCCCAGTACGAGGATTTTAGAAGGGAGAAGTCATGGTTTCTGACTCGGAGAGAGCTTGGTGTTAGTACTCAGCTCCACAGCTTACCAAGTACACCTCACCACTTTCAGCCCACTTGCCTACCGAGTAGGATCGTATACCCACGTACAAGCTTGTATCCATCCAGGTATTGCGTATGGAAAACGCCACTATGTAATGACCGCTGTCAGTAGACAGTAAAGTGTCCAGAGCAGCATCGTATTTGCCCAGTGTTATAGATCATTCCAGAAAGATGACCTTGTCTTACAGTTTATTTTCTACACCGTTTTCTTGGGTTGGAATGGAGTTCTAAGGTAAGAGTGCTTGCTTAGTATGTACAAGGTCCTGGGTTCCAACCCCAGTGCACACACCTGTGTGTGTACATACACACACACAGGTCTTCTTAACCATTAGATTACTCATTTACTTTGTTCTGAGCCCAATTATGTTCTACAAAATAACCAATACACTTGAAGTTATCTTAATTGATGATAGCTTTACTCCCCTGCAGGGGCCACTTAATAAATATATTTAATGGAAGCCAATAAATACCACGTAGGTGTAGCCACAATTGCAAGAGTAGAGTGTAATTGTAAGCGACCTTTGTAAGGTTCCCTCCTCTCTACCTCCCCCTTTCCATCGTTTTATTCGTTCATCTTTTCTTTCTCCATCTCCTTTTAATTCAAACGAAATTACAGAGTATATCATAAAGACCAAGTCTCGCCGCCTCCCCTGACCTCAGCTACCCACATCTTCTTTGTAGGCAGACGTAGTCTTAGGTTTCCAGAATCTCCTCCATAACTGTTTTGTTTATTGCAAATTCTGGGCCACAAATCTCCAGGGAAGTTGCCACGTGTGACTACCATAGTTGAGTTTATAAAAAAAAAAACAAAACCCTTTTTTAAGAATAGGGTAAGAAGTAAAGCATGCCGCCTGGACGCTACTTCAGGGCAGATGAGGGGAATGAAGCCTATGTGGGTGAGGGCTGAAGGAATATGAGTATCCCCCAATATACCGTGAGAGGAGCAGGGGCACGACACCCACTGCTGTCTTGCAACATCCCGTCAGTTTAGGAACAAGAGCTCTGGACCCCAGCTAGGATCCATATATAGAGGATGACTCAGTCCTCAAGCTGGCAAATTCCTCAGTTCTGTTTCCAGCCTGTGAGATGAACTGTGATGTGGCGAGCTTGGGTCAGAGTGAGTGAGCGGCTGCTGATGGGTGCGTGTTCTTGGTATGAATTACTGCAATTATATTAACTACACCAATTTACATGAGTGGTCCATTGTGAGGAATGACTGTGAAAACTCAGTCACCTGCTGCCAGTACAGTGGTGAGCTGACAAGCTGGCCTAGCACAGGTTGAGCGCGCCTTGATGATGAGGCCTGGGAAAGCCATACAGGGTACTTGGTACCACACAGGGACACAGAAGGCCCTTGAGAAAAAACTGGAGAGGTACGGGGGTGGGGTGAGATGAGGGTATATGAGAGAGGAAGAAGGAGAGAAAAAGGAAGATTGGGAGGGAAAGAGACCACTTCAGTGAGATTCCACATTTAGTTCTAAATGATGGCAGAAAACTGAATAATGTCAGGAATTTATCTGCTTCTGTGCTATTTTCCATGATATTCAAGCCATGTTGTGTGACTGCAGCAGACTAGAAGGAGTTGCACATCTTAAGGCTCATGGCTGAGCCTTCTGGGAGACTGAGGCCATAGTGTCCCCAGTCAATAGGCTCGAGAGCAAAGCAGATTTGGTTTTAAATTCCACATCCCACCTCCCAAATGGCCATGGGAAAGTGGCTTCACCTCTTTGAAGTTCATTTTGCTCTTCTCTGGGACATAAAAGTATTTACCACTGGGAGCTGCCTGGCTCTACCCTTGCACTGTCGCAGCCACGGGCCGACACAGCCACCCGCAGCTTCATGTGATGTAAACTAGGGAGTCTCTAAAGGGCATTGGCTGGCTCCGTCTTTGGATGGGCAGGTGGATATGGCTGTATGAGCGGGTGGAGAGAAAACTTGGGACAATTATAAATATGTAAGGTAATACATGCGTGGAGCCTGTACCAGAGTCTGGAACATGCCATTCTACTGTTGGTGGGAGAACTTTAATTTTCCTATCTTCATCCTTCAGGATCTTTTTACTCTGAATGTGGGGGGAAAAAAAACAAAAACAAAACAAAACAAAACAAAAAACCCATCTTCCCTTGCCTCCCAGTAGCTACAGTACCAGGGCTGTGACTTAAGAACTGACTTTATGAGAATTCAGTATGTCATGGCCAGGAGCTAACCTCTTGAGGAAATGAACAAACCAACCAACCAATGAAACAAACAAAGCAAGCAGCCAAACAAACAAAACAGACACAAACAAAAACAAATACCAAGGAACAAACCGGCTAAAAGAGTTTCTCTTCTTCATTCCTACAACATCATGTCTGTCCTGTCATATCCTATCTCATGTTATGATGATAGGTACAGGTGGCCAGAGGCTGGTTTAGCAAACAGATGCAATGCTTATTGAGGGAACAGATAGATGGATGGATGGATGGATGGATGGATGGATGGATGGATAGATGGATGGATGGATGGACGGACGAATTGGACACATAGCTGATTCCTGTGTCTGCATTCTGCATCTTGCCTTGCTCTCTGCACCCATGTCTACTGTAATGTTTTGTGCCAAGTAGACCATTATGCTCTAGGTAAATATTTGTTAAATGAATAAATGAATGCCCAGAAGGGATTTGGAAGAAAGCCAGGAAGACATTCCTCTGGTGAAAGGGATTTGTAAAGAGGCAGGCAGCTTCTGGGGGGAAGCGGTGAAGGAGAGAGTTCTCCAGGCTAGAGGCCTAAAGGCTGGGAGGCTGACTGTCTTTGAAGAAGTAGCAGGAAAGAAAGTCTGTCATGGCAGAGGGAAGTCCTACCAGGAATGTAGCTGCACAGGGCTGGGGAAAGTCTACATTTTCCCAGGAGCCACTAAGGGGGAAGAGGCTCCTGGGAGCAGGAGAGAACGGGGTGGTTTGGCAAAGGTAATGAAGGTGGCAGCTGAGTTGGTGCTCCTGGACCTCAAGCCCTCGCCCCCCTTATTAGTAGGGTTTGTCTCTGTGTCTGCCACAGCTCCCACACATGTGTTCTGTTTTTTCCATTTCCCCTTCATCTCACCACACTGTGGCTTCTATCTACCCCAAGATCATCAACCCTCACCCTCCCACAGCCTCTTGCTACAGTAGCACTGCTTCCCTGCCTGGCCTATCTCACCGGAGCAGGCTCTGTCCCTCTTACCACTTCCCCTTCTGAGTGGCTTTGCCTTGTCGTGTCTTCTCTCCTCTCTGGTTGCTCTCTGATCATTTTCTTCTCACACCCTCCATTGGCTTTGTTCTTGCCGGGCTCTTCAGAGGCTGGTCATGCTCTGAGCATTGACCCTCTGTCATCCCTGCGCCTCATTGTCTGCAGCTGCCTCTGCTTGTGGGCTTCCCTTCAGAGATACCCAGGCCCAGGCTCTTGTCTGGACTGCAAGCCTCTCAGACTCGTTCACTCAGCCATCCTGTCATGCTTCTTTCTGACAGGGGAAAAGTGAGGGCCACTGCCATCTGCCATGACTGTTTCTCCCATGATTTTCCCAGCTATAGGAAAGAAGTCACCTCCTTCCCACTGCCAAGGCCATAGAGCATTATCCCTCCTCTGCCAGGCCAGTACCATGCCCCTTTTCTCTGCTTAGAACCAGTTTATCCCAAGCTCTACTCATTTGCTGTGTCAATGTCTGTCAAAATTACTTCCTCCATTTCCACTGATATGGCCGTAGCTCAGACTATTCACACGATAGATAGATAGATAGATGATAGATAGATAGATAGATAGATAGATAGATAGATAGATAGATAGATAGCAGACAGACAGATGATTGATTGATTAATTGGTTGGTTGATCTCACTGCCACTCACCTTCCTTCACTCCCCTCCTCTCTCTCTAACCCTTCCTCACACCCACACTGGAATAATCTTTGTGGCTAACACACTGGGTGCATCTTTCCTGTTTACTTCTTTTCCTCCCTTCAGTGCAGAGTATTTAGCTTCTTCTAACTCTTGGTTTTCTGAGTCCTATTTACTATTCTCTAAGTTCATCTCTAGTCACCCTGGGGCCCCATCTTCCATATCAGCATCTGCCTTAGCCAGCACACTAGGCCATTTCAGCTCTTGTGGCTTGTCTGGCTTAGGCTATATCTCGGTTTGTGTGTCATGCTTCAGCAGCCTGTTTGTCCAAAAGGTAGTCCTCGTTACTGTAGTGTTTTGTGTCTAGGTGGTTGAGTGACCCTTCAAGCAGGTGCAGTATGCTATGGTATCACAAGTTGGCCTTACTCATCCTTCTCTCTAGGACCCTCATCCTTGTGTTTAAATTATACTCCTCTGTGACTGCTATTGCAGGGTCCTGGGCAGTGCTACTCAAGGTCAGAGGTGACTGGTCCAAGCCTGAGATGGGATAGAATGACCAGGCTAGACCCACCCTCCAAAGTCTGGGGAATAGCATTCTGACCATCCTTCTCACACAGAATGTATGATATGAGTTTCTGTCCTTCATTAAGACAGCACTTGACTGAGTGCCTGCTGTGTCCTAGCATACAGTAGTCAGGAAATTTCAAATTGTACCATTTGTACCCAAGTCAGCGTGGCACCTCTTAGCATGGCTACAAATCTATATCTGAGGTCCACTCCCCTAGGAGGAGTTTCTTCCCATTGTCCAACTGTAGGCTCTGTCCAACAACCAGCCTACCTGAGTAGGGCATCTTTGCCTAAACTCACAAAAGAGACCCAGTAGGCTAAAAGTAACATAGGAGCATAGAACGAGGTAAAAAGAGCCCTTGCTTTCACTGTGGTGGTCACGGATATACAGAGATAACTAAACAGAGACATTCACATGCACACAGTCAGACATCCTCAAGAGAGCAAAAGCCTGGGAGGAATTAGAAAGAGTCTCCCAGACTCTAGAAAGCTGGTCATGTGGCAGTCGGAAGGCAGACACCACATGCATTAACTTGATGCATCCAAGGACCAAGAGGAAAGCCAATGTGGCTGAGCTATAAGAGAAAAGAAGGCAGGCAGATGAGACGAGAAGGAAGGACCACAGCCTCTTGCTGTGCCCTCTCTCCTATGTGCTGGTGCAACCAAACCTGGGCTCCTGGTGTTTATTCAGTAAGCCCTTGCTGGATGGAAGGCTCTCAGTAATCCCAGTGCAGCATCAGTGGCCCGAGTCAGGAGCTCCATGTGGCCCCAGTGCCCTCTAGTGACCAGAGACTCCAGCTCAGGGCTGTTTGTGACCTTACTATCTCTGTGTAGTTCATCTTCAGGCCTAGCCTGAGGACCTAGAAAATTCTGGCAAGTTACAGGGGTTTGTCTTCATTAACTCTTCCCTGAATGTGGAGCTCATTCCAGTAAAGCCCCGAGACAGACAGAGACCATTACAGAAAACTACAACCAGTCGAAAGCGTTGTAGAGCTTAGTCCCAACTGATAGGTACATCTACACAATAACTCCCAAGCCTGAGGCTCGGGGATCACTGTGAAAGAGGAGGTGCAGAGATGATAGGAGCCAGAGGATTGGGGAATCTGCTGTGAGTTTTCTAGGAACGGCCAAAGCTACACCCATAAAGTCTTACCAACAGGACGCTTAAAACCTGAGGGGAGCAAGGACAACAATAGACATGCTAAGGTGGTTGATGGGGAAAGCCCACGAGGCCTCACGCCCACACAAAGACCTGTGGGCCACTAAGGAACGCTGAGAGCAATGGTCTTCCTGGGGGAAGAGCACACCAGTAGTTATCCAACACCACATGGCCAGCCCAGAAAACATACACCAAAGTGACATCACACACAGACAGAGCAGGCTACATTTAGGAATATATATGTACGTGTACACTTACATATATATGTACACATACATGTACATGGATGTAATAACAATTAATAAAAGAAGCCGTGAATTTGAAAGAGAGCAAGAGTATGTGGAAGGATTTGAGGGAGGAAGGGGAAAGGGGAAATAACGTAATTGGTTTATAATCTCAAAATGAATTGAAAAACAAACAGAAAAACACCTGTTGTGCTCCACAGCAGATGCATGCCCAAACCTGTTCTTACTCTAGTTTTCTTTCCCCCCCAAACCATTTCCAAAGAGAAAGCACAGAAGTTCCCATTTCTAAGGGCAATGCAGAGAACCGGTGCAAGTGAGAAGTGTTAGCGAGAAATCTCTGGACAGTTTCTCGTCTAATGTTTTGCAGCAGTTTATTGGGCCTGGCACCATTTGGCTGCTGTGACAAGACCACTGCTCGGCTGCACAGTGGCTGGACAGGCACCTCAGACCTCGCGAAGGCCAGGAGTCACAGATGCACTGCAGTGCGTACAGAGGCAGCATCCCACTCCTGCTCTTTGCCTTTGCTTTGGATCCCAACGCATTCTGGGCCCATGACTAGCCACACTACAAACCCTGCAATGCCTTCTCATCGTGTGGCTGCCCCAGGACTGACTGAAGAACCTGTTTTCACCCAGCTTCCCTGGAAGAAGCCCCACTGCCTCCCATTTGCAAATGTGTGCATCAGTAAATCAAAACTGGCAGTGGAGGGCTGGCATTCGTGAGAGGGGAATGGGGAGGTGGGACCCACCCAACCCTCCTATTTCCCAGACAAATCCCCTGATGCAAATACACAGCTTTATCTGAGACAGTCTCAGGGGGAGGTAGGGCTCCTCCAGCTTCCTTGTTAGATCATTCTCTGGACCAATGCGCCCTCGGCTCCTCATTTCCAAAGCCTGGCATGAGTGTTTCCACCCCTCTTGTCACTCTCCACTGAGCCCAGGGATGGAAGGTGGCTCTCCTGGGTGTTTACAGGGTTCCTCTTCGGCTGTCACTTACCCAGGTAGAACACATGCCCTCTCTCATTTGTCTTCATTAGTCAGCTCCCACATTCCTTACACTTGCTCCTCTGGTGATTCCACCATAATGGCTTCTCCCATCTTGAGATGCGCAGCCTTCCCGCTGCAGCTGACAAAACACCTGGAACTCCTGGATTTTCAGGTCAGGTCATGGCCATGTTTCCAATAGAGCTTCCTGTGTCTCCATGTCTTATCTGTTCAGTCTTAGAGGCACCACAGAATAAGATCAGGATTGACACCAGCCTGTGGGGGTGTGGGGAGCTCAGACACCAGCCTGTGGGGGTGTAGGGAGCTCAGACACCAGCCTGTGGGGTGTGGGGAACTCAGACATCAGTCTGTGGGGGTGTGGGGAGCTCAGACAGAGCTCAGACACCAGCCTGTGGGGGTGTAGGGAGCTCAGCTTTCTTGTACACATTTCTGAGATTTCTAGTTAACACACCTTTTCTATAAACCTTTCTGTAAACAAAAGCTTTTTGAAATAAAAACACATAGACCTTTCACTCATCTGAGTTCCGCTCCTTGAGCAACGCAGGTTTAGTTAAAACATTGTTTCTGTCAGCAAAAGTTTGAAAAGAGCCAGAATATCTATTATTGGGAAATTGTACAGAAAACGATGATTTGCACCTTAGGAAACTCATACACTGAGACCAAGATTTAGTTATATGAACAAAAAGAAAGATATGTGCATGTGTGTACACCTATACATGCCTGCGCGCGCGCGCACACACACACACACACACACACACACACACACACACACACACACAGACACCTACCTATGAAACGGTGCCCTGAGCTACTGGGAACCATGTAACTGTTGACCCAGCACATAGGAAGCTGAGGTAGGAGGAGTGATTGTTATGAGACATTGCCTTGAAATAAAACAAGAAAAACAGAAAAATAACATTAAAATTCAAATAGCAAACTGTGGAATCATACATTACTATGTAGTTATATATTATATCTCTCTCTATAATATACAATAATTTAAAAGTCTGTAGACTTTTATTATAACCACTCACAGAGCAAAAGTTATAAAAAAAATCACAAATAAATCTATGAATAGCACATTTTCGCAGAGGTAGGAGAGTTTTAAAATGACACATTTTTATATTATTGCATTTCTCGTCTTGGGCAGTAAGTGCGTATTACTTCTAAGTTTAGTGAGCTCTCAGTACAAGTGTTAGTCTTGCTGTTTACTTCATCTAGAAGTCTGGTGTCTTCTCACACATGCTAAGAGCCTTACGTCCCCCAGGCTGCTTTACATACTGAAGAGCGTCCTCTGGGCTCATCCCAGAATTTGATTTCCCCAAATACCATGATGGTGGTGCCACCTTCAATGTCCAGGTCCTCAGCAGGTATGCCTTCCTCAAGGCCACTTTCAAGTTTTACTTGTATCCTTTGTCCCATTAACCCATTTCCTTCTGTCCTCCCGTTCCCTCCTCTCCCCTTCCCTCCCCTTCCCTCCCCTCCCAAGTCTCCATTTTCCTCTCCTCTCCTCTCCTCTCATCACCCCTCTCTTCTCCTTTCCCCTCTCCTGTCTTCCCCTCCCCTTCTCCCTCCCCTCCCCTTCTATTCCCCATCCATATTCAGAATATTATTCACACTCTTTACAGATGATTTTATTTGGCCCTGTAACCTATTTTTTAAGGCTTGGATCATTTTCTAAGCATCCATATACTTTTCCCACTTTATCCCATTTAACTGAGAGGAGCTAGCTGCTGCCCAGTCTGTCTAGGATGATTGATTCATGCTTCTGTCACACGGTTTTTACAAGCTGGGCCAGGGTAGCATGCATGGCTCTGCGCTCTCCTTCTGTTGCCCCTCCTTCCTCATCAGCACCAATGCTGTCTGTGTTAAGTAAGAACTGGTTCTGTTTGTTTTGTTATAGCAGCTCCTTCCTGAGGCGATGCCTTATTTAGGCAGTGCATTAAAAGCAAAACAAACAAACAAACAACAACACAAACAAAAAACCCAGCAACAAAAAGCCTAGCACACCTACAAATTTATTTCCCATTCCTTTTTATTTTTATACAAGCAATATGAACAGACAATTACAAGATGCGGGTAAGCAGTCAGAGGAAGAGTAGGATTGCCCATTCAGTACCAGGTGTAATGGTGTTTCTGGGAATAGGGATTTGTTTGTTTGTTTATTCCTGGGGTGGTGGCCCAGTCAACAAGCAAAAGGATCTGAGCTCAATTCCTAGAACTCAAATCTTTAGAAAGCCAGGCATCGTAACCCACACTTACCGCCCCAGCTCTGGGGAAGCAGAGACAAGAAGGTCCCTGGAGCTGTCTGTCCAGCCAGCCTTACCTACTTGGTTAGCTTCAAACCAGTGAGAAATGGTCTCAAACCCAAGGTAGATAATCACCAAAGGAACAGCACTCAAAGGTGACCCCATTTTCCACAGTACATGCATACATATACACCCACGCACATGTCCACTCACATGAACGTGCATGTACTATGTACATGCATACACACACATTCACACAGAGACGCAAACTCATACACACTGGAATACTAGACCAAGAGGTGGTAAATCATGTCTATAATCTCAGTAGCTGGAATCTAAAGCAGAAAAATTGCTATGAGTTCTGATAGTCAGTCTACAGACTAGAATGGTATCTCAAAAGGAGAGCGAGATCCTCTCCGTGATAAGAAATTGATTGCTTTAACTTTATTAGTCACAGTGTGGCAGGCTGTTTTCCTGGTTTAAAGGGAATGGTAGCTTTAAGCGTAGAGTTTACAAAGCATAGAGTTTACTTTGTAGTCAAGAAAAGCATTTCATTTTAGTTATTCTCATACTTTGTCCCACATTCATTCTTTACTTTCTGGTTTTCAGGATCTTTGTCCGTTCTAGCGTGTGCTTGATGTGTGTTTTGTTGGGGGCAGAGAGCATGCTTGTGCCATGAACATCAGAGGACAACCTTTGTCGGTCCTCACTTTCTACCTTGTTTGATATGAAATCTCGTGTCCAACCTTTCATAACCCAGGCTGCTTGGCCCCGAGCATCTGGGGATTCTCCTGGCTCCTGGCTCCTGGCTCCTGTCTTGTTACCACATCCAGCTTCATGTGGGTTCTAGAATTCTGAACTCTAAGCCTCGAACCCCTTTATCCACTGAGCCTTCTCCTTGGCCCCTTTACTTTTTTTTTCTACTCTTTCTTTGCTTGTCTTGGTCGCTTCTCTGGCTGTACTGACCGGGAGCAGGGTTCTTTTCTCTTTACAGACTAATATTTTAATACACATGAAAATATCCCCGTACACATTGCCACGGTGCTTTATGCTGGGGTGCATTCTCACTGACTTTTGGTAGGTTGAAGAACTGAGTCCCAGAAAGATCAGATAACCTGCCCAAGGTCTCCCAGTGAAGGGCAGAGGTGGGCTGAATCTAGGCAGCCTCACCCAGAGGCTTTGCCTGGACCTCCAGCATGGGGAGTACACACAGAACCAGGACTGTCCCGCCATGACCCAGTGGACAGTTTTGTACTTTTTTTTTCCAAGCTTCACAAAAATCAAAATATAAATCCGTAACATGAAAATATCATTTCCTTCATTTCAATATATGTAGGTTCAAAGGGCCTGCCTGGGAAGAAAGACAGATAAATGAATCTAGGTCCTGAAAATCAGCGCTCACTCTGCCCCTCACCTGCTTTAACCTTGAGGAAGCCATTGCACACCTCTGTGTCTCTTTTCACCCATTTGCCAAGTAATGAGGGAAAACTAAATGACCTTGGGGGCCTACTCCAAACTTTAAAGGGAAAGTGGGACTCAGGATGTAGCTACGTTGGTAAAATGCATATTATCTAGCAATATAGGAAGCACAGGTTTGATCCCCAACCCCACATGATCCTAGTGAGGTAGTAAAAAATCAGTAATCCCAGCAGTAGCAGGAAGATTCAAAGTTCCAGGTCATGCTCGACTACATAACAGCTTCACGAGATTCCTGAGAACCTGTCTGGGAAAGGAAGAAAGAGACAAGAGTGGAAAGTGTCAGCTGATTTAAGAGTGAACGCCATCATCGAGGAGTGAAGTAAACCGAGGAAGCGTATTGGGTACAGCTGGTGCAAATAGCTCTCTTGTTAGTGAGGTGGTGTTGGAAGCAACTAAAGATTTGTTATGACATATTAAAATTATTATGTGCGCTGTCCCTCGACTGGAGACTCTGAGCAGTGTACCGCCGTGGCTTGTGGAATGTGTCTCAAAGGCCAGGTAATTACTGAGGCGTGACAAATGGCCTCTCAATTTGAAGCCTTCTATGGGAAAGAAGAAACTTCCATGACAACAGCCCTGGAACTTAATTACAGGCCCCAGGACTGAGAAAATGGAGACAGTCAATGGCTGCTGTGGAGAGAGCGAAGACAATAGCTGTGAGCCACCTGGTAAGAATCCGGACATGGTGACATCACAGTGACACGTAATAGCAGCCCACTGCCATCAGGGGCCTTGATGCCGAGCACGGTTCTCCCTTGGGAGCATCATCTAGTCACTTTTTAAGTTAATCCCCTTCAAACACGAGGACTTGGTGTAAGAGGCAAGACTGCTTCATGCCACTCAGAAGTGCTTGTCCAGAGACGGCTTTGCACCCTGAGAGATCATTTATAATTTTTCGTTTTTGAGATAGTGCCTCACTGTATAGCTCTGGCTGGCCTGGAGTTCACTCTACAGATCAAGCCAGCCTGGAACACACAGATACTCTCAGCTGCCTCTACCTCCTGATGATAGGCTTATATCACCTCTCCTGGTCTCACAAATGTATTTATCCATTTATTTAAGACATTTTTGATTTGGGTTTGGGGGTGGCCACTGAGCTCGCCCGTGTTTCTCTGGCATGTTTCTGAAGGCCTGGAATAAGCCAGGTACCTTTCTAAGGCCTGCTGATGCCAAGTGAGACAATGTTCCTGCTTTAATGGAGTTTGACAAACAGTGGGGCGAGACCCAGTCATAAAAAAAGCAATCAATAAACAATCTCTATGGTAATAGAAGCTATGTAGAAAATCAAACTGTGTGATATGAGAGGGACTGGGTTAAGGGCAAGTCCCACAGGAGGTGACATTTGGGCTGAGCCCTACATGATGGGGCAAATGAGCCATGCCAAGGCCTATTAGTGAGCGTTTTATGACGATCGTCCACAGAGAAAAGGCAGGGACTCGGAAAGGCATTCCTTGTTCTAAGAACACAGAGGCTGGTGTCACCGGGTGAGATGTGGGAAGTGCATGCAGTGGACTCCGAGAAGGCAGGTTCCATACAGAGCAGGCGGCAGTGAAGTCTACACACGGGAAGATGTTAGCGGGTTCCGGCCAGGGGCTGTTGAGATCCTTAGTTTCTTTGGGAAGCCTTCTTTATCTCTGAGCTGTTTTGACATCAGGAAGCAAGTGCAAAGGAGAAATGTTTACTGAGGAAGTCAGGCAGCCAGAGTGAAAGTTAATGGGGAGGCTGTGCCTGGTGAAACGCCATACTGAGTTGTTCTCAGGACAGGCCTGTCATGGATAGTGTGGTTGTCTAATAGAAACTGACGTGAGAACATCGTAGCAAACCGAAGCCACGCCCAGGGAGCTACTTCCCCTGCCTCTGAACCTCCCTCAATCTACAGAAAGTAGTGCTTGGGTACTGAATAATCTTAACCACACCTAGCCTGGGGGTGTACTGACTTCATAGAATAATCCCTCTTGAAATGGTAAGATGTTGCTGGTACACAGTTTTCTCCCTACCTATAATGTCTGCGGTAGTGTCTAGGGATTTAATTTCTGTATAATGTATGTGTCTGTATGTGTTTCTATGTATGTGTGAATGCTCAAACATGTGTACACCCTTGCCTGTACTGTTTTTTACTTATCTTTGAAAAGTATTTTTGGAGGTGATTTCCACATTTGAGTATATATAGGGCCTGACTTTTCTGGTGAAGAGGTGTGGGATGGGTGGTTTAAGAATTTTATTGAAAAGTCAGCAAGTTGGTTTATTTGATTTAAAAAGTATTTTATAAACATTCATGCTGATATTTAACATTGACTTATGGTACAAATGGGGTGAAATGAACTAGCTACTTAGGTTAATAGCTTACTATTATGAGACACTGTTCTCTTACTTGGTATTAAAGGTTAATGCCAGCAGACTGTGGGGACAGCCCAGAGGTTTAGGGCAGTGGTTACTCCTGCAGAGGCCTTGGGTTCAATTCCCAGCATCGTATGGCGGCTCACAGTCATCCATAACTGGGGCTTAGACACCCTCTTCTGACCTCTGTAGGCACCGGACACATAGGTGATGCACATGCCTACATGCAGGCAACAGTCGCACGCATAAAATAAATAAATATGGAACAAACTTCTAAAGAGTCAATACCAGTGTTTGCTCACAAGACAAACTGTACTCTCCCGTACCCCATTTCTAAAGGGTACACAATGACCTTTGAGCCCCGAGAGGTGACCGGCCAAAGGAAAAAGATATTGTAAAATTAAATTGATTTAAGTTAAACAAGCATAAGTGACTAGGATTTGGAGGGAAGTTTATCACTTTGGAGTCAGTGTAGATCAATAGCACATTTTTTCTCAGGGTGAAAAACTTTCTCAGATGGTGATTTCCTTCCAAAACTAGGAAAATCCTAACAGGGCAGAAGCCTAAGGACGAGGAAGGGACAGGGCAGCTATGGTTGGGCATGAGGAGCGCCCAACAGAGCTTGTTTACCTAAAGGCGCTGAATTAGAGAACTCAAGCTTCCTTCAGAGCCACAAGTAACCTGGGACAAAGTCTCCTCCCGCAGCTGTTTAGGCTGGCATGGGTTTTCTTAAGCTCAGAGTTGTGAGCTTAAAGGCTGCTAACCGTGGGGGAGAGCAGGCTCAGCCATCCACCACAGGCCGAGCTGTAGGAGCCGTTGCTTCCCCATGCCCACTTCTGAGGGCGAAGAGGAACAACTTCACCCTCTCCTGTGACTCCTTCACCTGACACTGGCAATCGCCGGGCAGTCTGGAAATGGTCTTAAGTCGCATGCTGGGGTTAATTCAAGGAACCAATGAGATCTCAATAGCGCCATCAGTGTCTCCACTGTCAGGCCCAGGGCCTTAGGGGTTTAGTGGCTTTGGCGGCACGACTTTCCACATCTAATATTGTGTGCTTGCCACTTTGTATCCTGCCCTCGAGTCTTAATAAATGAACTCAAGTTCTGGCTGGAAGCTGTGAGATAAATTATGTGTTTCTTATGCCAAGTTGAGTAAATACATTTGAAAGGATCACTAGAGAGTACAATTGAGTTAATTACTTAATTCACTTTTTTTATTTGTCTCTGAAAACTGTTAAAACGGTTTACGCTGTCATAGAAGTTATCCAAAGAGACTGTTGATGGGTCCACAAGTGGTCCGTGCACGTTCCGCCTCTATGCCTGGGACTATTCTTTTCCTGAGTGGACAGACCCCTGGGGCTGGATGTGAGTCCAGTTGACAGGCTGTCCCTCCTCCAGGGAAGACATGGGCTGGCAGGTTGACATGCAGTCTGATGTGATCTCTCTCTCTCTCTTCATTCCAGATGCTGAGGAATACCAGCCTCCAATATGGAAATCATACTGTGAGTACCAACGCTGCAAAAAACTGCTGCGAGTCTTTAATGGCCTGCCTCCTTGTAGTGCACACGAGCCGTCTCATAAGCAGCACTCCTGCCCAATTGCAAGACTTCTCTTCATTGAGGAGAGGGTTATCTCTGTCAGGCTCTGTCAGGCTCTGTCAGAGAGGGATTAACTCTGCACTTGTCCCCCGACCAAAATCTGCAGCAACCACTGACCCTTGTGTGCCATTTTAGGAATGTTCCAGAAGAGGGGGGGGCCTTCTGACGTTCGGTCTGGGGGCATATTCTCATTTTTGTGCGTTGGGCAGCGAGGGCGAATGTATTGACTTCTGTGAATTATGCTCTTTGCTCGTCACCCCAGGGCTGTAATAGCATTTGACATGAACTGCTGAAAAATGAACATACAGTATTCAGTTGGGGTGACTTTTGAGACACATAGATCATGTGTGAGCTTGGGCCACCCAGCAGTTCCTGTCAGGAAGGCGGTAATGGCTATTACCTCCAACCCTCTTTCTCTCTCCCTGGCATCGGGCGTCTGGCCCAGTATTCTCTGTTAGAAGAAAGAGCAGCATGGAGCGCACCATGGCCGGGGCGGGCACTCCTCCAGGCTCACTGCTAGGAAGCAATCTTAAGTGTTGATGCTGTCTTGCTGCTGCTGCCCACTGAGGACCCGCCCTGGCCTTGCAATGCTCAGGTTCTAACCACGCCCCTGACAAACAGGCACCACTGCTGTCTTTCCCTCCTCTCTAAGGGATCCACAGTTTAACAAGGCTTTTCCAAAAGGGCTGGGTGGCATGTAGACGTAAGATCCCGGTGTCCAGAGGCACGCCAGTACTTAGCCCGCAGGCGAGCACTCAAGACTCCTTTTCTACATGTTTAAAAAAGGTAAACTGAGCACGGTGGCATATATCTGTCATCCCCGCACCTTGGACGTAGAGGCAGGTAGGCTTCTTTGAGTTTAAGGCCAGTCTTGTTTACACAGTGAGTTCTAGAACAGCCAGGTCTGCATGATTGGACCCTGTTTCGAAAATTACAGGTTTTCCATGTACGTGTCTGTCTGCTTATCACTGTAGTCATTTGTCACATAATGGCACCTCCACCAAAGATGGACCTATGACATCATGTACCATCAGCGTGGACCTGTAGCACATGTGTCTGCTAGACTGTACCATCTGGGTTTATAGAAGTATATCCTGATGTTTGCACGAGCACACATGGCCTAACAAATGTTTCTCAGCATGTATTTCTATCGTAAATCGGTAAGAGTGTATTGCATTATACGTACACACGTATGTACATATTTGCTATAATAATATAGAACATCCGTGGGTCTGAGGAAATGCCTCAGACAGCATACTGCTTGCTTCACAGGCATACGAACTTGAATTCAGAACCCAGTACCTATGTAAAATACTATTGTGCATGGCTCTAATCCTAGCACCAGGGTGGAGACAGGAGGATTCTTAGGGCCTGTTGGGCAGCCAGTCTAGCCTAATCAGTGGGCTCTAAGTGCACTTAAACTCTGACTCAAAAAAAAAAAAAAAGTAAGTTGATATTGACCTCTGACCTCTATACACATGCATCCACATTACACACACATACCATACACATAAACCATATGTTAATCTGAGAGTATGAATTTCCCATAATACACAAACTAGCCCCTACCTCATAGCACAGTCCACCTCCCCTTCCTGACGTGTGCTTTCTGTCAGTATGTAAGACATATATCTATGCCTCTCATGTTTAAAAATTTAAAAACCGTGTCGGCTACCGAGGCCTTTTTCACTTTGTTTTGTCTAACGGATTTGATTGCCCTTGGCGCTCTCCAGCTTAGTTCTCCTCACAGATATACAGCCCTCATCTCTCTGTGCAGGCACGTGCGGGGCCACCTCATTCTTTATTCGTGAGTCTGCTCTCCCAGCTGTGAAGTTAGGGGCTGTGTGCGTCTCTAAGGACCCTTTCCAATCTAGGGATCTACTTTCCCATCTTCGATTTTAAAAGACAGTGCTAATGACTTAGTAATTGGATGTGTTTGTTTGTTTGTTTCCTAATGGAGTGTGAAGTACTCTGACAGTAAATCAACAAAATATCCCTAGGAAGAAATGCTGGCCGCTCCCTGCCTTCCTGGGCATTGCACATGGCCATGCGTACATTAACCACCCAATAAATATTGTCGAGCAAATGCCACTACTGGGAGTGAACTGAAATACAAGCCATCAGCTCAAATTCCTCTCCTCTTTTTCTAAGTGACCTTGGGCCACCTAATTTATTTCTTAAAAGCACTTTTATGTCCTAAGGAAGCTAGAGAGCATCGCAAACTACATATCCACAATATCAATTTTACCATAGTCTATTAGGTTGAAATTTTACTTTTAGATCTAAAATCGTAAAACCTTATTTGCAGGAGATAGTTTGAGCTATTTAATACAAACTTTAATGGTGAACACAAAGTGATGGGTTTATAAAAAAGATATAGAGAAGGGGGATATGTTTTATGGATTTGTGGTGAAGTGTGGGGAAGGGGTGCCTCGGCGGGCCCATGCTGAGGCATCCCTTCCCTCTGAGGGAACAGCCACATGACGGTATAGTATAGAATAGTTTATTCAGGGCATGGGGAGGGGAGTTGAGAAGGTAGTAGAGACAGAGAAGGTCAGAGAAAGAGACCGGGGAGGGAAGGAGGGAGAGGGGAGGGAGGGAGGGGAGGGAGGGGAGGGAGGGAGGGAGGAGAGAGGGAGAGGAGAGGGAGGGGAGGAGAGGGAGGGAGGAGGAGAGGAGAGGAGGAGGAGAGGAGAGGAGAGAAGAGAAGTAGAGACAGGCCATAAGCACATGGAGAGAGATGGGGGAAGGGAATGGGGAGAGAGGAGGAGCAGGAAGGTAAGAGCAAGAGAGAGGAGGAGGTAAGTAGCCCCTGTTATAGTGAGTCAGGCATACCTGGCTGTTGCCAGGTAACTGTGGGGCGGAGCTTAGACAAAATGCTAACACAAAGTTCTTTATTACATCAGACAATTAGGCATTTGTTATCAAGAGCCCCCAAGTTAATGAATTTATAAAAATGAAGGACATATCACAGACAGGATACCAAAGCCACATTGATCAAAGCCTTGCAGAACATCTCTAAAAAGAGATGGGTGGGCACTGTGGATCCGGGCATTCTTTGTAGGTGTTGGTCCCCTTGTGAACCACCTCCTGTTATGTGGTTGTCAGGCCCGCGCTGCACCATCAGACTCTTGGTATTACCATCACTGAAGCAGCCAGCATCGTCTGGTGCTTCTCGTGGTAAATACTAAAAATCAACAATGAAGGTAACGTGGCCCACATCCACCTGCAACTTACAGACAGGCTGGTGAGAGACAAGACACAAAGCCACAGTCTGGAAACAATGAAAGCTTGGCCTTGGTTTTCAGTGGCCCTGATTTGCCACTGCTTTCACCTGTCTGATGCAGCTGAGAAGCATCGAACTCAGTTTTGATGTCGTTCCTCACAAAAGCTTCGCCTAGGCCTGAAGACCGACTTTAAAAACCTAGTCTTTGTTTTATCGCTGATTATAACTGTAAAGCCCAACCAACTCCATTTCTGAAGAAACTCCATTTCTGAAGAAACTCCATTTTGCGCAAGACCAGGGGCTAAACTCCAATTCCAGGAAGGAATTCAGAGAGCCCTCCTGAGCAAACATCCTATGGCAACCCGTCACCCTTAGCAACAGTCAGGCTTCGATAGCAGGGTCAAGGTTCATATAGATAACCTAAGACATCCTGCAGAGAATAGATAGCTTAGCCATCCTGTTCGTCAGGTGGTTTTGTCCCCATGTTTGATTCCTGCAGAGTACCAAACCAGTACAGTACAGGACCAGAGTACTGTAGAAATGCAGTTTTTAAAATATTTACTTGTTAACCCATATGGAAACCCCCGAGTTTGCTATAACCACAATAGAAACCCTGAACCCCTAGACTCAGGGTTTCACTCAACACCACTGCGACAGTGAGAGCGTGCGAGACCTTGCTGGTGAGCTCGTAATAAAGAGCCTTATGTGGTCTACGTTGAACTGGCTCCTCAGTGGTCTTAGGGTACCTGCAGCTTGGCCATAACATAATGTTCTTGGTTGCAAGTCAATAGAATATTCCAGTCAGTCACATAGAATAGTCACATAAGAATACCAGAGGCTCCGGCTTTGGGCGTGTTCCGTTATGACCCTCTCCATTCCCCTGTTGTTGTTATGTTATTATTATTATTATTATTATTATTATTATTATTACTATTTTCTACTTTTCTATGGCTGGATTTTAATATGTTCTTCCCATGTCATTTCCAGACAGACCCAGTACCACCAAGGGTATTGGCACTGCTTTCAGAAACATCAGGCAAAGAGACCGCCCGTTTATTAGCGCTTCATGACAGAACATCAGAATTAAACTTCAGCCCTCATTGACCTCATTTCCCTATTCCTGACTTCATCTCTGTGGGCAAGGTGTTGGTAACTGCTAACTTTCCAAAACCGATCAGCATCAACTTCTGAATCAATCCTGTAGAAAACATGACCAGAAAATGTAGAGAAACACCGAAAGGGGGAAGAAGCACACAGGCGCTGTAGAGATAGCCATGAATAGCAGGTGTGCACACTTGCAGTAAGGATCTTTAGAAATTTTCTTTTCCAGTTGTGTAAGGATGGCTTTCCTTCATTCAGTCGTTCATGCACTCAGTGCACATTAAGGCCCTGCCTGAAGTCAGTGTCCTAGGAGCTGAGGAGCCACAAGGATACATACGACCAGGACTTGACTGGAGAAAGCCCGATGTCACATGATGGCCCCAAATTTCTGCTCTTTCCACTGCCCTGTGGGATTAGAAGATCTTGCTATCCTCTTAGAGACTATCCTCTTAGAGACAAACACTGTCATCATTTGCTTAGCTATGTCCTTGGAATGATCTTATCCCTAAACACCATACATCTGGAGCTCAACTTCTAAGACCAACCCCCCAAACCACAGGCAAAGTCACTGAGGAAGTGTTGGAGTTAATGGCCTAAAAGAATTGTCACTTTTGAATTCACTTAAAAATAACAAGGAAGCCACATTTGAATATTAAGTCAGGAGTGTGTGAGATGTGAGACCGGAGCTGACAGGTTCAGAAGCCAACCGTTATGGAACTATTCTGAGACTTTCTTTAGTGAGAGGCCAAAAGCAGCCATGCAGTTGATGCTGGAATGACAGCTCTCCCAGGAGCCCTCCTCCAGTGGGAGGTCAGGTACTCAGAGCCTGTGCCACTTTTTCTAAATAGGAGCTGGGAACCTCCCACCCTTGATCTGTAGAACCGCCACAGTCAAATCACGTGACAGGAATATGAGAGTAGTTGTTCTTTGATCCTATCCCAATCTGGAAGTCATAAAAGTAGCATGTCCACAATTTGTCAAACCCCATAGACCTTTCTTATGTTCACAGATACCTGCCTGCCTGCTTTGGGGGCCCCACAAGCCTTGTCTTTGCGTTACCATGGTGCCATTGGCCAGGCAGTGAATTTTAAGATAATATCGTATTAGCAAGGCAAAGCCTTCACATAGTAGCTAGAGGGGAGGTTGGAACCAGAAAGTCATCAACTGTACCAGTAACCTGCTGCTCACAGCTGGGGAAGACAAAAGCAGTAGCCAGGGTGGAATGCTTATTCATTATCCACTGGCTGGATGCAGAGCCCAATCGGAGGGCTAGGATCCATCCATCTCAGTCCTAGGAACTGAAGGGTTTGAGTGGGTTCAGCACTGTGCATGCATGCGCTTTCCCATGTTGCCCACAGGAACCTGTTGACTTATCCCTATGTTGATTGACAAGATGAGTCAACTTTTGTTAAGAAAGAATACAATGTTAGCTTTCTCAGTCCTTAGATTTCAAGGGGAGTGAGGTATCCTCTTCACTATCTCCACACTCCTTAGCGACCTCCACCCCTGCCAAACAGGTTGGCAAAGTGGGAGAATTTTCTCCTGTGCTGGAGAAGGTCTCTGGCTAGGGAGGGCCTCCAGTATACATGAGACATCGCTGTAGAAGCAAATGCTACCATGTCACCTTTCTGCTTGTAGAATCACCTTAAAAGTGGCATTCATTCTTGCATTTTGCTTAGGGAGTATGTTTGTTGAGTTAAATCAGAAAGCGACATTTTCAGATGTTGTGACATATTTCATACCTTAAATGTGCCTCGGAGAAATACACACACACACACACACACACACACACACACACACACACACACACACACATTTGATTAGCTAGCCCTTCAAAGACCCTACTGGAAGCTAAGGTAGGAAATTGCCTGGCTTTTGTTTGGCTCTCATGTCAGCATCAGGAGAGATAGACACAAGACCCAAGTGGTACATTGGCTTCCCTTCCATTTTGGCAAACTCCACTGCTCAGAGAGCATAGACCAAGCCTTAGGAGTCTGAAGACCTTCTGGCTGAGAAAAGTTAATGGTGTCTGTTATTAGGGGCCAGAAGGGGAGGTGGCTGCCTGACTTATTGTGCGTCAGGAGCCTTTCCCACCTCCTCTTCCAAACTATCCCTGGAGCATCTGTTCCCAGGTGTGGGCTGTCGAGCCTGCATTTCTCTATGGTTAAGTGATCCAGAGGGTGAGTTTATGGAAGCTGAGCTGCTGACATGAAGCACACTGTCCAGAGTGGACCATGCCTATGCCCTTCAGCTCCACCAACAGCGCCCCTTCTCATTCAGGGTCCTCCTCCCCTCATTCCACCATCTCGCACACTTTCACAACCTCTGCTGCATGTGAATAAACCACTATCTTCCCACCTCCCTACTTCCCAGTGGCCCCTGCCTGGTCTCCCCTTTGGTGAGGTGAAGATAATACCTCCACCCTGGATGTGCTCTAGAATCTTCTGGGAAGGTCTAGGAAAAAAGATTTTGAAGGCTCCTTCCGGATTCATGGAGTGGATTGTGCCAGGAATAGAGACTAGGAATCTATATTTTTATGACAGCTTCCAGTAAATTCTAATGGGATCAGATCCATATGGGACTTTTCCAGCAACTGTGCTAGAAAGCGATTGACTTTGGGCCTGGATATCCAGATTTGAGACTTGGTTTAGTCCGACTGTCTGTGGGACTTTCAATGTCTTCAAAATGAGCCATAGCTTCATTAGCACAAGTAAGTCCTGGAGGAATTTTTTCAGAAGAGTCAGTGAGAACATGCCACTTACATGTTACAACAAGTTCCTAGCCATGACAGTGCCCTCGTTTGCTTTCTGTTGCTGTGATAAACACCATGACCAAAAGCGATTTGGGGAGGAAAGGGTTTATTTAACTTCTAGTCACATTCCATCACTAAGGAAGTTGGGGTTGGAACTCAAGGAAGGAATCTAGAGGCAGGAACTAAAGCAGAGACCATGGAAGAATGCTGCTTACTAGTTTGCTCTCCATGGATCCCTGACCTGCTTTCTTCTATACCCCAAGACCACTTGCCCAAGGGTAGTACCAGTGGGCTGGATCCTCCCATATCAATCATTAATCAACGATGACTAAGAAATATCTCAAAAGATGTTCTTCATCCCTAGCAATTAGGTAAATGCAAATTAAAACAACTTTGAGATTTTGTTTTACTCCAGGAAGAATGGCAAGATCAACAAGGCAGTGGACAACAGATGAGGGGAAGAAGACCCTTCACTCATTGTTGGTGGGATGGTACACTTGTCCAGTCACCCTGGAAATCAGTGTGGCAAAGTCTCAGAAAGCCAAAATTAAATGTATCACATGACCCGGGTATACCAGTCCTTGGCATATGCCAAGAGGACTGGATGACCTATACCACAGATGTCGGCTCAGCCATGTTCATGGTTGTTACATTCGCAGTAGCAAATTGGAGCAACCTGAACACTCTATAACCAGTGCAACTGATGGATAGAAAAGGAAAACGTGGTATGTGAACGCTATGGAATATGATCCAGCCATAAAAGTGAACTTCTGAACTTTGCAAGTAAACTAGAATAGATCATGTTGAAATAGAATAGAATAGAATAGAATAGAATAGAACAGAACAGAACAGAACAGAACAGAACAGAACAGAACAGAACAGAACAGAACAGAACAGAACAGAACAGAACAGAACAGAAACTGGAATAGATCATACTGAGTGATTTTACACCCAGAAAGATAAGGCTCTCTCTCATCTGAGGGTCCTAGTTAAATCTTCAGATGTGAGTATGTAGTTTGTAGTAACTGCAGAAACCAGGAAAATAAAAAGGGACCATTACAGGGTTGGAGCTGAGGGAATAATAGAAAGGGGAATAACAGGGTAAAAGTGATGTGATCAGGAAAACGGGAAAATGGGAGGCTGTAATTAGGGAGAAGGAGCGGGATAGATACAGAAGGAATTGATAAAATAGGCATGTCTAAAAAAAGCATAAGGAATCATGCTATTAACTATCTACTTAAAATGTATTTATGATACATGTAGCCCTCTGTATAAATAGACATTTACTGTTTAAATTAAATGTTCCCATCTGGACTGAATGCTCCCCCTAAGGTCCATAGAGTAGCAACAGCAGCAAAAATAATACCAGGCATGAGAAGCTCTCTTTTGGGTTGTTAAGGGTTGTCCAAAAGACATTAAAATATTATGCAAGATTGCTATTGTACTTGGTTGCCCTTCAGAGGCGGAAGTAAGTCCGGATTGCTGAAGATGCCATCCACCTTGGACACAGAGCACAGAGACTCTGGAGATGGAGCTGACCCAAAAGCACTAGAAGACAAGGTGTCATACAAGTTTCAGAGGGAAATAACCAATAATCCTACCCCATTATGACATCTATAGACCACAGCAATGGCCAGCATGACACAGTCGTAACCCTAAGAGTCAGCAGTGGCATGCATAACTTGGTGGTGGCCAATAGCTTTCTAATTGGACTTAAGATCACTCAACAAGTGGGAAGTCGTGTATGGTACCGGAAACTTAGCCAACTACCCAGGGCAGTCATGGATCTTGGAGGAGAACCTTCAACTGTCACTTTACTAAATTGGCGTAATCCTTAGCTTCCTTCTAAATGTCTGTCCTTATAGAGTCCTTACCTCTCATCAAACAAACCTTTCTTTGCAACAGAAGGAGACAGTTGCAGAAAACTATAACCAGTCTAAATGCAGACTTGTGAAGCCCAGTCCCAACTGATATAATTACGACTTTATACCTAAGGCTCAGGGATCATTGTAGAAGGGGTGGAAAGATCCGACGACACAGAGGAGCAGGGAATTCTCCATGAGCTCCTGTCTCATAGGATGTCAGAGATATGTCTGTAAAGTTTGACCAGCATGACTGCCTAAACACAAGCTGAAGGAAAACGATAGAGATGCAGGTGGGGGACAGCTCAAGAGGCCTTAGCCCCACACAAAGAGCTACAGGCAGCTAAGGAATGTTGAGAGTAGGAGAAGGAGTCTTCCCCAGTGAGAGCTCATCAACTGATTATCCAATCCCAAATGATCAGCCCTGAAAGCATATATACAAGTATACAAGTAACATTATACAGTGTATGTGCATATGCATATATATATGCATATATATATGATAGACATATATGAGAGAGAGAGAGAGAGAGAGAGAGAGAGAGAGAGCATACATGCTGACATGCTGTGAATTTGAAAGAGAGCAAGGGAGGAGTATATATGGGAGGGTTTGGAGAGAGGAAAAGGAAGGGAGAAATTATGTAATTATATTGCAATCTCAAAAATTAAAGAAATGATTGTCAAAAGAGAAGAAAATCCCCAGTCTTGCCCATGGGCCAATCTGGCACAGACATTTTCTCAAATGAGACTCCCTTTTCCTTCCACCCTTTTATCTATACCAACAGCTACCCCCACCTCAGTCCCTCAAAGAGAGACCCATGTCCCTTTACCTGGATGACCCAGGGAAGCCAAATGGCTTCCCCTTGTGCCAGTCTTGGAAGTTCTTGTCCCCTGTGGATGTGTGTCTGTATTGTGACTCCCTCAGATTCACCCTGAAGGCACAGCCTTTCCCTCATCAGGTTCTCTCTGTTCTTAGTGCTGGCATCAATGCAGCACACAGAGCCAAGTGGCTGGCCTTGTGACCCCACATTAGTCAAGACAGATAGTATACCAGAAATAAACACTTGTTTTTATCTATTAATGGTGTTCATGCTAGTGAGGGCTGGGAGGACACCAAACAGCAGGAAGGAGCAGAGTGGGATTGCTGTGCATGGGCACAGATACCAAGGCTTCCCTGAGACACCAAGACTGAAGTGGAGACCTGAATGGATGCCCTGAGTTATCGCCTGGATGGCTCAGGAAAGATCAGCACAGAGAAAGTGAATGTAAATGGCCTGAGGTTGGGAACAAGTAAACCAGGACTTTGAAATCAAAAGACCACAGTTCAGCTAAGTGTTCTCACACTGATAACTGACTTCCCTGTGCTGCCTTTCCACATCTGTAACACAGGTATGTTAGCAATACCAAGTTGGGCTTTCTGGGCTTTGTGAAGACACAGAAGCGTTGTCCAGAGTCACTGGCAGGCTAAGCTTAGTAAGCCCTTCCTTTCTCTGTGCCTGCACCCCATTCACCCTCTCAGCCTCTGCATAATGCTGACAGTGGTGCCTGGCGCTCATACATTTGCTTATATGACTTGCAAAGGAGCATTTAGCTCAGACTTCTCTAGTCTTGTGACAGGAGCCCCTCCCTAGACTCCTCCAACACAGAAGGTATTCACAGAGCTGTCCCCACGAGTCTCCGGAGAACGGTTGGCTTCAGGGAGCACTGACAATGGGAAGAGAGGTGAGAGGGGAATTTTTCTGCGATTCCAGATTCCACTTGAATGTAAACCTATGTGAATTTTACAGAGGCTTTGCAGGGAACAGCCTTTGTAGTTTACACTACACTGTTTCACAGCCTCATCCTGCAATGAGCCAGCCAAGGAGTAAGTGTCCTGCTGGTACAAGATGAACAGAGAGACTTTCTGTGCAGCCTCCCTGGGGTCTTGAGGATGGCAAGAATCCTTGTTTCTCTGTCACTGGCCAGCTTGTCCTCCCATCCCCCTTCTGCAAGCCTTCTTACCAACTCTGTCTCTCAGAGCCTTTCTCTTCTTTTTGAGTAAGGGATACATATCTATGTGTGGATCTCAAATCAGGACACCAGGAAGATATTCATGTGGAGCTCGATCTTGCCGCTGTCCTCCCTCTCTCTCTTCATTTTTCAAAGGCAATTGCTCCCGTTACTTCCTTGCTCCTACCAGAGCTTATTTATAAGGACATAAGCAAGAATGAATATAAACAGACTATTTCTTTGATCCTTCTCTTACAATGAATTTGTATGTCTTTTGTGTGTGTCTCTGTGTGTGTGTGTGTCCGTGTGTGTCTTGTGTTTATACAATAGTCCTCTGCTCTCTGTGGGACATTGGTTCCAGGCCTCCTGCAGATACGGAAGCTGAAGAAGCTGCAGTTGTTACTATAATATCATGTAGTATTTGCACGTGAAAAACACACGGGCTCCTATGGATGCAAGATTACTCTAGATGATTTTCAGTGCCAAATGCAATGTGAAATACAATGTAAACAGTAGTTCCCCAAGTGTTTGGGGGAACGCTGATGAGAAAGAGCAATACATGCTCAGTATGGGCACAGTTTGTTTCTGTGTCTTCAGTGAGTATTTAATTGAATCTGCAGGTGAGAAAGACCTGCATATAGGGGTCTGGCTGTGTACTGCATTCCCTTCGCCCTTTTTTGAACCATAATATATAAGACCTGTAAGGTTAAAGCCCAAACAAAAGATTATAAGACACACACACACACACACATACACACACACACACACACACACACCACACAAACACACACACACACACACACACATACACACACATATCTTCAATACCACTGAGTTCATTTTGTGTTAGTCATCTACTGCACAGCACAATGTCACCCCTTAAATGGGGTTTGTATATCCAGTGAGACTCCATTGCAGAAAACTGATCTTTCTTTGGCCAGTGGCTTTCAATTGCAGATGGCTTTAGGGTTAGGGATGGGGTACTGAGATCCCATCTGCTTGAGACCTGTGCATGCAGCCTCAGTATCTGTGAGTTATATGTGTGTCAGTCCTATTGTGTCCAGATGGCCTTTATTCTATCTCTACCAGTTCTTATGTATGTCCTACCTCCTCTTCCACAGAGATCCCTGAATCCCAAGAGCACAGGTCTAATGGAGTCTGAATAATCCAATGTCACTCTGTGCACTGTCCACTGTCCACTTGTGGGCCTCTGTATTGGTTCCCATCTACTGCAGGGGGAAGCTTCTCTGATGGCGGCTGAACAAGCCCTGATCTATGAGTATAGCAGGATGTTATTGGGAGTCCTTCTATTGCTACTCTCCATAAGCACAACAGTAGTATTTGGTTTTCCCCTAGGTCCCTGACCTATCAAGCCTCAGCCTCAGCTTCCTCGGCACCAAAACAGTGCTGGGTATGCAGTGGACTTAACTCCAATCAGAGAGTGGTTGGTTACTCCCACAAGTTTTGTGCCTCTATTGCACCAGCATGTGACGTAGACAGGTCACCGTTGTAGATCCAAGCGTTTGTACGTGGGTTGCTGTCTACCTTTCTTTGGTTGCTGAAGCGTACCTTCTAGTACCATCAACGCTAGTTAGTAGGGGTGAAGGCTCCAGGTAGTCACTGGCCTAAGTTATTTGTGCTCGGTGAGTTACATAGGGGTTATCTTCAGCAATAGGACCCTATGATCAGTTTGTAAAGAACAACCAAGAAATAACTTTGGCAACAGTCTAAGTTGTTTGGGGGTTTCCATGGGGACCCTTTGTTGAAAAACTCAATTAGATGTCAACTATTCCACTGGAGGGTTCATTTGTAGAAAGAGATGTCTAATTAGAGCTTTGTCTCCCTGATAATTAGTGATTCCATTTGGATTTCTTTCATATATGTGTATATTTTTAAGAAGCATCTACTGGAGTAGGTTTCCATAAGACCCCTCGAATGGCCCTTACTTTTGGCTGTTCTCTCTATTCCATCCCCTCCTTCTCCCCTCGCTCTTTGACCCTCTAATCCAGTCTCCCCAACGCTTATCCTATCTATTCTATCTCACCATCCTAAGGAGCTCCTTCCCTTCCCTCCTAGATCCTTACTAGATCCAAACCACTGTATTTATACAGACTGTAGACTGCCTTTCAAAGACTCAACAGCTAACCTCTACATGTAAGAGAATATATACTATTTTATCTTTGGAGTCTGGGTTATCTTGTTGAAGATGATTTTTTTTTCCTAGCTCCATTCCTTTACCTTCAAATTTCATTAGATTTTTTTTAATAGCTGAGTAATATTTTATTGTGTAAATACACCGCATTTTCTTTATCCATCCATCTATTGATGGATACCTAGGCTGTTTTCAGGTTCTGGCTGTTATAAACAGAGCAAGAAACATGGTTGATCGGTGTCTGTTTAGTAGGATGAAGCATTCTCTGGGGTTATGCTCAAGAGTCGTGTATCTGAATCTTGAGGTAGATCTATTTTTGGTTTCCTGAGGAACTGCCTCACTCATCTCCATAGCGACTGTACATTCCCACCAGCAATAGATCAGTGTTCCCCCGCCTCAGATCTTCACCAGCATAAGTTATCAGGTTTGTTTGTTTTTTTTTTTTTCTTTTTAAATTGATTAGGGCCATTTTAACTGGTATAAGATAAAATCTCAATGTAGTGTTGATTTGCATTTTCCTGATGACTAGGGATATTGAACATGTCTTTAATGTATGATCTCCACCCCATTTTTACTTGTGTTGTTTCTCTGATGTTCATTGTTTATATATTTTGAATTCTTTATATATTTTGGATATTAGCCTGTTGTGTGTAGTTTTACGCTCTACCTGCCTTTGCTCCGGGATTGTCCGCACTACCAGCCCCCTCCAGGCTTCCCTTGAATCCTCGGATAAAAGACACACTCAATTTTTCAGTTTTAACTTGCCTCCTTGGCACAGTTGCTGGGCGCTGCTATCTCCCACCTGGAAAAGCACGCCCTTATTGATTTCTTATCTCCATCTCTCCGCCTGGCCTAAACTTCAGTTGCTAAACTCCCCTGACCACCCACCTGCAGGAGCAGTCTTGGGTGGCCACTGCGTTTTGAGATCTCACATGGTTGCTCAGTTGTCTCTCTCCAAAGCAAAGCAAACTCTGTTCTCCCTTGCTTCCCCTCAACCGCCTCCAGAAATCCGGAAGTCCCGCCTTACCTTCCGCCCAGCAATTGGCCAAGGCTTTCTTTACTGATAGATGAAGAACCAATCGGAGAACCTTAGCATCAGACCCGCTTCCTACATTAGCCCTCTATCGAAAGTGTAGATGGTGAAAAGAAAAACAAGCAAAAAAGCCTTTTACCGTTTTATAGCTGCCACTTTGTCTGAATAATTTTGCCCTTTGACACACAGAATCTTTTCAGTTTCATGAGGTCTCTTCTATTAATTGTAGTTCTTAGTGCCTGTGCTATTGGTGTCCTGTTCAGAAAGTTTCCCGCGCCAGTTCTAGTCCATTGATCAACATGACTGCTTTTATGGCAATCACCTGCTGTTTTTATCACTACAGCTGAGTCACATGGTAGTATAATTTGAGGCTGCGGGGTTGGTTGTGGTACCTTCAGCAGTTCCTTTACCACTCAAGATCGTTTTAGCTGTCCTGGGGATTTTGTGTTTCCATATGAAGCTGGAAGTTGTCTTTTCAAGTCATGTGAAGAATCACGTTGGTACTTTGATGAGGATTGCACTAAATTTGTAGATTACTTTTGGTAGCATGTCGATTTTCACTATATAAATCTTTTTTTAATAATTTTACCCATTCATCTGACATCCTGACTGTCACGAGATAAATCTCACTAATCCACAAACATGGGAAATTTTCCATCTGCTGATAACTTCTTCCATTTCTTTCTTCCATGTCTTAAATTCTTATCATACGAGCCTTTTGCTTGCTTGGTTAGAGTTACCCCAAGTTATATTTTTTGAACCTATTGTGAAAGGTGGGCAACTCACACTTGGAACACGGGGCAGCAGTACCTGGTGTGCTCTATGCCGGTGCTGTGGAGTCCATACTTAATTGGGTAAGAGGGCATCCATGTTGAGCCGAAAGCATGTGGGAGCTGTAATTATAGATGAAGTCCCATGGTTCCCATGTCCATATCCACACTGTGTGCCTCTTCCTTAAGAGTCTCCCATTTGGTTTTCCAGACGGAGATTAAATCAGAAATTTGTACGTGTATTATTGTGTTTTCTTAAAATACCTTATAAAATGTAAACTTTACCTTTTTATAAACTTACTCTGTCTAAAATTAGTCTTTCTTCTTCGTCAAGATTCTACATATAAGATTAACCTCTTTCTTCATGGCAGTGGAGTCTGAGGTGTTGGCATAGGGTAGCAGTTAGCTTGAAGAGGGACACGTGAGGTTCAGCTCAGAGGTAGAGTGCCTGCTCACATAGACAAGGAGCGCTGCATTGAATCCTGGCACTGCAGAAAAGAGAGACAAAGGAAAAACAGGGATTAAAGGAGGAGGGGAGGAATTCAGACTAGCCCAGCAGAAGAAAAATCCCTCATTATAGTCTGAAAAATCCTATTAACTGTCTGGTGAGTTGAGCTGAATGCAGTCACCTGTCTTGTGCACGCCTTGTGCATGCTGTGAGCAAAATAGCATGCAAACCCAGGAAAGTGGCTTGAGAGGAAAGTGCTGCTTTGGACTCAGGCCCTGATCACAGTCTGTTTATTATGTGGGAGCCTGGAGGCAGGAACTGAGGCAGAAGCCACGGAGGGGTGCTGCTTACCTTGCTATCCATGGCTTGCTCAGTCTGTTTTCTTATACTCTGCAGCACCAACAGCCTAAGGGTGGATCCACCCACAGTGGACACAGCCTTCCCCTATCAGTCACTAATTAAGAAAATAGCCCCACAGACTTGTTCCTAAGCCAATCTTATGGTGGCATTTTCTCAACTATGGTTTCTCTTTCCAGGTGATCCTGGTTTGTGCTGAGTTGACAAAAACTAATAAAACAGAACAAAACAACAACCAAACCAAAACAACAAAATCTATTCAGGGCACAAGCCTGTCATTTAAATAGGTTCCGGAACTTATTCCTTAAGATTCGAGAGCGCCCAGGAAAGAGCCAAAGAGAAATGACAGTAGTTGGGACAATGATCAGATGAATGAGAAGCCACAGTGAGAGGTGTGTGTGTGTGTGCGTGTGTGTGCGTGTGTGTGCGTGTGTGTGCGTGTGTGTGTGTGAGAGAGAGAGAGACAGAGACAGAGAGAGAGAGACAGAGAGTGAGAGAGAGAGTGAGAGAGAGACAGACAGAGAGAGAGACACAGAGAGAAACAGAGACAGACAGACAGCAACAAAGGCAGAGACACAGAGAGACAGAGACAGAAAGACAGAGACAGACAGAGACAGAAGCAGAGAGACAGAGACAGAGACAGAGAGCAGCAAAAGCAGAGACACAGAGACAGAGAAAGAAGTCAGAGAGCCAGACAGAGACAGAAGCAGAGAAACAGAGACAGAGAAAGAAGTCAGAGAGCCAGGGACTCAGAGGCTTGGTATTTTCTTCACTCACAGAATCCAGTGTCTTTTACATAACTGTACATTTCATAAATGGCAGTCTCTGATGCCGGGTCTTTTCTCACTGTGTCAGGAGCCATCAGCATTTAAATTGAGGGATCCTGTTATATCATCTTACATGCAGGTACTCACAAGCAGGAATTCATCTCTAAAATAATCAAAAGCATTTTACCTGTATCTAGTCTCCCAAGAAAGCCATAGAATGAACATCGCCAGCAACAATTATGAAGCTAAATTGGCTTTATAAGAGAGGGGGAAAAAATCAATTTTGCTGGTTTGCATTCAGTGACTAATTTCCATATAAATGAGCTGACTTCTGACTTCGCCCAGTCTGAAGAATGTGTCTGTGCTCTGTGGGTTTTTTTATCTTCGGTCCTGAGGCTGAACCCGGCTGAGAACATGTGAAGCTGTGTTGCTTAGGCAGTGCGGCTTCCTAATTATAATCATCATCTTTTCTTTTGGCAGTGTATCAGCTCCAGCAAGAGGCACCTCGTCCCAAGAGGATCATTTGTCCCCGGGAGGTCGGTACTCAGCTCTCTGCAGTACACCTTGTTAAGTGTGATGTATTGGCAGCTCAGTGGGATGATGCTGGAGGGGCTTCGGGTTTCCTGGGGGGCGATTTATATTAACGTTTGGCACAGTGTCACCAAATTGAATGTCTTCATAACTATATAGATTGAGACTACATGTTATCTCAGTACCTGGTTTTACGATCAGATGTCTCACATCTTTAACAAATACAGAGATAAACAAAACTCTTTGTAAATGCCACAAAACATGTAATGCCCTTGTTTTGTGTCACAGGGGCTCTGACTCTTTTCAGGATTCTTTATTAGCTTATGCTAATTAAATACAATTACGGGTTTCATTGTGGCGTTTTATACATGTTTATATCATATTCGCCCCCATATCTAGGCGTGTCCCCATCCCACTAATCTTCTTATTTGTAACTAGCCCACCCCGTGTGTGCATGTGTCCCAAGAAGTTTCATTCCGGTTGGTAATAGCAGCATGGGCGCCTTACAGAATACTACAGTGCACTACTAAACAAGATGGCTCTAGCTCTCCTAGCATCCATTAGCTACCCATGAATCCTCAGAGGTGGGTGGGGCCTCCTGGGCACCGTCTCCCTCTGTGACAGAAGATTGGCAAGGCTGATGTTGTGCAGATCTTGAGGCCTTGTGCAGGCAATCAGAGATGCTGTGTGGCCAAGAGTCCTGCTCTCTCATTGTCCCCACCCTCCCTTCAGCCAGCAATGTCACCTGAGCTTTGGAGGGACTGATAGGGGTGTCCCATCTATGACTTGGCATTCATCCAATCACTTCCGTTTAACAATCTGACAAATTAGGAGCCCCTGTAGTTAATGTTCCCCCATTTAAAAAAAAAAAAAAAAGGCTTCTCTGGCCAAAGATGGCCGCAGCAGTTATTCTTGGGCACACGCAGTTATTTAGAAGGCAATTTGGTGGCCATGTTTTAGCAAAGCAAAAGCTAGGCCTTCCTGCTAGGCCTTCTGACCTCGCCATCTGTGACATGTGACCAGGTGTAAACCATTATGCTTTAGTTCTTTTTATCATGCTCCGTTATGAAATGTTTCCAGAAAACACACCAAACTGCTAAATTCTTGGGTATAAATCTAGTAGTTCTATCATGTTTACTTGACATTTTAAAAATAATAAAGCTGTATGTTCAAAGTAACTATGTTCTGATCCTGGAAATAGCATTCAGAATGCATTTGCTCATAAAAACTCCAACAAGCTCGCAGAAGCTTCCATTGCTCTCCCCAACCCCTTAATAAGTGGGTTTGCTCATCGCAAGCTTTAAAGAGCAAGATCAAAGTGCTGTTTCCTGTTTTTATCCCGATCTGTTTGTAAATAGCCCACCTAATACCCTTCGAGCCAAAGGCCCGTGGGTCTGAGCTGCTTTCGGTATTGTTTGAGTTAAGTACAGAGCAGCAGCTTCTAACGCTCTCTGTTGGCCCACGCCAAGTGAGGAGCCTCCCGTGCCAGCACTCGTGAGACTCATTAGGGAACATCAGTGATTTGGGTGGTTTTGAACCTATTTCAAAGACTCAAATACGTGCGTCCCTGTAACCACAGCTACCTTATCTCTCTCTCTCTCTCACATGTTAGCCAGTTTCCCACTTACAATTTTACTTCTGTGGAAAGGGAGTGAAATTCATCAGATAATCTTGATTTTAATAGAGAGTATAGACTTCCTCATCTCAGGAATGTCGCTAGAGAGGGAGAAAGATCTGACTATGAAAACAGCCCAAGATGAGTTCTACTTTCCTGGGCAGTCTGATGGTCTTATCTGCTCCTCTGCGTCATCCTGTGGATAGTCGGTAACATGTACACAAGAGAAAAGTTAATTTGCTTTAAGTGAAATCAGAGTTGTGAAAGTGGCTACTGAAATTCACCCGCTGCTTCTTTGCATGTAGTGTTTCTTCGGCAAGGGTTTATATGTAGGGTGCAGCTTTGAGACGAGGGGAGATGAGGAGAAGAATATAATTAGAACGGACTTGGCGATGGCTCAGTTGGTAGCGTCTGCCTTGTAAGTGTGCAGACCTGAGTTCAGTCCTCAGAACACACCTAAAAGAAGCCAGGTGTGGAGACATGTGCTTATTCTCCCGGCACTGGGGAGACAGAAATAGGCAAATCCCCGGTGCTTCCTAACCAGCCAGCCAACCTAGCCTATTCAACAAGTTCCAGGCCATTGAGAGGCCCTGTCTCAAACATAGGCAGATGGATCTTGAATAACAGCACTGAAATTGCCCTCTGGACTATACACGTCTACATATGTGCACATACGCATGTACCCATATTCAAGAACACATGTTTATGCACATGCTTGTGTACATGAACAAATCAAAATAAAATTTGGAACGCAACTAAGAATTTAAATATAAGAACTGCTTTGGAGGCAATAACAGAAGCTGAACACCAGCACAGTTGCAGGAAACCATAGGGGATGGGATGGTAAAGCAACGTCAGCAGTGTGCATGGAGCGCTTATGGTCCAGGCGCGTGAACCATGGCAAAGAACTTACCTATTGGCATTTACAATATTTTAATAAATGGGAAAAATGATGGCATAAATATGTGAGTGTTCAAGACTATTGAGTGTGTGTGTGTGTGTGTGTGGGGGGGGGGGGGGGAAGGAGGGAGAGACAGAGACAGAGACAGAATGAATGTGTCTCAAAATCCTGGCAACCATGACAACTCTCCTTTGAGTAAAGGCAATAGGTAGATGCTAGCATCACAGAACCTCCTCCTGGATCACAGGTGATGCTCTGCAGACATCCAGGGTGTTGAGGACCCGCCATACAATCCTCGCCATCAGCTGCATCCCAGCACATAGTGCATGTGTGCTTTTAAGGCCTCCCCGTGTTTTAAACCATGTTTTTCACCTCTCTACCTTGACTAATTTGGCTCAAATGGATGACTGCTAGCTGACGTTTGAGCCACAGGTAGCTGGTCTCCTGAGGTTTCATACTCCATGCCAGCAGGAGACCTGGGGTAGAGTGACTGCCCGTTAGCTCCAGTTCCTCAGCAGGCCACCTGTGGCCAACCAGTAAGGCAGGCATCAGGTGATAAAGGGGCAACTTAGCTGGGAGGCAAAGGTAACAGTGGGCCCAGCTTTGGTTCACTTTGTCTTCCAATGTTATGATAACTGTGACTGTTTCCTGTCCAAATTGCTGGGCCTCTCAGCTCCGGGCCTCTTGGGAGTGGAGGCCACACTTCTTTTGAGATGTTCCTGCTATAAGACATTGTTTAGTTAAACAGCATTTTGCCTAGTGATACACCTGTCTCCTTGGAGAAGCCTACTCAACGAAGACAGAATGTCTTCTCGGTGGAGCATATGGACAGAGTGGTGTTCTTGGAACGTGTTTACTAGCTTATGAGGGTTTTTTTTTTTTGTCTGAACAATGAATACTGACTTCTGATGTATTTTTATTTTCTGCTTCAACTCTATACACAGCTCTGCTCTCCCCTTCATCGTCAGCCCATCTCCTCTTACCCCTCTGCCCTGGTCTCTGTCTGGATGGCTCTATGTCTCTATAGTCTCTGTTCTCTCTCTAATTGCTTGCCCCTTCTCAGGCGATGCATCTCTCAGAATAGGAGCCCCAGGCTCACGAGATCAACACACATCCATATGAATCCAAAGTGACAGAGATAGGAGACCTGTGACTCCAGGATAAGTCTCAGTTCAGCCTGACTTGTAAACCATTTGTAAGCCACCATTTGTACCACTTGTCTTATGAGTTTCACTGAGCAGCTAGGTGAGGGGAGATGCAGGGTGACTCTGCAGGCAAGATCTCGAGAGCTAGCCAAGCCAGGAATGGGAGAGCTGAGCTGCAGTCATGTGGAGTTCTGACTTCATGCTCTGTCGGTCTCTAGCCATCTGTCTCAGAGCCAAGCCCTCAGTCTTCTGGAATGACAAAAGCCAAAGCCAAGGGTGGAGATCCACTTGGCAGGGTTGCTACAAATGTGACAAGCAGGGGTGCCTGATGCATAACAGGTACTCGGTAGTGTGCGAGAGCCAAGGCCGGTTCACCTATGGAGCAGGCTGGGAGACTGTCACTGGGGACAGTCAGGGTAAGGACAGCAGTCCCTGACTGGGTGAGAAAAGCGGTAGTGATAAGGAACAGAGCAAGATGCCCAGGTCAGCAATCAGACACCAGAATGACGATCCTGAGGATGAGAAACAGAGGGTCCCAGCAGTGCAACAATGATGCCAGCTATGTCAGGAAGTCGCCCATGGAAATAATGGTCCATTGCTTTCTCAAGATCCATCCTTGTAAATTAATCCTTAGTGAGCTCCCACAGCACCTGGCATTCTACCGGCACTTCCGGAACACTCCTTGCCACGAGATTCAAAACTTCTTCCACAAAACAAAAGGCCTACTTGCCCCCTCCGTGAATTATCACTCAGTCACTTCCTAAGCGTTTATTAATTACCAAATGTAAGCTTGGGTGGTCTGCCAGGAACTGTGCAGAAATTTTTCTCCAAAACCGCTCTCTTACTGAGACGTCTCCCCTGGGCTCTCAGCGCCTCTATCCACCTGTCTGCTTGGCTTCTGCAGGTGGATGGCACCGAGGCCAGTGCAAGGCTCGCTTTCAGGAAAGACCAGGCCTGCTTCACTCAGTGTGCATAGGTCTAGAAATCCCGGCTTGCCACGCCCCACCTCACCCCTTACTCTTCCATTCTTAGCAGATGCCACCCCTGCTTCCAGATAACTCTCGAATGGGTCCCCGCACCTCTGCCTATCTGAGTTTCACATCCAGCGTCACTGAGTCCCAGGCCCTTCCTGAACCCAGTGAGCATAAGCACCCCACCCCCAGCTATCAGATAGCCCCTGTCCTGTCACCCTGTTTGTTCTGTCTCTGCTACAGTGACCTCTTCTTGTCCACGAAAAGTACACTTCTAGACATCTGGTAGATTCCCAAAAGGGTGATGTGTGCTGAGCCTGACATATAATCTATTTACCTATGATAAGGTTTAGCTTATAAATTAGGCAGAGTAAAAGAGTAAAAGCTCACAATAAAATAGGATTCACAATTTAAAAAAGATATACTGTAATACAAGTTATTTTAAACTTCTGAATTCTTTACTTCCGGATTTTTCCATTTAACGTTTTCAGACCATGATTGACTAAAGCCCACAGGAAAAAAAAGAACAGATAAGAGGGGACTGATCTGTTTAATATGTCCCCTAATGTGCTGTCTTAACTTATTTAGTTGTCACTTACGGGTCTTTCTCCAGAAGAACGGAATCCCCAGAGACTCCAGCATTTAAGTCCATCCAAGGCACTGAGTGCAGCCAAGCAACAGTGGGTAATCAGCAAACATGGAGCAAAGGGGACAGAGATGGGCGATGGAAGGAATTCAGAATTGTCAGAGGCTCGCAAGGACGCATCGGGTTTACACAGCACTGTTATCAGGGCGGTGAGTTGGGCTTTTGGCAATTGAGGTGCTTACTTAAACAGGACTGATACTGTATCCTGGAATGGTCCGAGTTTCTTTTTGGCCTTTTCCCAAAGGCCAAAGTGTTAAGATTTTTTTTGCATGACTAATTTAAAGTCAAATTCCACTGGCATCCCCTAAAGGACAGACTGCCTTTGTGACGCAAATGACTCGGTCTCCTTCGTCCATTTGAGGCTTCCTGGAGAATGAGGATTACAAAAGACAATTCCAACAGGGAAATAAAATGACAGGCTGTCATTTCAAACCATTCTCCATTCTATACAGCTTCACTTCCTGCTCCCTCGAAGTCTAACCGTCTATTCGGAAGACTATTCTTTAAATGGAAAACTCTATTAAAGAGCTGCAGCTCCCTGTGCTTGAGACCGGAGCCAGCCTTTGTTTTGATGTCAGAGGTTGGAAGGGACACAGGGACTTCTTCCATTGCTGTCACACCTCGCTGCCCTGTTTCACCTGCCAGGGAATCAGATGCTTTTAAACATCACTCCATGTCCTTTCCATCTTGGGGGCATTTCCTCTGGGTTCTGGTGTTTCTGGATAGCCTGTTTCATTGTTTCTGCTTTTATGTGTAAAGCTGTCCTTTGACGCCTACTGAAGCATTTGTTCTTCACCAAGCATTTTAAGGTTTTACCAGTTGCTTCTCAACTTCTCAGCCATGGGTCGTAGGCCTTGATCTTGTCTCAAGCTTGCCTGGGACATGTAAACAAGTCATCAGGATTGACCACATCTTTCACCATGAACTCAATCCATTTAACACCACAGATTTCCGTAACTCAAGGTGGCTTTCTGTTATCCCACCATTCTACTGCTTCCTCTATTAATCATTGCAAAAAAAAAAAATGTTTTAAAACCAAGTGCCTTCTGGGAGCTTGCACCACTCTTCAGATGCAAGATACCCAGAGCTGGGGCAGCTCTAAATCATGTGATTGATTCTACAAGCCAGGAACAAAAATCAATCTTGATGCTCTTTAATTGACGCGTGTATAGTGATCAGAAGGCAATCGCTTCCCCGGCAGCAGCATTTCCATCCCTTTCATCCCGGCTTTCTGAGCTGGTCTCTTTCTTCCCCCTTACTATTGACACAACCAAGAATAAAGGGCTTTTCCCATCAGTTTTTCTCCCCGTCTTTCATCTTACTCACCAACACAGCCAGCCTTCTTTCTTCACATTATCTTGCCCTTACTTAGACTTCCTTTGGTCTTAGACCAACTATCGTATGGTGGAAGAATTGACATATGAGCTTCTTTTCTACTTAAAGATAGAAAATTTTACATGTGTTCCCCGTCCTTTTCCTTTCCTTTGCTTTTGTGACACTTTGTTCCTGCTAGACCTCACCATGCAGCTGAGGATAACTTGAACATACAGTATCTGTTCTTCATCCTCCTCCTGAATTATGGGATTATATACATATGCCACCATGCTCAGTGTATGTATTGTTGGGCATCAAACTGATGGGCTCCGTGCATGCTAGGCAGGAACTCTACTGACCGGCCGGACATGGCTATACATACTTTTAAATCCTAGTACTTGGAGGGGTAGAGGCAGGAAGATCTCTGTGGGTTCTAGGACAGGGAGACCCTCCCTGACCTGTTTATAAAAGATAAAGAGAGAGGGAATATGTTCTACAGAGGTGTGGGGGAAGGGGTTGCCTCTGTGCGCCCATGCTGAGACATCCCTTCCCCCTGAGGGACCAGCCACAGGACGGCATAGTATAGAATAGAGTTTATTCAGGGTATCAGGGCATGGGGAGGGGAGTTAAAAGGGTAGTAGGGGCAGAGAAAGGTAGAGAGAGAGAGAGAGAGAGAGAGAGAGAGAGAGAGAGAGAGAGGTAGAGGCCAGGATGAGCACATGAAGAGAAGGGGGAAAGGGAATGGGGAGAGAAAGGGAAAGGGGAGAGCAAGAGAGTGAGGAGGGGGCAAGCAGCTCCTTTTATAGTGTCAGGTATATGTGGATGTTATCAGGTAACTGTGGGGATGGAGCTTAGACAGAATGTTAATACTCCCTACCTCCAGAGATGGAGAGAGTGAGGGAGGGAGAGGAAGACAAGAGGAGAGAGAGAGAGACAGATAGACAGACAGACAGACAGACAGACAGACAGAGAATACTTTGACCTCTCCTCTCTAAGCAAGGATTTACTATCTTTGGAATACTTTGAACTTCTTCTAAGGTAATACAGACCCACAGCTGCATCTGGAGATACACATACACAGTCATTCTGAGGTAAACTATCAAAGGGTAGGCCTGAGTTTTAGAAACCCAACTGCTGTATAGTCTTGAAGCTCAGAGCCAAGGGACAGAGAGGAAGCAGGGTGATAGGGAGCCAGGAGAGAGCAGAACTGCAGTACATCCGCACTTGGGTGGAGGTGAAAGTAGGCTGAGGAAAATGTAGGGTCACTCGCAGGGCAAGTGATAATAGGCCAAGTTTCTAGAAGTTTCTTTAACCTCACATGTGGTTTCTGTTTTTTAATATCTAATTGGGATGTGTGTATCCTGCTTTTATACAATCACACTAGTGTGAGCATTCCACTATTCTAGAAAAAAGAATCACCGCTCCCATCATATACCTCAGCATGTGTCCTGCCACCCTTCCCTAGCCTGGGACAGCATGATCCATTTCTACCGCCTGCCTATGAGGCAAGGCATGAGTAATACACTAAGACACAATGCGAAATCTCTGCTCTTCGGAAGGCCAGCTTTAGGCTACTTCTGTGGTTTGAGTTCCCCACCCCCAACTACAACAGTGCTGAGAAGTGGGGTCATTGAGCAGAAACTGAGATGACCCAGCCTGGTGAATGGATGAATGCCTTTAGCAAGGTGTAGTTTAGGTACCACGTGCACACACACACACACACACACACACAGAGAGAGAGAGAGAGAGAGAGAGAGAGAGAGAGAGAGAGGCAGAGGCAGAGGCAGAGGCAGAGGCAGAGGCAGAGGCGCAGAGACAGAGAGGCAGAGAGGCAGAGGCAGAAAGAGCAGCAGAGCAGAGGCAGAGAGGCAGAGAGGCAGAGGCAGAGAGGCAGAGGCAGAGAGAGGCAGAGGAGAGGCAGAGAGGCAGAGAGGCAGAGGGGAGAGGGGAAGGGAGGGGAGGAGGGAGGAGGAGGGGGGAGAGGGAGGAGAGGCGAGAGCAGCTTTACTTTAGCCCACCCATGCTGTGGCTCGGAGATTGGAGAGGGCTCTTGGGAAGTGGCAAGAGCAATATGAACAAGAACCTCTGGGGTTTAAAGACATGATTCCAGATTTTTGCTCCCCTTGTTAAAGTGTATCAGAGAAATAATTCTGACTAAGACACATTGCACCTTGCCCCTGAAGAGCCATGTCTCCCAGGGGAATGTGTCCTAGCTAACCAAATGTCTTAATGCTCGAAGACCATTTTCAAATCCTGACTCACTTTTCCCGCAGAAAAATGTTGATGGTGCTATTTTAGTCAGTCCCAACTTTAATGTCACCTAAATCTTTAGGGTCACCTATCTTTGGTTTATGGTCAGTCTTCTAGTGCTGTGGAAAGGTACTTCCTGTGTCCTGAGCCTTGGCCGAACAGCTCCTTTATCCTGCTCCTTGCAGCACTCCCATGGGGACAGACAGCACAGGAGAGGTGAGACCACATTCCCTCCTAGACAATCCACGTGCAGGACAGGGCTTCTAACACAGTGCTCCTCAAGGTGTGATTCCTGGGCGGGAAGGGCATCACATGGGTACCTTCCAGAAATGCATGCTGTCTGTCCCAGCCTGGACCTGCTGAATAAGAAGCTGAAGATGGAGGCGAGCCATCGCCTCAAGTGTGAGGACCAGTGCTCTCGGGACTGCTCTTGCTCTGTTCTGCGTCCCATTGCACCTGCTCCCTATATCCTGAGGACACAGGAATCAAGACCTTTGGATGGACCAATGGACCATCTCTGCACTGTATTTCCAATGGATTTGAAAGTAAACATCCAGGCCTTCTCTGGCACTCTGCTTCTGCTCTACCCTTCCTCCTAGATGTTACTTCCGTCCATTACAAGCATCTTGCCTTTCTTCTTCGCTAGCTTCTTTCCCATACTTTCTTATGGTCCAGAGATCAAATAGGAATCCTTGTATAAATATCGTCTGTGGACAGTGCCTGACTCAGCCGTCTCCTGCCCCCACCCGTTCTGTTCTAACCTTATACTTGCTGACGCTGTTTTGTATTACAGGTGAGGAGAATATTCAAGTTCACGTCTAACGAGTCAAACTCCTGTTTATTCATACTTCAAGTATTCTGTTATGAACCCCACCCCTTTTGGGATAGTTCGCATATTTCCTTTATCAGTGACTATGTATTAAACATCCTTGCTAGATTTCTTTCTGCTTAGAAAAAAAAATCGCTGCCTTAATAATAATAATCTCACTATGACTGTGCCAGGAAGACTGTACTAACATTTTCACCCCTGAGATCCAAGCTCCTTCACTTAGTGCTTAACAATCGTCTCCTAATGTGGGATTTACACAACTGTTTGGCTGATGAAAGCCAGTCCGTTACTCCCGCTCCCAGATCTGCACCCTCGCCTTGGTTCCTGCTTCTCTGTTGTCTCCAGGACAATGTTGGCTGAGCCGTGGGTAAGCAGTAATCTCTGGCTGTGCCTTCTCACAATCACAGCCTTGCTTGCCCTCAACTCTAAAGGCACCGTGTCTCCAGGTCTTGTTTTTGGACAGGACAGCAAGTTTCACTGTAGTGATGGTATCTCTTCCTTCCTTCTTATTCACACGGCCAATGTCATCTCCCTATCTCCTGTGGAAGGAAATTAAATAACCCAGGAGAAGCCTGACAAAGGCGTATTGGTTTGCATCCAGCACCTTGTGATCCGTTAGGTAATTACACATCGATCGCGTGATGGATTGTTCCAGTGTCTCCCTGGCTATTTCTACCAGGTATTTAACTACACTCCTGAATATCCGTTTGCTCAGTTGTGGCCCCCGAGGTTCCGAGGCTTCTGGAGAACAGGCTGGATATCTCCATTACTTCCCTAAGGACACATGTGCGACTCGTTCGTGTCCCTGTAATCTCTGTTACACACATGTGTAATCGAGTCCTTCCTGCCTTAGTTAATAGAGCTTTAGGCTGACTCGGCATATCTTGCTTAAAAATTAAAGCTGTGGGGGGCTGGAGAGATGGCTCAGGGGTTAAGAGCACTGACTGCTCTTCCAGAGGTCCTGAGTTCAAATCCCAGCAACCACATGGTGGCTCAAAACCATCTGTAATGGGATCTGATGTCCTCTTCTGGTGTGAACTAAGACAGCTACAGTGTACTTATATATAATAAATAAGTCTTTAAAAAAAAATTAAAGCTGTCTTCCACTCAATGCAGCAAATGGAGAGGCCCGCACACAAATAAAACTTGGCCCACCGTGAGTTAGAGGCTTGGGAAGGATGAAAGGTTTTACTTCTTGGGCTGAGTGTAAGATGTTTGTTAATGGGACACCCACCTTTGTTAGCCTAGCTGAGGGATTGGCGCATAATAATCCACTGAATGGTTGTGTAATAAGTTTCATCAGAATAAAGAAATGGTCAATCGTTTCCGGGTGAACTGAGTCCTTGAGACAGAGACTATGTGTTCCTCAAAGCCTAAACTCTATCCAGTCCAATCCTTTCAGGAGAACTTTGCTGGCCGCTAAGTGTGCACCAACAGTAACTTTAAAGTGAATTGATAGATATTAAGTGGGTAGATTAGAGGCAGGCCTGGCAGTCACACAGGGAAAGTACTGGCATTCATTCTTGCCCTCTCCCAGACACTTCGAAGGGAGAAGGAAACCGGGGCCGGGAGCTGAGGAAGGAAGCCACTCCCAGCCATTTGAAGGGACAGCCAGCCCTTCATACTTAGCACATGCACACTGGCAAGAAAGGCCAAGACAGCAGCAAGAAGCAGGCATTCAGGGCCCTTCCCCCTCACCGGTAGATGGCATCCTGCTAGTAAAAGTGACCAGTGCTGCTTAGTGCTGACCGAAAGGCTGGGTGGAGTTGCCATTTCTAACACCTCCTGGACATGTAAACTATACTGGTTTTAATTTCAGGAGGAAAGCTTGTGTCACCTCCTATCAAAAGTCTAATAGCCATTGATGCTGACTAACGATTTGCATTTAAATGTTTGGAAAGAAGCACGCTAAGCCCTCTGCTTTGAAATACATAGTTTTAAAAGTTGGATGGGCGGGCGATGAAGGATGAACAAATCGATCTACTGTAAAACGCTGTGGAATGTCAGCAGGGTGTGGGCATACCTGCTGTGAATACCTTCCAGCCTTTCATGTATCCAGCCAGATCTGTGGAGATTTCCGCACAAAAGCATCAAGAAAGCCAAGATTATTTGTGCAGGCAGAGAAGGCTGAGAAGCAAAGCCGTTCTCTAGGATACTGGGCCCTGACAGGCGGGGGTCAGGCTCCCCGTCTGGTGGCAGTGGAAGCCCACAGGCCATGCTCAGGAATCCGAAGTGTGCAGTTCAGAATGATCAGAAGGATAAGCATTCATAAAGAACTCTCACTATCTTATTTCTCTGATGTGGAGCTCTTGGGGGAGTGCTTACTCTGGAAGCAGAGCATTAGGCACTTTTTAAAAATAATGTACAAGCGTCTAGATTTTATAGAAATCATTGTGATGGAGAGAAATGAGAGTCAGACCTGAAGTCAGGGCTGGGCTTCAGCCTTAGCTCTACTGAACTGTGAGAGCCAACTGGGAACCACTCTGAGCTGTAGCCTCCTGCACTATGAGAGAGATGCAGAGGCACCCAGCCCTGGAAGAACATATGTAAAGCATGCTGCAGGCCTGAAGAAGAAACGGGACCATGATGCTCAGACAGCAACATTATCCCCAAGGAAAAGACTTGATCTTCACACACAGGACACACACATGCACACACGCACACACGCAGAGAGAGAGAGAGAGAGAAAAAGAGAGAGAGACAGAGACAGAGACAGAGACAGAGAGACAGAGAGAGACAGACAAAAAGGGAGAGACAGACAGAAAGGGAGAGATAGACAGAGAAAGAGCTGGTTTTAAATATAAATCACAAATGTGCATATAGAACATAGTAGAAACACATTGAGTTTATCTTCAGAATTAAAATGTCACTGGGTAGGGGTTGCAGGGACCTCTCTAAATGTCCTCTACAACAGACTGTGCGAAAGAGACTAAGTCCAGACAAATCTTCCATTTCCACTGCTTCCTAAGCTCCCCTCCTGCCTTCTCCTCCTTTGGGTATGGATTAAGCTCTGAAGGAAGGAAGTCACTACGTGCAGAGGTCTTAAGTGTTTGCCCCCTAAGTGCCCCCTCCGAGTTAGCAGCAGCATGGTCCTCCCGTTGATTCAGTTCTATTAGGTAGCTCAAACTCCTTGGGCTCAGGGGGAATATGGAGAATTTAAACCCAGTCAGAGGAGAAGGAAGATGAGCTAAGGACTAGAGGTGGAGCCTCCTTAAAAAGGTGAAAAGAACAAGGATTCTTTGGTTTGAGGAAGGACATGCAATCAAGGGGACAAGACAGCTTTTAATGAACAATCCATATTCTCCACAGAGGAGTCTGAGTTCTTGTTTGCACTGAAGGCCAAACGAGCAAAGAAGCATAATTTGCCAGGAAGAAAAGAAGAAAGAAAAAAGAAAAGAAAAAAATTTAGGGTCAGATTATAAGATAAAGTTTCCATCCATGAGTAAATCCTGGACTTTGTTCCCTTTACAAGGTTTTTTATTTTAAAATATGATACCTGCCTATAGAAAGTACCAGAAAGAGGGAAACGCAGGCAGGGTAACTCCATTAAAACACAGAGAGAGAGAGTTGGGGGGGGAGAGGGAAAGAGGGAGACACACACACACACACACACACACACACACGCACAACCACACACACATGCACACACATATACATACACTGTATTTTTGTATTTTTAAGGAAGCTTATAAAATAGTATTTTCCTATGACTTTTTCAAACAGCCTTAGTGTTACTCATCTTTCCTCAGCCTCTCACCCTATACTACCCCCCCTCCATCAGACACCCCTATTTTCTCCTTTCACAGCACCTACTATGCTCATCCCTAGAGCTTCTCCCGCTCCCTGCCCTGATCTGCTCTTACCTTTTGGCTTCTGCAGTTGTTCCAGGTTAGATACTGGAATTTAAAGATTCAGAGCTAGGAGACACAGATGAGAAAGAACAGAGCCTTTTTCTCTTTGTGGATGGAGGTTGCCCCACGTAGTACAGTGTTTGCAGGGTAGGGGAGAAAACGCTGTTCCTCAGTGGAGAGGTCCAAGAAGATCCCACTAAGTCCTGTGAGGTCCCCACCCCCAGCAGGGAGGAAACTGAGAGGGGTTTGGAGCATTCAGCCATGGGATGAGGCCTGTCTTTTCTGTTCAGTATAAAACAGATCTGGGGATGAGGAAAGTTCAGACAGGATCAGTGAAAATACTATTTTTGTGGACCCAGAGACTATATTCATGATGGTAGATATAGGAAGAAAGAGGGGAGGGGCACATGGGAATGACAGTGCCCAGGAGCCTTGGGTAAAGTTATGTGCAGAGGTGCTGAGACACCAGGTGTGGCGAGATTTTCTTTTTTTTTTCATTAATTCATTAATGTATTTATTGATTCACTTTATATCCTGGTTACAGACCCCAACCCCAGTCCTACCCTCTCAAGTCCCTCCCCCCCTCACCCCTCCTATTCTCCTCAGGTGTCCTGCCCTGGGACAGCAGGGCTAGGCACATCCTCTCCCACTGAGGCCAGACCAGGCAGTCCAGCCAGGGGAAGGGGATCCGATGGCAGGCAATAGAGTCAGAGACAACCCCCACTCCAATTGTTAGGGGACCCTCATGAAGACCAAGCTGCACATCTGCTACAAATGTGGAGGAGGCCTAGGTCCCCACCCTGCATGCTCTAAAGAGTGGATAAAGAAAATACGGTACATCTACACAATGGATTACTACTTAGCTATTAAAAACGAAAACATGAAATTTGCAGGCAAATGGATGGAACTAAAGAATATCATCCCAGACCCAGAAAGACACCCAGGGTATATATTCACTTATAAGTGGACATTAGTCATAAAGTACAGGATAACCGTGCTACAATCCACAGACCCAAAGAAGCTAAGTAACAAGGAGGGCCCAAGGGAATCTCACTCAGAAAAGGAAATAAAGTAGACATCAGAGGTGGATGGAGGGAGAGAATTGGATGGGAGTGGGGGTGGGGAGAGGAATGGGAATCAGGTATGGGGAATGGGCTCAGGGGTGCTGGTAAAGAGAACAGAAATCAGTGAGGGCATCTCTGGGGCTAGCCAGAGATCTGGGAGGCTCTGGGGAATCTATAGGGATGACCTTAGCAGCAGGGGATGTGGAGACTGAAGTGGCTACCTCCTGTAGCCAAGAGGGACTTCCTGTGGAGGAAGGGGGACATCAACCCATCCACAAAAGCCTTTGGCCCAAAAATTTGTCCTGTGAGCAGATTTGCTATGCCATTCACTCTAACAGCGTGCTAGAATGGATAGTATTTGAGATTTTTCATGAGATGTGAATCCAATGGATTCCAGGAGAGCCAATGTTTTCTGTGGTTGTATTTTCTTCTGTGCTCTGGGAATTCCCCTTCCTCCCTGTGTAGATTATCAGCAACCACCAGATGCTGGTCTGTGTGTCAACCTCATGCTTTTCCATGGCCTTCAGGGAATATAACCTCACAAGTCTTCCTCTGCTCACATGCAGTAGGATGATAGCCTCTGCTGGCTACTTGTTGGCTAAGTAAGGCACCTGCACAGAAGGAACCTGTGCAGTATGTCTCCTCCTCTGCTTCTCCTGGCCCTGCCCACAGGGACACTCTGGGTCAGGGTCAGTAGCCCTAAAAGAAGATCAGAACCAGAAGCACAGGGAGGATCCAGTGGATGTGCATGTCAGGGTGTAACTGTTCTTCCGTTGCTTTTCAGATGTGCACATAAGAAATCCGGGCATCACGTATTCCCCCTTACCGTGATGTGTGTTTTATGGTTGCATATCTAAAGGGTTCTAGTAATATTGACATCCATCCCAGACAAATATTTAAACAATGCTTCAGGCTCTTACCCCAGGATGTCTTCTGTGCTTGGACACTGTCTGCTGGAGGCTATTCTACCATACCATCCAGGGCAGAATTGCAAAGGAGCCAGTCCCACAACAGCTGGGAGCTTCTGCAGTGGTTTATGTATGCACACAGTTTGTCTAACCATAGTGTGTCTAGTCCACGCCCCAATTCCTTAAAGTTTTCGTCTAGTGTGTTTGCTCATTTTGTTTTCTACTCTTGACAGCACTTATATTTCTTCCAATCAGGTAGTAGGCTCTCTTATTAACTTTATTAACATTTTAGTCTGATCTAGTTCATGTTCCTCTGTGCTACTTGGATCTGTTGGTGGCATTTCGTAAATATAGTCTTATTCTTAAACATACTTTTAGACCAGTATTATCAGAAATAAATATTCCTGTTTTCCTCTTTAAATTCCACACTACTTCAGGCATTCACAGCATTTGTTGCTTATTAGCATCTTTTGTTTATTAGTAACTTTCTTGAAAATAGTCAAAGGTGCAAAGCTCTTTTATTCCCAAGCAGACTTTTCCACTACTAGCCTCTTAGAGAGGACATGTTGCAGCCTGTTTAGCGACATCCCAGACTACAGACCCAAAGCCATCGCCCACCCCCACCCACAGAGTCAGAATAGCCAACACCATCTGTACCTTGGTTGAGTATGCCTGGGGAGTCATGGGGTGGAAAGAGTCATCTCTTCACAGTTGGGAACTGCTGGTCTAGGAAAACGTCTTTTAATTTTTGTATAAGTGTCACTGGTTTTTAAGTCAGATTCCTAGGGAAATCTAAGAAGAGACATTACAGGCAGAAAGCAAACCAAACAAATGGAGCTGCTTTTGGCCACCTGTGTGTCTGTTCACAACAGATGTTTTCACCCAGTTCTCACCCTTCCCTACTGTGCGCTCACAGAGCGAGTGAACAAAGTCACAATGACTGCTCAAAGTTGACCACAGCAGGTCTGGATAGATTTTTATTCCTGTTCTTATTTCATGTGTATGAGTGACTTGCCTCTGTGTGTGTGTGTGTGTGTGTGTGTGTGTGTGTGTGTGTGTGTGTGTGTGTGTGTGTATGTGCAGTACCCATGGAGGCCAGAGGGGGCGTCAGATCCCCTGGAACCAGAGCTGTGATCCACAATGTAGGAGAAATAAACCCAGGTCCTCAGCAAGAGCAACAACTGCCCTTAGCCACTGTGCATTTCTTCGGCCTGCGGACAGTGCACTGTCATAATACACTCTGATCAAGAAAGGAGGGGGTCATCTCTCGGGGTTCACTCACAGGTTCAGACCAGCTTAGAGTTACGCCCTGGGGAAAATAAGGCTTTGGGTTTTAGAAAGACGTGAGGGATTTGGATGTGCTGTTGTTTCCCCTCTATACCATGTACTTTGAATTAAAAGAATGAAAATTCCTGGGCTTTTATTTGATTTTCTTTTCAGTAGAGATCTTTGGTTTCTAATTAGAAAGGAATTAACCATCCTTAATTTTTTTGGGTGAAATCACCCCCAGTATGATCAGCCCAAATCTCCCATCAAAGGCCTTCCTTCCTTCCCACATTTGATCCATATCTCAGAGGACTCAGCAGTCTGGTGGCCTCACGCAAAAGGCTCCTAAATTAGGTTTTTAAAATTATTTCTGTTAAATATAAACTTAACATATACCATCTGCTGAGGGATTATACAAGCTTTGTTTTTTCCCAATAATTGGAAACCTTGTTTACAGAAGACTCAATGATGTTCTTTAAATGTCTTTGTATTGAATATAAAAGAATGTGTGTTTATCTAAGCAACAATAATCTGACTATAAAGAAACTCATTTAAGGATTATACCTCCTGTCTCTCACAGTGCAGCTGTCACCAGAATATTCTTCCAGGCTTTACAAACTACTGAAAAGTCTTCCCTAAAATTAGCAAAATAAAGCTAAAATAAAATAAAGAAGTTTGGGGAGAAATGTAATTCTAAATCACAAGAAAAGAATTCAAGACTCAGAATATCAGGACAATGGGGCAAATTTATCGGCATTGGCTAACTCTCTGATAGAACTGAAATCACTGGGAAGAGGTTGGAAGGTGTTCATCACATCAGGGAGAAACCCAAAGGCCTCCAGATAAGCAAATTAGCTAAAGTAAGGAATTTTGAGAGTCAACCAAAGTCTTAAGATTGTTCAGTCTTTACTGGAACAGCAGAGAAGCCCTGGGACCAAGGGTGTCATGCCCAATGTGGTACTTGCCCTGAGTCTCACTTACCCTCCTTGTGTTATAGAGATCTTTTTTTAAAGACTATATATACATATATGGTTGTGAACTGCCATGTGGCTTGCTGGGATTTGAACTCAGGACCTCTGGAAGAGCAGTCAGCGCTCCTAACCACTGAGCCATCTCTAATGAGATAATGCACACAGAACATAGTATAGTTGTAGTACTCAGCAATGTAAGACCAGTGTTGGTCTCTTCCAAGTCTCACGGTTTTTAATAGGCAATGCCTCATCTCATCTCTGAAGCCGTCATATTAAAATAGCATGCTTGATAGCACCCATATTATTAAAGATTGGAGAAAACGAGAAGCAGAGAAGTTTAATACCCTTCCCAGAGATGTGCTGGAGGTGGGTCCCCAGTGAGTTAAGGCCTATATCCATAGTCCTCACCTTGCCGCACACTTCTGCCGAGCAGAGAGCCCTGGCTCTCTGAATACTGACTGTCTGCTACAGTGGCTTACTAGCCATTTAGCCATCGTCTTTCCTCAGCTAACAGCCTACTGTGCCAAGCACTCAGATGCCTGGCCCCTTCTAAAACTCTAATACTCTTGTGACTCCTCTTTGAGGTACAAATTCACACTCCAAGGCTCCTGTCCTGATGACCTGGTGACACCCTGTCCCTATCCCGTGATACTCTGAGTAGGAGGGTGCTGGGCTGTGGAAGGAGGCTTCTTCCCATCTCAGTGTTGCCCTCACTGGCCTGAGTCTAAACATAGAATACAATCCCCTTCTTCTCCCTAAGGAATTGTGGTTGGTGGTTGTTAAGCTTGGGCACACCCGAGGCTACCGCCAAGTCTGTTCCAGTTAGTGGGTAGCATCCATATCTTTGCCAAGAGTATTCCACTATTATTTTTATTATGGTATGCACTCAGTTGAGAAGGGTAATGACATCCCAAGTCTGTTCGCTGCATACCGCACAGAGGCATATAAATACATTACTCTATTGAGTGTTAAACATTTAGAAAATTAATCCTATACTGTTTTGCATTACACAGATATTCTTGTTACAGCGTTCAATGGTTATTGAGGAGGATTTTAACATCATTTAGAAATTTGATCTTTTAGGATGCTTTAAGCAAGAAATCGATCCTTTTTGCCATGTGACTGGAGTAGGCTCTCAATACCTAGTTCATTTTGTAGGGTTGTAGGAGGCTCAGATGCGTGTGTCTCTACCCTGTGCCAGGCATGGAGAGGTTCTGAGAATAAAACCAGAGGGAGGGAAGATGTGACCGCCAGGGAAGGATTCCCTCCCAAGGAAAAACAAAATAAAACAAAACCCTCCAGATCCAGTGAGAGTCTCACTCTCAAAGAATGAGGAAGAGAATGATAGAGGAAGACACCCGGTGTCCTCCCCTCGCCCTGGTCTCTGTGTGCATCCGTGGGCATGCACACGTGTCATGCACATATGTTATAAACATATGGAGAGAGAGAGAGAGACAGAGACAGACAGACAGACAGAGACAGACAGACAGACAGACAGAGACAGACAGTCTGAATCTCATGACTAGTGGAGTTGTGCCTGGGGATAGAGCATGTTGGGTTCTACTAGCCCACAGTCTAGAGGATGGACCGTCACCCGACAGTACCCTATCCCTCTAAGCCTTGATACGAAGCTGATGCTTTGTCTACATCCAAGGATATATTCTCATCCAGCCTGAAGAAATGTTGAGGCTCTGAGGCTTTCCCAGAGTCCTATAACTAACTAGCTGGGCTGCTAGAGTGTAGGTTCTAGCTGAGACTTCTGCCAACAAACAAATTTAGAAAAATGAAAAAAGGCTGGGTTTTAACCCTTTAACACCAGCGGTTTTCTCTCTTTATCATGAAAATTATAAATAGGTATTTCGTAAGAGCTACCAAGAGGATAAAGGGAAAACCTTGGATCTGATTGTTATCCGAACAGCTTTGCTCAGTGAGAGCTTGGCCGTGGGGCCCAGTGCATCCCTGTCTTCCTCTCTCTTGCGTCCATCTTTCCTGTCCTCCTCTGTAACGCTCCCAAATGAAGCAGACATGGAGGAAACCGGGGTGCCTACCTAAATTTGAATTCAGACTAATAATTTCACCATACTTCCCCGGAGACATTTGGGTCTCTTCTCTGGTGACATTCCATGTACACAGTGTCCTTTGTGACTTGGTGTTCCTGGGATATGTTCTAGTGGTTTCACACATAAGGGTTTTGTCCCTTACTTGGAATGAAATCTCCTCTGGGCAAGATCTTATGAGGGAGACTTTAAGGCACTGTATTGATTTCCCTATTTGGCAGTCGACATTCGATTTCTCCTTGTGTTCCCCACATGTTGTGAGCACAGAAACCCAGGATCTCTTTGTAGCTGTGTCCTGTCTGTATTTGCTTGGCCATCACTGTCTGAACAATGACAGGGCTAAGCACAGAGCCCTGAAGCTAACACGTATGATGTGTGCTTTCATAAGTGATGAGCGAACAATTGTATTATTAAGAATCAATTAAATCCCATACTGGTTAACCTCTTACCTACATTGCAGTGGTCAGGAGTCAGCTTTACCTGCCATGCTGTCCACATGAGAAGATTGATTAGTTCCTCATCTCCTGTGGGAGAAGCGAGGTTAGGGGAATGGAACAGGGTGAAAAGCTGCACTCGGATTTTGCTCCTTGTGTTATAGATTAGCCAAAAAGATGGAAGTGAAGACTTTTCTAAAGAATGAACCACTTCTAACTCTGGACTATTAGATCTCCAAGAACGGGAAGATACTTCACCGCTATGCATTGCTTTTGCAGAATCTCATAGCTTTTCTTTTTTTTTTTTTTTTCCGGATCTGGGGACCAAACCCAGGGCCTTTTGCTTGCTAGGCAAGCACTCTACCACTGAGCTAAATCCCCAACCCGATCTCATAGCTTTTCAAGATGTCTCTGAGACCCACCGGTGTGGCAAGTGAGCGGCAGTGGTATCATGTGAATAAGGACTGCAAAAGCCAGTAGGATGGTGTCTGTGACAATTTCCAGCTCACATTTAAAAAGTTACTGTTGGGTAAAGAAAGTGACACTAGAACATGGCACTTATAGAAAAGACGCCTGCTAAGAAGGGACCCCTTCACACACTCTGTGCGCTAGCCGATGACATCGTTTAAATACGTATTTTCACAAAAAAATATGCAGTAGCCTTCGCACCTCCAAGATCAAAAGTTATGAGCAGTCTTTCGATTGAGCACGTTTCAGGTCTAAAGTGCACAGGAGAGAGAACACGTGTTTAGAAGTGTCTAGAATCAATTACACTCCACAGTTGTTAACCTCCTAGCTACATTGCGGGAGTCAGGAGTCAGCTTTGACTGCCATGCTGTCCTCATTATTTGGGTGTGAGCTAGATTTGTCCGAGATAGTTGATGGAGTGGTCTTCAGAGCCCTGGGTCTCCTTTCTGAGCCTTCCTCGTGGTCTATAATATCCTATGGCCTATCTATCCTTTGGGATAGAGGGGAGAGGGCAATTCACCAGGTACCCGCCTGGCACCTGGAAATCCCACCACTGTGATGCTTGTCTGTGAGCCTTATTAGGAGAACAGTCTATTTGGCTGTAAACAGAGCTGACTACGAACCAAACACCTGCCAGGCTCCTCTCCTACACCAGGGAACAGACGCAAATGTGTTTCCAGATGTGCAGCCATCAGTAAGACTTCCAACTTCACATGGCTCAGCTGTGTTCGGACTGTCCCAAGAATTAAAGCAGGATGAGAGCCACATGTGAAAATCCACGCCCGTATCTGATCAAGCCAATTCTGCAAACGATCAGAGATCAACGTTCTTCTGCGATAGAAGACAAGTGTGATCCGATGTAGGCACCTCAGTCTTGCCCGCTCTGTTGGGCCTCAGGGTCCCATCACTAGGCATCTGTTTGAAAAATAAAGGACAATGCTAAAATACCAACTTTATTTGAGAAGAAACCATATGGCGTTTACTTTTTTTTTTTTTTATCCAGGTGCAAACCCTTGTTTATTTATAAGTGCAAAACAAAACAATTAAGTGAAGATTGAAATAAAGGCCTATGTTTTATTCATGTTAGAAGTAGTTTCTTTATCTCTTAGAATGAAGTTAAAATGTTCTTGTAAATTCCTCACTGTTAAATAAGCAACACAGGGGTTGGGGATTTAGCTCAGTGGTAGAGCGCTTGCCTAGGAAGCCCAAGGCCCTGGGTTCGACCCCCAGCTACAAAAAAAAAAAAAAAAAAAAAAGCAACACATTGTTTCCTTTGGGGGGAAAAAGGTATGAAAATTCTTTATCGGGTTGATTTGGTTTAGATTGGAAATGAGCCTAATGAATGTAGAAATATAATGATTCTAGATCGTTTCTATCCATTAGGATGTGTTGATTAATTTCAAAGCTTCGTGGATCTCTGATTTGCTGAATGAGTCTATAGTAAAATTACAACCAGAACACTAGCTGTTTATCTGAATCACGTTTTTATCCAGCTGATTTGAATTCAAATGCATTATTAACATTTTTCTTCTTTTTTAATATAGGTGGAAAACAGACCAAAATATTATGGAAGAGAGTATGTATTATACCATTCTTTGTTTTAACAATTTAATAAGTAGTTGTTTCATATGTCATTCAAATTTAACTATTAACTATTCCCTAACATTTTCTTCGTCACGTCTGCTGTGTAAGATTTAGTAAGAAGAATAAATGCAATCAGACACATTTGTACTGAGCTTTCCTTCCCACACTCAGGTACCTGGTTCCCACCAAGGTGGGGCAGGGGGAGAGACCTGTGTAGTACTTCTCTCTCAGATCCAGCTTCCGGGTGCCTGGCCAGTTTTTGGAAAGGAAGGCTCTCTGCCAGCATTTCATTTACTGTCTACCCTGATGCAATACAAACATGTAGGTGTCAAAGACGTTACACTTCAGTTGAATTCCTGACCATCGTGAATCTCATAACACAGTGCTCAGGAAAAGCATCCCTTTCTCCTGCAGTGTCGGAAAACCAAAAGGATCATTCTGTAGGCTTGGATGTATCAGCCAGCTTTTTATCTAGCTTAGCCCATTGCTAAGCCCATCTTTATTCTCTTTCTATCCCGGCCACTTTGTCCTTTTAACTCCTCCTCTAGCTCTATTTGTTTACCTTTGTACTCTAGCAGCAGGCAAACACCACAACTAGCAAAGTCATTTGTAGTCTGAGACTCTCTTTAAAGAGAGAGGACTATGGAATGGTCCAAGGGAGGGAAGGTACAAAAGTCACTTTCTAAGGTCAGCCTAGAGGCATGATGAGGCAAAAGCTCTTTCAAGGTCACTTCCTGTACTCTCTTAGCCAATGAGACCCTCCCTCTCATCTTCATACCCAGAAGAACCTTGGCTTCATGGTTAGTGGACTGTCCAGTCATCCTAGCCTACTGCTCCTTCCCAGTGGGCACAGCTGCACTCTGGAGCCTCCTCTAAGAATATCAGACTTTGAGCCTCCAGCCAGCCAGCGCCCACCCGGGAGTATAGGTTCCCCTCTCACCCACCCTCTGATAGCTGGCCTGTGTAGCCACTTGGCTTTGATTCTCTATCTAACTTCAAAGTTATTTGCAGATTGAACAATTTTTTTAAAAGAGAGGGCAAACAGGAAAACACTACCACATACACTTTTGTACCTGAATTGACCACTACAGAGAGCTCTCCCTGCCAGTGCTCATGCTACACAGGAGGCTTCTCCGCAATGTCTCAAGAGTCCAGTGGCCTCACTCACAAAACCCTAAACCCCTCTGCTCCTTGGCGGTCAATTTCATATACAGTGTACATGAACCACTTAGACCCAATGGTCTTGGCCAAGCCAGACTCCTCTGTCTCGTTCTTCTTCATGGAAATCTTGGTCTCTGACTGTGCAAGAGGGCTGCTGCTCTTACAGCTCAGCATTCACCCCAGTGTTCCCCAACAGTGTTACTCTAAGCCCCAGTTACCGAGATTTAAAACCAGAACTTAGCAGAGCATAAGCCCTCATCCCCAAGCTGTCATCACCTTGACCTACAGGCTGAGATTTTCATATAAAACCATTGATGCTTCTGGCTTATTTGCTCCTCTAGGACCACAATGTCAGCTAGAAGAGCCACTATTGAAAAGAAGAATATTAGAATAACACAACAAAACAGACACTAACACACACACACACACACACACACACACACGCAAAACATACACCACACACACACATACACCACATACACACACACATACACACACACATACATAGACATACCACACACACACACACACGCACACACACACACACACAGCACACATACACACCACACATACACACCCCTTTATCATATTTGTCTTCCAGCTTAATTTTTATATTCGTGGCCAGACAGGAGGCAGTAAATGTTATTTTCTTTTTTATGCTCAGAAAATTCTTTGCACGATTACTCCCCCAAAGCTTTCTACCACTAGGTAATTCTAGAAAGGGGTATTTACCCCTCTTCCAGGAGTTTAGAGTCACTGGGCACTGGTCTCTTCACGTGCTCAAGGCCATGCATCTTAGAGACACAAAAGATAGAACTGATAGTGATGACAGAAAGAACAAAGAAAAATCATAAAAGCTGGGCATGGGTGCACACTCAGGAGACAGACAAGTGGATCTCAGTGTGTTCAAGGCCAGTCTGGTCTACATAAAGAGTTCCGGGATGGGCAAGGCTGCATAATAAAGACACTGTCTCAAAACAAACAGAACAAAAAATTGTTAGTGATGGCTGTGAGCCTTCATCTTTACTTAAAGGTAGAAGGACAAATAGATCCACTCAGTCACCTGCCTTCACCCACACCAGTCACTATCCACATTCTAGGTCTCAGACAACTACCTTCAGAAGGCCATGCAGTCTTTGATTAGCCAGAGGTTCCACTCAGTGTGCCATACTGTATCTCTCTCTCTCTCTCTCTCTCTCTCTCTCTCTCTCTCTCTCTCTCTCTCTCTCTCTCTCTCTCTGTGTGTGTGTGTGTGTGTTCGTTTTGTAACAGAGAAATCAAAGACAAACATTATCATTAGAAATGGAAATGTAGATTCTTTTCCCAAACACCCACCTAAACAATTAATCTCTAATGTAAAACACTGGAAGAACGTGGCTTCTAGCCAGCCCTTCTTTCCAGAGAATGAGCCTCTAAAATTAACGATGCCCAGTACCAGAAGCAAGCAGGTTGCTAATCAATAAGTGTTCATTTGCAATCAGGATAATCCACGGTTCTCTGTGTTTGAGCTGAAAGCTAAATTGGTAATTGCTCTTTTGTTATTCCCCATGGCTTGAGAGGAGCCATAACCTAGCTTTCATTTAGATCTTCATTTTCAACCTGAGAGCAAAGACAGGAGCAGAAAGCCAGGTGGAGTGTGCATCTTCCTGTTGGGAATACAGGGAGGTAATACAAGAGGGTCTTCAAGATGAGCGGTAATCACCTCTCATTCCAATGGAGACACTAGGGGACCTAGTAACCACAGTTTTCAGCCTAGTCCTCATAGTATCTGCTTTGTACAGTCTGCTAGTGCAGTGACTGCCTTGTCCCTCCAGGTTTCATGGGATCATCTCCCGGGAGCAGGCTGATGAGCTTCTAGGCGGAGTAGAGGGTGCCTACATCCTTCGAGAGAGCCAACGGCAGCCGGGATGCTACACGCTGGCACTGAGGTGAGCTGTGTTTCACTCATGGCTCTTGAAAGTGGCTTTTATGATTTTCCAATTTTTAAAAAGTATGGCATTCTCCAGGGAGAGACCTGACTAGGGTGGCGAAACAATGAAGAGAGAACAGAAAGGCCGAGATCAGATGGCCCGAATTCTCTGGTGGAGAAACGGCGGCATCTCAGAAGTACAACATCTTTATAATATAGTGTTGACTAGGGACATGGGGCTATTGCATACAGCTGAACAAGGAGGCAGAGTCTAAGAATCTCAGTGGGAGCTGTCTCTGTAGGGGAGCAGTCTTTAGGCTGTAACCTTCCTGGGAGAGAGAGGCTATGGTGGACATTTTCTGGGCACAATGTCAATATTCATGCTTGCTAAGTGTCCTTTGAGGCTCCCTGGGATTATGGGGTAGGATTTTGCCATTTTCCCAATGAGTCTGGGGCTATGGGGTCTTTGACATGGATGATGTTGACTACACACATCCACTCAGGACATCACACGCTCAGGGCTTCCTCAATTCCCTAGTACAGTAAAATGCACATAATCTGAAATTCACCATCTCTATCAGCCTAAGTGTGCAGTACAGAGGCATCGGGCACACCAGCTCTGCTTTGCAGACACCTTTGCTGGCCCCTTCCAGAACCTGCCCCGCATCCCAGATGCTAGCTCTGCTCAATCGCTCCCGCTCAGATTACCTTGCAGTTCACTGTTTAAGCACCAGCTGCAGACCAGAGGTCGAGCGTCTGTTTGCCTGGCTGAAGACTTGCAGATTGTCGGTGTGAATGCTTCACAGACATGCAGCCCACCATTCTTGACTTCTCGGGGACCACCTTGACCCCAAACTTGCCATGTGGGTCAGCAAGTCAACAGGGCAGGTTCCTCCCAAGATTGGTCACCATAAGTGCTGAGGCACTGCTGGGTCACTTGTATATACCAGGCCATTAGCTCCCCACAGAGCCTTCCTGTGTGCTCCTGGAAATTGATTAGAGCTCTCTCCATAGAAAGAATGGATACAAGAAAAGCCTTCCCAGGACAGCTCACGAAGGGCATGTATTCAACCGTCTCCCCAGAGTGACCTCACAAAGATGCTTTCTGAGTTGCAACTGGAGATGCCCAGAGCATGTCTTATGTGGCTCAGTGATGAGGGATTCGGTCAAAAGCTGTTAAGAACTCTGGGTAGGCAGAGCATGTTCCTATCTCCTGGCACCCCAGAGTAGGCACAGGAAGTCATGCAGGTGAGACTGGGGGATGCCAGGATTGATGGTACATTTAGCACCTAGCTGATGCTTCTCTACTGCTTTATTAACCGGGATGGTAGAGATGGGGTTGCAGTCAAAGACTGGTAAGATAATAAAGGGTATCAGAGGTCTTTGGTGTTAGTATCCCTTGCAGAGGTAATGCTCACCTCCCATTAAGGAAGTTTATAAATGACGTGTTTGTACAAATGAGAATGGAATGATCCAGTGTCCTGAGTGACTCATAGGATTGTTCCCAAATGCATACCCGAAGTTAGATCCCGTCTGCTTCCTTCCAGGCATGTGGGTTCCAACAGGGAGCGGCAGCTCTTTGTGACTCTGTTGCCTCTCCTGTTAATTAGAGATAATCACAGTACCCATCTCACAGGATCTCTGAGATGAGAGATCCAACCACCCGCTCCAGGCCCAACAAATGGAATGTTCTGGAAGCTACCTCACTTTCCCCACGTTATCTCACCGGTTGTAATCCTTGGCTTTCTGGTGAGCAGGTTTGGAAACCAGACCTTAAACTACCGGCTCTTCCACGATGGGAAGCATTTTGTGGGTGAGAAGAGGTTTGAATCCATTCACGACCTGGTGACAGATGGCTTGATCACGCTCTACATAGAGACCAAGGCTGCTGAGTACATCGCAAAAATGACCACAAATCCCATCTACGAGCACATTGGATACGCCACTCTCCTCAGAGAAAAAGTGTCCAGAAGGCTGAGCAGGTCTAAAAATGAGTCAAGGAAGGCTGGTGTCACCCACGAGGAACACACACCAGTGGAGAAGGTAAGCGGCCCAGGGCACGGTCATGGGCTATCTAGCTTCAGCTTGTGCTGACAGAGAATGCATAAGGATAGATGCAGTTTGTCAGAGTGTTGGGGAGAATCCTCCCAAGTTTAGAACTGGAGTGCCAAAAGGTCCTTAGACTCTTCCAAGTTAACCCCCTCTTGGGCTTCAGGAGAGAAACTCACGGCCCACAAATGTTCCATGATTTGCTTTATGGTCAGAGGCAGAACTTAGACAGATAGTCATCTGTGGGTTTATTTGTAGTTTGAAAGAAAACATTCCATTATTGTTGGATGCCAAACAGTGGGTGAAAAATGTCTTAAATCTCCCCTTGGGGCCTGCTGACTGTCTCTGGCTCCAAAATGGGCCAAGTGCATGGTATCTGTCTTTGTCCGTCCTAGGGATGTGTGAGCATCCATGGGCAGGAAGTCATGCAGGTGAGACTGGGGGATGCCAGGATTGATGGTACATTTAGCACCTAGCTGATGCTTCTCTACTGCTTTATTAACTGGGATGGTAGAGATGGGGTTGCAGTCAAAGACTGGTAAGATAATAAAGGGCATCAGAGGTCTTTGGTGTTAGTATCCCTTGCAGAGGTAATGCTCACCTCCCATTAAGGAAGTTTATAAATGACGTGTTTGTACAAATGAGAATGGAATGAGGTGAGCTAACCAACATGAAGAGTTACTGACAGACTTAAAGCCTTCACCATAATGGCTGCTGTCTCAGGATGGCTTAGTCGAGCTGATTTTCCCCCCAGCAAAGCAAGCTGCATTTCACTGCTATCAGAAACCCCTTGACTTGGGTGAATGTGTGAGCTGGGCGTGTTGTAGCAGTGGAAGGATATAGTGAAGGGGACGCCATTTCTGTCTCCAGTATCCTGCAGCATATTTGAAAGACACCAACACCGTTGGCAGGGAGACTTCAGGGATGTGTCCCGTTGGGGACCATCTGCTTTGCCTTGTCATATCCATTTCCCTCTGGGAGTGACAGCTCACCATACCATCAGCACCCCACTGTGGCTGAGCCAAGCCCAGCTTCTAGAGTGGGCTAGGACTGAGCAAAGAGCGATACGCGGAGGGCAAGATGGCAACGCCACTCCTTTGGGAGCTGCTAACCCTTAACTGCAAGTGGCCCCCTGATGCCAGGACTGCCAGTGAAGGCTTAGGCTGAAGGTAAGGACTAGGCATCCAAGATGGGAGACTCACCGGGTACTGGGGTGGCTGGAGACAGCAGCCAGTCTGTTGGCAGCAAGGGCGTGATAGTAATTGACTTGCTGATTGAGTCTCAGAGCAAAGGAGGGCCTTCTCCAGCATCACATCAGATGAGCAGCTGGCCCATGAAAACATAATTTGCCATTTTCTTTTTATAACTCTAATATCACCCCAACACCTGTGTATTCTTTCAGAAATAATTGATTTGGGATATTTTGGGACTGCTGACTGTTTACATTTAATAGAAAGCTGTGTGCTTTGAAAGCCTGTGGCTGCTGTGTGTGTGGTGTGTGTGTGTGTGTGTGAGAGAGAGAGAGAGAGAGAGAGAGAGAGAGAGACAGAGACAGAGACAGAGACAGAGAGAGAGAGAGAGAGAGAGACAGAGAGAGACACACAGAGAGAAACAGAGAGAGACAGAGAGAGACAGAGAGAGACAGACAAAGAGAGAGCCATATTTAGAGTTTGTTCTGGTCCAGATGAAAGCTAGTCCTTAGTGTTTGTAAATCTGTTCAAAAGCGATTTAGAATAGGAAATCTGGAAGCTGACCTCCTCAGCCATGATAAATCAGGAGATGAATTGTAAAATAAGTCTCTGAAGTGGTGTTTGTATTTCTGAATCAGAGAGCATTGCCATTTGGAAACACCGTCTGTTACAGAAAGCAGGCCCCACAATGGAAACCAGCAAGGACGTTCCATCTGTGGAAGCTGGGCGTTATTTCTGGGCGTTATTCTCAGCAGGAAACTGACATGACATGATGTGCCCTCTGTCTCAGTTAGGGTTTATGTTGCTGTGATAAAACACCATGACCCAAATGCATGGGTTTACCGGCTTACCCTTCCGCATCACTGTTCATCATCAAAGGAACGCAAACAGGACAGGAACCTGGAGGTGGGAACTGACATGGAAGTGATGCAGGGGCGCCACGTACTGGCTTGCTTCCCATGGCGTGCTCAGCTTGCTTTCTTACAGAACCGAGGATCACCAGACCAGGGATGGCCCCCATGCAATGGGCTGGGCCCTCTTTCATGGATCACTAATTGAGAAAATTGCTCCACATGCTGGCCCACATCCTGATCCTATGTGGGCATTTTCTCAATGGAGGTTTCCTCCTCTCCGATGACTATAGTTTGTATCAAGTTGTCATAAATCTAGCCAGCACACCTTCCCCCTAGAACAGTGCTTCTCAACCTTCCTAACCCTGTGACCCTTTAATACAGTTCCTCCCCTTGTGGTGACCCCCAACCATAACGGTATTTTCATTGCCACTTTGTAACTAAATTTGCTACTGTTATGAGTCATAATGTAAATATCTGTTTTCTGAATGTCTTAGGTGACCCCTGTGAAAGGGTCGTTCAACCCCAAAAGGGTTTGAGACGGACAGGTTGAGACCCGCTGTCCTAGAGAACCTGATTAATAACCACATCGAGTGAGCCAGCCTGCACCCGTTTACTGGGGAGGAGGGTGGGGAGGAAGAGAGGAGATGCTGAAGGAAGAAGTCCGTAGTCAGCAGGAAGTTTGATGGACAGTTGTCAAGGGTATGGATTTGCTTGGACACTAATGATGTCCTTGGCTTTCGTGAGGAATATTCTGGACAGTCTGGTCTGGTCACTGCCTGCCGGGGCACTTATTTTGTTAGTAGCTTATGAACTAACTTGATAAGAATCCATCCATTTCTCCATGACCTGTATTGACAAGCATGATTAGGAAAAGCCTCAGTCTGGCCAGAGATCCTGTTACTCTTCAGGGCAAGGCAGGGGCCTGTTGCCATGGAGGCAGGGACTGGAGAAGAGTTGTTGGGAACCTGAGTAGATTGACGGAGAGGAGCCTGAGGTCCCTGTCTGCTTCAGTAATGGCCTTGAGTCTTGAAGGTTTAATAGTGGAACGAGTTGGCTTCCCAGTGGTGCTCAAATCCGGCAGGTCCATTCCACAGCTCTCAAACGTTGCTCACCCATTTGTTTTATTGATCATTTCCAAGTAAACCTAGGAAAGAATGTGCTATTACAAATCCAAGAACAATAACAGTGCTAATTGAAAAAAAAAGATAAATTACCTCCCCCGTCAGACTTGAGTGGTGTCCAGATTTACTTCCTGCCCAGGTTGCTAGCAATGGACCTGACTTTAGTGACTGTAGATGCGGTGGGGAGGTGGGGAGCCTGCAGACGGAGTGAAGCTGTAAAGGTTCTGCCCCTACCAATAGGCAAACGTCACGATTCTTTATTGAATTAATTGGCTTTCAAAACGTGGTGTGTTTGGGTCACCCATTCGGTGCACTTAATTAAAATGGTCAGTCTAAGTACAATACATGAAACATACTTTAGAATTTATGGCGCACATAGATTCTCTACTGGTCTTCAGGAAAGAAAAATCATGGTATGGTCGGCAGTCTATGAATAACACTCAGAGTCTAAACTCAGATTGCACAGACGTGGAACTGTGTCCCATTTTAGACTCAAGGCAACTGTGACAGATTCGCATGCAGGATTCCCCATGTGTGCCTTAGTCGTGCTTCACACGGGCAGAGAGGAGAGTGAGCCCAGGCTGCCCACCACACGTCAGAGCATCTTAACTCTGTGGAGCAGCCGGACCTCACTGTGCAGTCATTGCCTTTATGGCTCTAAGTAACAACTTGGACTTGGCCACTGTCCTATCAATGGTCATTAAAAAAGTCACTCAGTCTTCACATGGCCTGATTTTGAAAATGCATTACTGTTTCTAGCTATAAGAACCGACCTTTCTCACCAAATGCATCCCGCCGAGTCAAATAAATAATATGCAAGTGCATCTGTATTAACTGGGTATAGTCTGATGCAGTAAATTGCACCCATATTTGATGTGAAAATAATGTGTACCTGTGAGGCGGTAAAAGCACTTTTAATAATACGCAAGTTGAATATCCTCTGTCTAAGATGTTGGGGAACCAGGGATTTTCCAGATCAACTATTTATCCTTAATCCAAAAACCTGAAAGGAAAATACTCTCAGATCCTTTGAAGTCTTAGATACAGGGGTGTATCAGCTATATCATATTCATTCGTTCCCTGTTTTAGGGGTGCCTAGCCCCAAGTTCATTTCCCTGTTTTCTCCTTGGCATTCAGCGCCGGTTACAGCCTCCTCGGTCTCTTCCCTGCTTTTGGAGGATGGTCAGCCCCAGTTCTGTCTTGTTCATTCATTTCACTGTTTCTCGTGGTAGTAAATGTCAGACAACGACCTCTGTGAGTTCCACAGCAGCTCCTCCTTGTACGGCATGGCGGGCAGCCCCGGGACAAGATGGGGGCTGGGAGGGGGGCAATGCACAAAAGGAAAGTGCAACTGTATCTTTATGTTTCATCTATGCAAACCAGGAAAACACAGGTTTTACATGTTTAATTCCTGGCAAGTCATCAAGCTAACAGAATAGCCATTGTTGATGGTTGGGAGGGGAAGCAAGGGTCTGAAAGGGCGAGTGTGGAAGAGACTTGTCCTCTCTTTGCTACTGTTTGAAGATCTTTCAGCTTTGAACCGTGACATATGTAGTATCCATTCAAAGACTGAAACAAGAATAAAACGCCTGTGGCGTCTCACATACACACATCACATTAAAGCCAAGGAGAGTGCTTTCTGCCCTGGCTGTTGTACGTGCAGAGCAGAGAGGATCCAGTTCCCTGCCTCTCACCCCACCCTCTTCGTCATGCTCACAGTCCCCCTCCTCTTCCACCCCACCCCTCCAGATTGTTCACATGGGATCTGCGTTCTCAGGACTTAGTGGAGGTTTGGAACTGGAAGGTCGTAGCATGAGGCAGAAATGGCTGCAGTGTGGGAATGACTCCTTGAGATGGGGATAGATTGATCTTGGCATTTCTGGTCCTCCCATCTCTTCCCCAGAAGCGTCCCAGTCAGCTGCCTTCTTCCATCCATTTCCCTGCTTTCCTGTGGCTGCTACAGGACCAGTGCCCCAGTCACTTTTACATCCTGCCACAGGCACCGAAGCCTCTTAGGTTTCCATTCTCCTACCATAAAGCCCTCACCAGCAACCCTTTCTTCCGCCTCCTTAGGAAACCCTCCTTCACTGAGGACCCCCTTTGGAGAGCACCGCTCTGTCCCCTCCCACACGCACAGGTGACCCCTTCACTTGTAGTTTCCTGGGCCCCAGCTGCCCATCTTGGTAGCTTTGTCTGCTTTGCCCCTGGCCTGAAGGCAGTTACCATGCCAAGGAGAAAGGCTTGCTCAGCCCTAAAGACCAGCAGAAGCCTCTGGAACAGATGGGGGTCACCCTGGGTGTTTTCTCTCAATCCTCTCAAACTCTCCCAAGAGTGGGGCCACCCCATATCACTGCGCTTCTCACAGCCCCCAATATGTGACCTTCTGCCAGGACTTCCCATTGGCCAAACCCAGCCAAAGTCCTGGGGAACAGTGCAGGGAGCAGGGTGCAGTGTCCAGGGGCCAGACAGGAGAGACATAAATGGGAAGGAGGAGTGTGGTAGAGAGAAGAGGGTGGGAGATAAGCCAGCCGAAGCACACAGCAGTTTTCACGCCCGTAGTTTGTATGGTTCTCATGGTGCTCTGTACAAAGCTAACTGGCTTCAGAAGCCCAACATGTGACTATGTCACAGTCCCTTCCTCAGATGACCTCACAACTGCGTGCTGTGCTTGGGAGCTTGTTTTGGGGATGTTGAGCTTCTCTGTGTTCATTAGACTTGATCAGTGCCCTTAGCCAAGCTGAGGAGCTGCATTCATTTACACACACACATACACACACACACACACACACACATAAGCACACATGCACACACTTATACATGCTTATACATAAGCACATGAGCACACTCACATGTACATATGTGCCCACACACAGGCATGCACACCCAGTACACAGGTGCACATGTACAAACACACAACACACATGCACAGAGTTATACATACTTATACATATGCACATTAGCACATGTACATATGCGCCCACACACAGGCATGCACACACACACACACACACACACACACACACACACACACAGAGGCAGGTATTGGGGTGGGACCTGGACCATTGATATAAAGGAGGTAGAAAATAAAGCTGCTTGGATTACAGGGTGCAGAAAAACTGCCAATTCTCTCCTCAGGAGGTTCTCTGGAAATACCACGTAACTGACATAACCAGGCTTCTCTCAGGAGTCAAGGATAAATGAAGATGAGTGGAGCTTGGCTAGTGAAAATGACAGGTACAGTAATGACTGTGGTCATCCATCTTCCTGCCTTGCATGCACAGCCATAAAAACAGAACGGGAACACCGTGCGAATGGATTTGAACTAGCTTGATGCTCGCAGGAAGCCAGGATTTACCGGCTGTTATTTCAAGTCAGAATCTGACCGCGTGGATTTATCAGAGGGCTGAGCTGACTTGGCTGTGGGGAGGAGCGATGAGAGAAGGGGGCTCTCACTCTATGCAGATGAGAGTTCTGGACAGAAAACCAAACAACAGCAACAGTAAACGTGTTCAGTCCTCTTGACCAATGGAATCAAAGGCTGCTGAGGTTCCGGTATCTACTGCTACTCGGGCTGACACCCTGGGTCATGAGACAGGAGGTAAATCCAAAATACAAGATGCACATTCTACCTCAGCTTTTCTATTTCAGAGACTCTCGTGTCCTCGCTGACTCTGGCCTTCCTTCCCAGCCCTTCATGGGTGAGCCCTGTCTTACCAGGAAGCACACTGAGGACCGAGGCCCCCGGGTGTGTGGGAACTGTTTAAGTTAATTTGGCGCGCCCCACTTAGGGCTAACTGGTGGTAACAAAATGTATAATGCTTTGGCCCTCACCCTTGGCTGCACACTGGAATCTACTGAGGAATTTAAAAAACAATCAGAAACCATGCTTGACCTCACCCTTGGAAATCCACATTTAGGAGAGCCAGGAGTACCTTGGTAGAGGTATGGGAGATCATAAGCAAGGTTTGGTTTCCAGCACCAGCTGAAATAAAAGAAAGAGCAGAAAGGCTAAGAAATTTATATTTAACTGCTTGGTGTAAGTCCCAGGCATATGATTTTAGAAGTTCCAATTGTTACTAATGTGTGGTTGAAGCTAGGAGTCCCTCCTATAGGGAAATATTGAGTTTGTATTAGGTTATCACCCCCACACCCCCACACCCCCACACCCCAGTTCTTAGGTTTAGAGCTCTGCAGGATACAGGTGTGTGTGCTTGTGTGTGTGTGTGTGTGTGTGTGTGTGTGTGTGTGATTTGTGTGCTCGCTCACGTGCGTGCTCAGAGAGTGGGGGGGGGCGTAGTGAACACGCACGTTTACAAACTCTCCTTTATATCCTGTTTTAAAAACAAAAAAACCTCTCTTGGTCCAAGCATTGACTATTTTCTGTGCAACACTGCCATCTTGTGGTGGATGGGGAAACATGCCATACTTATTCTGGATAACCTCAAAAGATGAAACCTAGCAGATGTGGGAGTAATGAGCATGAAGAAATTTTCAGCAGTGAACTCGTTGAAGCACCCTCGTTTCTTTGGGTTTTATAGCTCATGCTTGGCTGTCAAATAGTTGGGGGTGTTTTTCCTGGTGCACTCACTTGCTCAGAAGCTGTTCTGCTAGCCTGGGTTGCCCGAGAGATCCGACTGGCTGATGTGGGGACCAGGAGTGTTCCAACACCTTGGCACCAGGGCGCTCTAGGACTCTTTAAACTTACAGAACATTCCAAAGAGTATTTGACCATATCTTCTTGCTATCTGCTGCATTAGGTATTAAATTTCAAATGCTTAAATACGCATCCATTTAGACAAAACAGTAGGAGCATGTGGTTGTCAGTATACAGGGCGCATTTTATGAAGCGTAGCCCGGCTTTCAAAAATAAGAAAGGAGCCTGAATTTTGGCATTGCTTTGGCATATGTGTAAATCTCAGCATCTGCCTGCGTGGGAGGCAGCTGGAGTCACACGTCGGATCCTGCCTCCCATCTGTGAAGATGAACTGTTCAAATATGGGAGGAAACCTTGGGCTCAGAGAGTCTTTGCAAAGAGGGGATGTTTATAGAGATTCCACAGGCAAATTTTTATTCAAAAATATATAGAGATGTGAGCAAAATTTGACAAGCGGCAGTTTCTTAAAGATTGGCTACAAAAGCAACCACTTAGAAGAAGGTTGGTTTGGCATCATGGACGCTCTGTATTGACCTTGGGGCCCTCCCAACACCGATGGACCCACCAAAACCTGCTGCTCAGAACAGACACCGACGAACCAAGAACCTGGTTTCAGGAAGGTGTGCGCATGTGGGTCTCCAGGGTGGTTTCAGGGGTCCCTGCACCACAGCCAATACCTTTGGAGGTAAATGTTGCTGCTCCCTAACCTAAGCCTGTACAGTGAGGACGGATAATGTCCCACGGGACTCAAATGCTTGGCCCTCTGTGAGTGCAGATCCCTTCCAGTGGGTCTTAACAGGGGTCAGCCACATAGAACTGAGCCCTGGTAATTCTGCCTTATGCAGATGCCCCTTTCTCTCCATGTACTGGCTCCAGGAGATGCTCGTGTCTCTGGTGTTGTGTGGGTAGTGTTTGCATGTGAGCCACACCTCTTCCTGAGAGCCTCGAAGCATCTCTCCGATACTTAGGACGGTGAACACATGCAGAGTGTACGCATCTCACAACTATAATGTATCACTCAGGAAACTATGACAAAGCTGATATATGTTTGAATACACGTTTCCCATGTATTTCCAGCCCTTGGTTGGTTGACTTCGTGGATGGAGAAACTGTGGACGGAGGTATGATTGCATAGCCAATAAAGATCCACCAACCTGACCTCTCTCTCCTCCCTACACAGATGCAAAACTGAGGCTCAAAGCTTTAGCCCGGGAATGATGTCTTGTGTGTCTGTCCCAGCATAGGTGTGGCCTTCTTCTGTTCTCGTGTGGTGTCTGTCTGCACACCTGGTCCTCCACCTGACTCCCACCGTGAATAGCTGTCATTTTGTTGCTCAGAGCCTACTCAACCCTTACTGGAAATGGTACCCAGATGTACTTCCCTCCCACTCTCAGTTTATAGACGTTGTCTTTGAAGGGGATCATGGCTCAAGACTGATGGGAGAATCACATTTTCCTGGCTATTGATTGGTTGAAGGGTGGGCATGTGATCAGGGCTGGTAAAACACCATAATTTCAGGAAGACTTTTCACCCCTCCCTCTGCCTTGCTGGCCTAGGTGGGAAACAGGCTCCCTGTAGAGCCCTGAGGGAACCCAGAGAAAGAAGTAGAGTCTTGAGGAGGGTTCGGAGCCTGTGGCAGATTTGTATGCAGCCTGCTGCACTCTCCAGGGTGTAATTTGTCTGTTAATTCCTGGTTCCGCCCTGGAGCAGAGTCTTGGAACGTTTGTATTTAAACTACGCTGTCCTTGTTTTCAAAACTGGAGCTGTGATTCAAACATTCGCCAGCTGTTCCTTCTGTCCCAGCATCCCTGACTTGCTTTAAAGCCGACTTTCAGAAGAAAGAAAGCTAAGGTACTGAGATCCGGATTCATTGTTATTTTGATCAAGTAGCCTACACTATCCTTATAGTGGTGATTTTGGTGGGAACTGGGGACCAAGGATGTCTAGCATTCACTGCAGAGGGTAGGAACACAATATGGGTTACAGACGGACTTGTCTACTGCCAGTGAACATCCTCCCAACCTTGCCTTAATGAAGTATGATTGCAAACCTCTTGTTAATTAAATGCATCCCATAAAATCAAGGTAATATATTAAGAGACTTGGCAACCTTTAGTGAGCTAGGTGTTCATGATATTTCCAAAAGGGGGGGGTATAACAAATGGAAAAAAATGACCCCCTCTAGCAGATGCCTATGACAGATATGAGCCCTCTTCCTGACCCTGTCTTCCTGTGGTTTCCATGAACTCATTGTTTGACCCATATAAATTTGTGGGATCAAGTCTTGGGAAAGGGGGAGACTTTTGTCTTCTAGCAGTACAAAGGAGACAGACCTAACTACGTTTTAGGGTGACTGTGAGGCTGACTCTGTAGCAGGCTGCAGGATGGCCACACTTCTCAGTGGCGACAATCTGGCGGGGTTTCTCTGATGATGGCTTCCTAATGTCCTCCTTGCTTGTGTGCCTCCTTATCTTAACTGGCTTTGAAGTTTCCAGAGAGTTAATGTTTCACCACGCTCCGGGTCCCCATTTCTGAACCTTATGAAGTCCAGTGGCATAAGAATCAGTGAAGCCTTACACACCCAACCTTTATTACTCGTCTATGGCTTTGTGACTGCAGGAACTGTCATATGTCGTGTTCAGCAAACATTAATTAATGCTCAAATTGAGAGACAGAATTAGTAGCCATATGTGGTCAGCATACCCATCCTGTATCAGGATGAAGGCAATAATATTTTTGATGTCATATATAGACCATATGTTGAATAATCCACGCTATAAGAGATTTCTGTTGTGTTCTATCTAGAACGACCTGAGGGCTTACAACTGTCCGCCTCCTACCTTCTTCTCCAAGTTTGCCTTGGCTTACAACCCATTATCAACCGCAGTATCTCACTTAAGCCCCTAACTTCATCAACTGCAGTATCATCTCATTCAGATGAACAGCCTTCATAATTGTGTCTCCTCCTCTCGGGCAGAGGGTAGGAAAGAGTGTGTGTGGAGGCAGAGTTATTTGCTCAGAGCCAGCTAGATAGTGATCTACAAGCCAAGTTCCTAACAATGGGCGCTGAGCTTACCAACTTCAAATCAGCTCGCTCTTCCCTTGCAGGACACAAAGGTGACAGATTTTTACTGTGCTTGGTATTAAGGCTTCTAAGAAAATGCTACATTGGGGATTATGTGACTCCTCAAACATCAGTATGCATTGTCTTGGTGGCATTATTCTAACCTTCCTCTTGTGACTCATTTGTTCCCAGGAAGAAGTAGACATGGCTAAGAGGATCCCTTGAAGAGACACGTATTCGATGAATGAGGCTCCCTGAGTGCATTTTCTGCTCTGTGTTTTGTTGCTAAGCTCTGATCCCTTCACTCAGTCCCAAGTGACAAGAATGGGATCCATGTCCGGCCCCAGTGAGCATCTCGCTTCTTCAGTTAGGATGAGATTCACTGAAGTGAGAGGAAGTTGGACATTAGGCAGTAATGTGCAGCCCAGTTCTCTCTGGTGTAGCTTACAATCACCTTCTGAGTTCCCAACTTGTTACAGAAGACCATTAAGTATTCATATCACTGGATCTCTCTCTAGTAATCAACTAGATCCCAAGAAAGAGAAGGAAACACTAGTATTTCTTGGTGTATGTGTGCCAGGCCCTATAGAGGTTGTTAGTTGTCATTCAGTCAATAGTGGGGAGCCACTGGGGTAGCTGTAGTGAGCAATCAACTGGCAGGTATGCGGAGACCCAGTCACTGTTTATCTGGTCTCAGCCTGTACAGTCCCCTCCCCCATCCATCCATAACTATCCTGGTTCTCCTTCCTAGGGAGATCTATCCCTCTCCTGTAGTCCCTTACTCTCTCCGTAACCTCTGTGACTATACGGATTGCAGCTTGCTTAGCAGTGGTTTGACTGAGAACATTCACATACAAGTGATATATTTGTCTTTCAGGGTCTAGGTTACTTCACATAGGATGGTCTTTTCTAGCTCCTTCCGTTTACCTAAGAATATCATGCTTTCTTTTTTTAATGGCTGAGTAATATTTCATTGTGTAAATGTACCACGTTTTCTTTATCTACTCATCCACTGACAGACATCTAGGTCATTTCTAATTTCTGACTATTATGACTGGAAGAGCAGTGACTGTGGTTGATCATTCATAATGGAATGAAGAAGCATCCTTGGGTATATGCCCAAGAGTGGTGCAGCTGGATAGTGAGGTAGATAACCCCAGCTTTCTGAGGACCTGCCACATTGATTTCCATGGTGACCCTCCATGTTTGAATTCCCACCAGCAACGGATGAGTTGTTCCCCTTTCTCCACAGCCCCACCAGTATAAGCTATCATATATTTTATTAATTTTGTCCACTTTGACTGGCACAAGATAAGAATATCAAAGCAGTTTTGATTTGCATTTCCCTGATGACTAAGGATGTTAACCATTTCTTTGAATGGTTTTTAGTCATTTGAGTTTCCTCTTCTGAGAATTCTCTGTTTAGACCTGCCCCCTATTTTTAATCAGGTTATTTGTTTTCTTAATGTCCAGATTTGCATATATACATATAGGTGTATAGATATGCATTTATATATTTACATATACACATACACATGCATATGCACATACACATGCATATGCATATATATACATATATATATGATGGTAGCATTCATCATAAATAAAAAATCCTTTCCCGCTCCTTAGGCTGCTTCTTCGTCCAGTTGACAGCGTCTTTAGCCACACGGAATCTTTTCAGCTTCACGAGGCCCCTCTATTAATTGCTGTTCTTACTGCCTGTGCTACCACTGCTCTGTTCAGAAAGTTGTTTCCTTTGTTTGCCAACGGGTTCAGCACTGCTCCCACTTTCTCTTCTGTCCGATTCAGTGTATCTGGCCTTATGCTGAGATCTTGGATTTGGAATTGAGTTTCTTGCAGGGTGGTAAATACAGTTCTGCTTGTTTCTTCTGCGTGCATCCCAGCCACCCAGTTTGACAAGCACCATTTAATGAATACTTGCCTTTTTCTTAGCATGTATTTTTAGCTTCTTTAAAGAGGTATGTGGACCCATTTCTGGGTCTTCGGTTTTACGCCACTAGTTGATATGGCTGCTTCTGTGCCAATACCATGCTGGTTTTATTACCACAGCTCAGTAGTACAATTTGAGATTGGGAGTAGTAATACCTTCATCGCTTTTTTTATTATTCAGGAGTGCTTTAGCTCTGTTTTTTCTGTTGTTGTTTTTTGTTGTTGTTTTGTTATTACCGCTGCTGTTGTCATTATAGTTCTACATGATCCTGAAGATTGTCCTTTCCAGTCCTGTGAAAAATCGTGTTGGAATTTTGATGGGGATTAAATTGAATCTGTAGATTATTTTTGGTGGGATGGTCATTTTTACATCATTAATTTATGGATTCATGAGCGTGGGAGATCTTTCCAATTTCTGAAATATTTAATTTCTTTCTTCAATGTCTTGACATCTTTATTATACAAGTCTTTCACTAGAGCGATTCTGTGATACTTTATAATATCTGAGGCTATTGTGCAGGGTGCCGTTCCCCTGATTTCTTTCTCAGTCCATTTGACATTTGTATATAAGAAGGTTACTGGTTTTCGTGTTAGTTTTGTATCCTGCTACCATTTTGAAAGCGTTTTTCAGCTCTAGGAGTGCCCTGTAGAATTCTGGGGGTTAGTTATGAACATATCATCATGTCGCCTGCACAGACTGTTCTGCATCACTGCTGTTTCTGAGAGGAATTTTCACTGAGGAAAAACAAAATCAAACTTGTGAACTGCTTGCTTTACATGCACAAACCCTTTTTAAGATTTCACTTAGAGTTATCGTCAATGGTCCACTGAAGTTACATCTCACAAGCACAGTAGGTTTCTCCTGAAGGGATTCCTGATAGGCTCCTGGAAGTCATCATCTCTGAAGGGGCTTGTGTGACGGACTCCCATGTTATTTGCCCGTGGAGTCCTTTCAATGTCAACCTGAGTTCCAAAGAAGTGGGACCAAAACAAGTCAAACCAGAGGACAGCTTTCCATGCCGAGCGTCCATTTCACAGCCTGGAATGCTGAGGGCCCTTCTCTGCATTTACCTTGCTAATTCCCCTTCCTGGTTTGAGCTGCTCTGAGCCATGTTCATGACTTTGGCCTGTCTGCACAGTGCCTAGACTGTCCACCTAGGATATGAGATGCTTTAGTGATAGACTCACTTTCCTGGTCCTTGAGTTCTCAGAGTCACAGAGCTCTAGTTGCCAGTAGGGGAGAAGCAAGTGGCATTGGCATCTGCTTCATGTTCAAGGCACACTGACACTATGATGGTCATGCTCTGTAAAGTGAACCCACGTGATAATCATCCGTGTTGTAATGTGCCACTCAGCAGTTGCTGTGTGCAAAGTCCATGAATCACATGGGTGTGGAAGCTCAATTCCTTTACCCCAGTTTGCCGTACCTTTGAAGACAAGTCCGCTCGGCACCGGGCTAGAAGCCTTTGATGAACGGCATCACCTATAACCCAATTTTGCTTCCAGGTCTTCTGCCAGCCTGACTCTGTGTCCCAAAGGACCTACCTGTAAAAGTTCCACAGTGACTGAAATCCCAGATAAAAGCTGGCAAACAGCCTCTCTGTGCTTTTTCTGTTGAAGTCGGCTTCCTTCCAAAGTTGTCAGTGTCTGTTTGTCAGTGGGTTCATTTGGGCATCCCCTCCACTTCCTTCCTCATGGAGTTCTAGCTCCTTTGCTTGGGACCTGGGGCTTGTCTTAGCCGCATCAGCATCCTGTCCACTCGCGTCCCGTCCACTCGCTGTGCCGTACCCTCGCCCATCTGCACTACATCCTAGGTTCACTACCAGGTCTCCCCTAGCCAACCTCCTCTCAGTGACACCTCCCTGTCACTCACAGCTACGGAAAGCCACTCTGCTGCCTCCCACCAGCGCAGGTCTGCGTGGGGACAATGTAAGGCCGCTCAAGTTTCCACCACTAAAACAGTCTGAGCAAAAAGACCATCTTAGTTCTATAGTCCTTGTGATTAGCACTGAAGATCCTGCTCAAAGCAGCGACCTGATGCTGTGCAGAAGGCCTCAGAGGAAAAAAACAATCTCATTTTCTGGTGTCCCTGGGTGGGAAAAAAATCCCTCAGATATGCTCTCCTTCTGCAGAAGCCCGTTTGGGGTAACTCCATGCAGATAACCGTGCTTTAGCATGTGTTGGTGGAGAACCTCCCCTTGCCAGGGCTTGTGGTTCACAGAGCAAAGCTTGGATGTCAGGGAACTTAGAACCACCATCTCCAGAATGGTCTTGGGAGGAGTTGAATCACTTTTGAACACGAAGACCTTCAGCAGTGAATGACGTCACTCTTGAGCGCCTCCGGGAAGGCCCCCTGGTATTACGGGACACATCTTCAATTATTCTTCTCTTCAGGAGGTTGTCACAATTGTGACTCTGTGCAGTTAGCCAATGGACTTGTTGGGGTCCATATTTATCTTGGACTGAAAGGTATGTTTTGACTAGTTTGCTCATTGCCTTTAGAAGTATTTTTAATTGTGGAAGTTTTACAAAGTTTTCTTTCTAGTTTCTGGTATCTGGAAGGTCATGTGCCATACAGCATCAAGTCACAAAAGTATCCACTGCTCCACCACCACAAAACACACCTTCTTTTGCCTCCCGGTGGGCGAGAACCTTGCAGCCCCACCCACCTCTGCCCTCAGATGGGCTGGTGCCCTGAAGCCCCGGTTTCCTTAGCTACTCTCCTCCCTCATCCACTTCCCCCTCATCCCATGTCCTCACAAGCCATTGCTGGAAGATTTTATTCTTCTTTTTAACTCTGTAGGGGATTGTAATTCAGTTTGTTTTTCACTAACCACTGGAGTGGGGGCATAGGATTTTTGCTTAGACAAGTATCATAGAACCACGTCTCTGGGTTGCCTCTCCCTTCTGGTTTATACTGCTGGAAAATGTATTATTAAAATTTAGCTGATAAAAGACTCCATCCTCTTCCCACGAGGCCCCTCCACCTTCCAGTTGATTGAAGAAGCAGCAGCTTTTTAAAGATTCTGCTCCCAACCAGAGAAAACCTGCTTGGAAAGGGCTGTGATTGCCCACCTGGATAATCTCCCCATAGTCCTTTAATGGCATCTAGAAAACCTTTGATCGTGTAATGTGACTATATAGCAGGATATCATATATACCATAATCAAGGGAGTAAGGGAATAGCTCAGGGCAGAGGTTATGTTAAGAGTCCAGAATTCTGCTGCCCTGACCTGTGGCCATGCTGCCACCTCTCTCACACAGCCCTTGGTTGCATCTTCTCGAGTGTACCTTCCTTGCCAGCTCCTGTCTTTTCTGTATGATGCGTCCATTTGAAGAAATCAGGGTTCCATTCAGGCCTTGCGTCACTGTCAGCACAGGAGCTGACTCTTAGCAAGGTTGCTGGCCCATGCCCTACATGTATCACAAGTATCTTGTCCAGAGCTTTCCAAGACCAATCATGTTGAGCCACACACATTCAGAAACTTTTCACACTGGAGCAGGAGCCCTCTCTTTGTCCAAGGGATCTAGAAGTTGGTCAGGACCTCTAGGAGGCAGCTACTCAGTTGAAGGAAGGAGCAGGGGAAGAGCTGCTTGTCTTTCCAGAGACCATGACAAGTGGTACAAGAAATGATCTACGGGCTGATCTGATGGGGAAGCAGCAGTAAGGCGTAGGCGGGGGGAGCCACCAGGCCTTTCTGTAGAGTTTGGCTCTCTGTTTGCTGTTTGGATTGGATTTTGCCTTGATATCTTATACAACCACATAAAATCTATTTTATATGACAGAGACATTGATGACTTTTGGCAAGCCTACCTCACTGGACAGTCGCCTTACACTTTGGGGACACACACACAGATATTCACACATACACATGCATACACCTGTAGACATACAGACCCAAAGAGACACATGCACACACATACACATGCATGTATGCATGCACCAGCATACAGTCACACATATAAACACACACAAAGTCACATGCACACAACACATGCATGCATACACACATCACAAAGGCACACAGATTCAGAATTCAGGGGTGTATAAGCGTTTAGTTTTTTTGTTTGTTTGGGTTTTGGTTGGTTGGTTGGTTGGTTTTGGTCACTTAGACTTTCGGAGCAGCACTTAAGGGAAGCCTCCTTACACTTAGAATTATAAGGTGCAAGTGTGATTTTTAAATTCGTTATGGCTAGGTGTTTGTGCACTGTGCATTTGTAAATTTACACCTGCCACTGTGCTCTGTTTTCCTGCCATACATGAGAGAACTTGTGCCACTGGCATGTACTGGAATCTTTGTGGCTGTGTCTATGCATTCAGTGTGGTTTGCATTGCAACTGACTGAATGTTAGTACATCAGGGGTCTCAGCTTTAATTTCATTTCAGTTGTGCTTAGAAAGTGATAGGCTTAATGTAGAATGTGTGAATTAATAGTGTCTTGCTGTTTAAAGACAGAAATGCTCTATGAAGGGTTTAAACTGCGAGGATACTTAGGGTCTCTTGAATAGAAAGGTCATATTGGAATGGAGAGGAGGTTAGGGACAGAGGCTTGATCATGGACCACAGATCTTCTCATCACCCAGCCTTCCTCCTTGACTTAGTCCACAAGGGTCCATAAAGATCACTGCCCTGCTGTTGGTATCATGTGATTTCCATAGCTTAAAGCAAAGATGGTGATAACCAGAAGAGCTTTCTCCATCTGTGCCTTCTCAAGCAAAACTCTCAACACCAGCCTCTGCTTCCCCACTCACCGGCCAGCACTACGCCCTATGCCTGCCTGCAGAACAGTCATTGGCAAATGGGAATAAGGAGGAAGAAAATTAGTCTTGCAACAGTGTGTATCTGGACACATTGATTGCAGCCAAGGCCTGGGCAAGGCCAAGCCAGGCCCTGCTTGGGAAGTAAGAAGGGGAAATGGCTGTAGGTGGCGTCCAGAGCAGGAGGGGGAAGTGCACCTGTTGTGTGGATCAGAACAGCTCCCAAGTACAGCTCAGTGCAGCTGCTCATTCAAGCTTTACCAATGGGGGAAGTCGTCCATGCGGGCAGGGTAGAACCTGTGTTGTGCCCTGACTTTTCAGCTGCTTGTAGATAATCACCCATCATGCAAAGTCTCAAACACAGCCTCAGTCTTGTCATTGCAGTCCCCATCTCTGAATGATACCAGGAAATGTGACCTCGGCACATAGAGAAACCTGTCCTTCCACAGCCTTTGCCACGGGATCCATCTTTGTCCCTCCTGTGCCCAGACCTCAGCACCCACAGTTAGGAGTATAGAGAGCTGGGTGAGAGCTAACATGGCTGGGAGGTTACGCTCACAATAGACACTGTAGGTGCTTGGGAGGCTACCCCACAGCACCTCCTAAGTGCAGTTTATCACCACAGCAATGGGAGAATAAGTGGGGTGGCCAGGGGATTGCCCATTCTACTCCTGTAGAATTTAAGGGGTTTGGAGAACTGGCCAGATAAAACACCTAATGCAAAAATCTACACTTCTCTGAAGTCAGGGGTACACTACACCTCATTCCTCAGAGATGGCTGCCTCCCGCTTTTGCCTTTGTACTATGGAAAGGTGAAGTTGTTTGAAGTTTAACCAGCAAAGAACTGAGGCATAATTATGGTCCAATGCTCTCCCTGAAATGCAAAAAGGTTAGCAAGAATTTCCCTAAGCTCCCAGTAGGGAGCTAAACACTGCTCAATTCTTCCTGCTTCTTAACTGAAGAGCCTCCCTGAGGGAGTAGGAGGCAAGGCAGTGCGAATACATGGAATGAATGCTTGCTGGAAGGAACCAAGGTTACTAGTAAATATATACACACACGGTAAAACGGTAGCTTTAACTGTACCTGTCAGTCATCCAGCCTAATATTTATTATTTTTAAAATGGAAGAGCGGAAGATAACAGACATGAAACCATTGATCATTGGTGAAACAGTCAGGGCTTGCTTTGCATTATGGGTAATCCCACTGTATCTCTTGTTGTTTAGCTCATAGTTAAGAGCATTTTGAGCGGCTCGCCCTGGCCTTTCAGATAGAAGGGTGGTTTTCTTTTGAGCTATATTTTGGTTGCAGACAAACAGAAGGAAAAGGTCAGCATGGGACCAGAGTTGACAAATGGGAGGCAGTGATGCTGACAGCCCTCTGTTGGCCAGCAGTTCTGCCACTCCTGGAATATAAAAAAAAAAAAAAATCCAGGCCATGTCTGCAGGAAGAAGTGCAGCTCTTGCAGTGGCTGCCTTTTAATTACAGGAAGCAATTCCCACTTTGTGGGGAGGAGGGTTCCGTGGGGATATTCCTTCTCTTCGCTGTTTAAGTCAGCAGATATTATTATGTACCTGCACTGACTGTTGTGGATGGAGGTTTTGTTGTTTGTTTGTTTGAACTACACTTCGGCAAAAAGCAGTGTCTACACAGGTCAAATGGAGGGTTATAACTGTTCTCTGTTAGATAAGATCTGGAAAGCCCAGGCAGGACATATGGAGTGCCAAGGAAAGTCTTGTGACCAGGTGACATTGGGAAGCTGTGGGGCACTGGGCTGGAGACAGTGGAAGGGAGAGTGGGGAAGTTTGACGTTGCTGATCTATTCTTCATCCTGACCATAACCAATCCTTTGAGTGAAAACGCTTACTATATGCAGGCTTCGTAAAGTGAGGAAGCATCCTGGACAAACTCTATTGAGTCCTGTCTAACCTCAAGGAGACTTTGCAGTGCCCTGTGGACCACAACTCACAGAGATAAGCGGGGCGTGGCCCCGCGTGCATCACAGCCTTCCCTCATTAACAACAGCCCGCTCGCTCTCTTTCCTGCCTTCGGCCTTACAATTTTACCTTCTTCCCCTGGCAAAACTGGAAGGCAGATGATGTGGCTGAGCTCTGCAGAGGACAGGAAGGCCTACACAGCTCATGCTTTCTCACTCTTCCTCACCCTCTGCCAAGTGCCGGTCCCTGACTGCTTAAGGAAAAGTATCTCCCCCTCTCCAGGCAGCTAACAACTTCTGCCACAATCTCCAATGCTAAGGGTGGGACTTCATGTCCAGCTCCCTGTCCGTGTTGCAATTTGGTGTTGCTTGGAGTTTTACACGTCTTGCGTGTGCTGTCACAACTGTTGTGAGTTCATGCACGCAGCTGCCCTGCCACGCCAAGGAAACGCTTCTTCCTTGTAGTCTTCTACTATCTTTGGCTCCTACACTCTTTACTCCCCTTCTTCTTCAGTGATGCCCGGACTTTAGGAAAGGGGTGCAGTACACATCTTCCATTTAGGGCTCTGGGTTTTTCAGTCTCTTATTCCAGTTGTGGGTCTCTGTGTTAGTCACCAGCTCCTGCAAAAAAAAGCTTCTCAGATGACAGTTGAAAGATGCACTAATCTATGAGTGTAACGATACGTCAGTAGGAATTGGTATGCAATTAGCATGTTGCCATTTACCAATGTAAACATAGTTGATCCTCTCTGCGGCCTATGACCTGTCTAGCTATAGGTTCTTAGTATGAAAATGGTGTCGGGCAAAGATTTCATTTAGGCAAAGCTTAAATCCTATCAGAAAGTAGTTGGTTACACCATAGTGTTTGCATGTGCCACTATCACACCAGTGGACCTGTCTTGCCACATCAGTCATTGTCATTCACAAAGTTCACAACTGGGTAAGGAAGACTGATGGTTCCTTTTCTCCTGTAGTACCTAAGATATACATTACGATTAAGTTCAATGATTACGTAAACGGTAAGATTTAAATGAAAACATGAAGAGACGGTTTACTTGCATTTCTTGGCTTATATAAATCCCCTTTGCGGTTTATGAGGTGCACCGTTCACGTTTACAGATGTGAGAGGAGTGTGGACAGAGCACCATTCCCTCAAAGATAATGTGCATGAGTCAGCGCGGTTCATTAGCTTCCCAGAAAGGAGCCTGGCTCTCAGTCTTCACAGCGCTTTCAAATCCGTCATTTATGCCAGTATTCTCCACTCTCAGCTGCTGAGAAATACAGAATGGATCCCAGGGGGAGGGACCTCTCTGTTCACATGTTCTCCCTATTTTCTACCTTCTCTGAGTTGGTGGTGTCTGGGCTTGTTTTCCAGGGTCGTGCCTGGTAACACATTCTGCTCCAAACAATCGTAACTCATTTTGTATTTTAATTTAATTTTGAACCCAGATGCTTGCTTCTTATAAAAACCAAATAAAAATGACAAGGTTTACCCTTTAATCTTATTGTTGCAAAATAGAGATGCTGGCTGAACATTAAGTGAGTAGTTCAGAAAATCAAGGATGATGATAAAGGCTTTTGTAGCCCACCACAGAGACACATGTCCTTCCTGTAGCCACGTATGTACAAATCTGTTTGGTGTGTGTTTATCATTTGAATTAAGATTTTACGTTTTCTCATTGTCTTCTATTCCTACAAAGTAATCTGAATACTATGTCCTCATTGCATGCTAATTAGAAAATGTAGATTTGAGGAAGACTTGATAGCCAGCGCTAATCTGGCATTTCAGGAATAGTGGATATATCCAGAAATGAACAGCATTGAAAATCCGTAAACAACCACAGTGGCTTTCTCTGGCTAAGGCATTCAGTATGATTTCTTTCCTAGGTGGGTTAAGGAAAAAAACAAAACAAAACAACCACTTTTGAATATTTCAGCAATGAAAATGAAAGCCCTTGAGATCTAGTCTAAAAACGAGGTAAAATAAAAAGATACCGTATTCTGAAGATAAATATGCACCTGTATTGCATGCACTCAAGTGCACGGGCACACACACACACACACACACACACACACACACACACACACACACACACACACGGCGGCGGAGGGTGAGTCTGGAGCAGACAGAAAAGTGTAAGAAGTCAAGTCAAAAGTCAGCAACCATGCTGAGATGTAGAACCCAGGTGTCTGGCCTTCTGCTGTGGATTGATAGCTGAGGGAAGGAGCCGGGCTTCAGTGAAGCTGTCTTTTCCCTCTCTTCTCACCTTATCCCTTCATCTTCAGGGAAGCATGTGTATGTCCCTAGACTTTACAGTAGACAGGCTCAGCTCATGGTGACTAGAGAGACAGCTAAAATGGATAATGAAGATCACAGCAGGCAGAAAAGCAACAGCCAGAGGGCAAATTCCACAAAAGCAGGGACTGAGGTCCTCAGTAAACATGGCTGCAGCCAGGGTAGTTGGTGAACGCAGTCCACAGCAGGGGACCTCAGTTAACACACCCCACAGCAGCCCCTAGAACCCAGAAGCCGCTGGAGAGCCATTTGCATTTCTTACAGAAATCAATACCGTAGAGATTCATGACATTCATTCTGTTTTACTAGAATCTTAAAATGAGATTTAAACAGTCATCCAGCATTGGGAAAGGGAGTTTGGAACACAGAGTTTTATTTATTATCTGACAGCTTGAAGACTGTCTTCTCTCTTAGTTATTTCTTAGAACCATTTTTCTAAATGCAATCATGTTCATGAAACCATTTTTGATGGCTGTTGAGTAATCCACTGGATGAATGCACCTAGTTGATTTAACTCCCCATTTCAGATGGAACCAGTTTGAAATCCTTCATTCCATATGTTTAAAGACATTCATTCTTCCATATTACAAACAACTCCTCAGGAAGCATCCTTCAGGCAGGTCTTTGAAAGTTTATTTAACAAGTTCCCTAGGCTAAGTTGTAGGTATCTAGTTTAGATTTCTGCAGTATAGTAAGAAGGAAAGCTAATATGAGGAGACCTTCCTTGTTGTGTTTTAAAGCCTTTCCCCCCATTCAAGTCATGTGTTTTGGTCCAGTTTTGCTTTGCTTTTGTAGAAAATATTCTTCCATATATCACAACTCTGCAGGTAGCCATTTTAATTGGCCACCGCTAGTTGGTAAAACAGCATTCGTTAGGAGGAATATTAGAAAAAGCCGTTTGCCCAGTGTGGAAACAATGGCTTAAACTATCAAAAATATCAAAGTATCCCACCAACTGGAGCCCTAACATGTAGGGGAGGGGCCCACGCCATTGCATTCACCAATGGGCTGTCACCAGAGATGTCATCCGTGCGGCCCTTGCTTCACTCATCTGTTTCTGGTCACTTAAAACACAACCCCTTGAGAGACTGCTATGTACCCACCCTATAATGAATTTCATTGGCCCCAGAGGAGATCTTCCTATGGGAAACCAGAAACCAACCAACAAAAGAACCTTGACTATGAAATTGTCATTCTGACGACACATACGTATGTACTGCTGGAATGGCGCGAAAGCACATGGAGTATTAAGGCGTGAAACAGTTGGGGACAGCCACAAGGCAAACATAATTGCAGGGACTTGATACTTTTCATCTTGGTATTTGCAGATGGGATGGAATATTTGCATGGTATATATATGTTTGTATGTGTGTGTATACATATACACATACATATACATATATATATATTCGAAATGTTGAAATGAGTTTGACTGGCATCTTTCTTTTCCTCGACTTGACCACACTGTTAGGGAATTGTATTGTCTATCTTTGATACATATAAGGTGTACACATCTACATTGTGCTATCTGGTCCTTAGATCACTGGGGATGAGATTTGAGGGTGAGGTCTGTTGTTGTCACTTCTTTACCTATGAGAAGATTAATGCCGTGGTGGATTAATTAGATTTTTTCTAGCTCTGCCTAGGAAAGGAAGAGCCTGGGGCTCAGAAGCCAGCTTGAAGTCTGACTTTAAGCCTTGTGCAGACAATAAAATCCCACCTTGTTTGGGTCATATTTTGAAGAAAGCAAGATTCTTAATATGGTTGGAGATATGTCTATAAACCTGAACACAGTTCTAACCCTGAGCTGTTACTCTGAATGAATTGTAACATGTGCTAGAGGCCCATTCTGCTCATCAGTTACTCTGTGGAAGGCGGCGCTCTCTGCACGGGAAACACCAACACTGTGCTTGAAGACAAAGGTCAGATAATGCAAGAGTTTAAACAACTGGGCCCGAGTGGATGATGACAGTGGAAGTAAAGGAAATCAATGAAAATAATATATTTTAGAGGATTTAGGTCGGCCCAGGGTTGTCACAGCTGTGCACAGCAGGATGCTAAGAGAGGATCTGAGAGGAGCAGGTGTGCACTAAGACGAGGTCAATTACTCTGGCTGTGCAGGACATTCCTCCAGCCCCAGCACTGACAGGGAGCCCACACATCTAGGGCCACCATTACAGTACTGAGAGCATTTAATGGGAACCAAAGAGTCTCTTCAGCAAGTGGTGCCGGGACAACCGGCTGTTCCACACAGAGAAATAAGGCTAAACTACTGTGAATTGTGTATAGAAATTAATGCAAAATGGACCAGTGACTTAAATATAAAGATTAAAGTCTTAAAGGGAAATGTGGGAGAAATACACATAAATGTTCATTCTCTCATCTCTGGCAGGGGATTCTTAAAGATGACACTGAAATATGAACAATTCAAAACTAGATAAACCATGCCTCTTCAGATCCTAACGTGTTGTGCGTCAGCCAGAAAAGAGGCAGGCTGAAATGGAATATAACGCTTGCAAGTCATATTTATGCTAAAGGTCTTAATATCCAGAAGGTAAAAAAAATTCCTAACACTAAAAAACCAAAAAGACAGACAATCCCATTTTTAAAATGTGAAGGATCCTGAAGAGATAAGTTTTTTGAAAGAAAATATACAAATAGCTAATAGGCACATGAAACAATGACCATTGCCGTTAGTCATAAAGAAAATAGAGCCAGAGCCATGACTAATATCGCCTCACATCCAACAGGATCGCTACTGCCATGGCAAGTTTGAACTGGCAATGTGACAGAGCGTAGAGTCACTAAGGAAATATTGCAATTGAGGAATTATCTGGACCAGGTTAGCCTGAGGACACATCCATGAGCGTTGTCTTGATTGTCGATTGACTCTGGAAGACCCAGGACAATGGGTGGCGCCATTCCCTAAGCAGAGGGGCCTAAATAATGAAGACAAGAGAAAGTTAGAGAGGAAAGCAAGCAAACAGGGACCATGTGTTTATTCTCTCTACTCTGGACTGGGGGTGTGATGCCTTAAAATCCCTGCCTTGATGTCCCCAAACAACGGACGGTAACCTGAAATTGTCAGCTCAGTAAGTCCTTTCTTCCCTAAGCTGCTTTTGATCAGGGAATCAGTCACAGCAACAGAAACCAAACTAGAAAAGATATAATACTTTAAACATAACAGTAAGTTTTAGGGAGGCTGTGGACTTTGGCGTCCTCATATGCTGCTGGTGGAAACTGAAGTGGGACGGTCTCTGTGGAAAGCAGCCTAGCGGCTCCCTGAGAAATCAAACCAATTACCCCATGACCTAGCAACTCTGTGAATAGGTGCACACCCCAAAGATTAAAGACTGGTGCGCATGCCATCACTCCCCACGGATGTTCAGAACGTTCCCATTCACAATAGTCCAGAGGAGGAAGCAACTAAACTGTCCACCAACAGACGAATGATTAAGCAAGCATCAGTGTACACGTGCATGGGATACCGCTTGCTCCTGAAAACAGAGTGCTATTTAAATAGACACTACAACATGCATGAACCTTGGAGGGTTGTACAGTTTACCACTGCTAACTTCGTGTCCTATGAATTTTGTCTCAAGTCAAAAAAGGAAAGAAAGACTTCCGAAGCCGAAGCAGGCATATAACTTTCCATCCTGGCAAATAAATCCTCAGGAGTCAAAAGAGCACAGCTCAGGTTACAGCCACCTATGAAGTTATATTGGTATGTGTGGGAGGGAGGGCGGGGATGAGCCATCCAAATAGGATTATAGGTTGTGCAGGGCCAACTGCAACCCGATCGGTGCACTCTGGGCCCAGGATGTTCATCACAAAGGTGGCTTGGCTGTCTGTCATAGCTGCCCTCACTTACCAGTGTTTCGAAGCTCATTTATTTTAGTCCCATGCGGTATAGTTAATAACAATACTTTTTCAGTACTGAACTTATCCCTCTCTGGGGTTGCAGATAATTTCTCCCTGGTAGCTTTTACCCACAGCCAGCGTTCAGTGGGTTTCTGTTGCAGAACTGGTCTCTGGACCCAGACTGCACGAGTGTATGTTGTACCCAAGCTCACCTGAAAGATTTCACAGGTCATGTTAAAACGGTAATCCAGGAGATGGAGAGATGGCTGGGCAGTTAAGGGCACTTGCTGCCCTTACAGAGGCCTGGGCTCTGATTTCCGGCACCTACATGATGGTTCATAACCATCTAAACTTCAGTGTCAGAATCCAAACAACCTTTTCTGGCCTCTGTGGACACCATGCATGTACATGGTGCACAGACATACATGCAACATGCATACATGTTTTATTCATATGCATAAAACAAAAGTTAAAGTCCTTTAAGACAGAAATATAAACTTTCATTTCTCTCTGTGCCACCTAAGATTTTCCCTGATGATTCTCTCCCATTAAGCCCCAGTGTGCTGTTTTCATTGAATTCCTAGAAAAATCATCCAAAAGGTGTCAAGCCTCGGCTCTGAGAACATTTCCATTCCCATCTCATTGTGCAAAACAGGTCATGTGACCGAGCTTAACAGATAACCAGCCTAGAAGGCCCTCCCTTGTAGAGAGGCAGGAATCATCACTTCAGGATACAGCTCCTCTCACCTTATTTCTAAGATAGTCACTAACCATGTACACCTGCCTAGCAAACTTCCAGGCTTCCAGTACTTCAGAACTACAGAGAAAACCATCACTGTGAACACATTTTATTTATTCTCTTGGGAAAAGTAACATATTTATTAAAACATGATTCCTTGCAAGCCCTGTTTTTGGTTCCTCAGTATTTCATCTGGGCACTTCCTGGGGGCATGGGCCAATGGTTTAAGAACTCCAGAGTGTATATTTTCCTTCTACTTAAGGACTATTTTGAAGGCAAACAGGAGGGTTCCTGTCATCTGTAGGACACACATTTGTTTGCCTGTGAGCATGAGTTAATAAAGTTGTCCACGGCAACATGAAACCTGAGCTGGGAGAGAGCGCAGCTCAGCAGGAAGTGGGTGTGGTGAGAGCTCTTAGAACATTGTGGAATAAAAAACAATGCTCTCCCAGGATGTCAGACACTAATCCTGGGACCTAGAAGTGTGAGTTCCATTGGAAAAGGGGCCTTGTAAATGTAAGCAAACTAAGGATTCAATTCTTAATTCATTTTAATGATTTTTAAATCACGCGTGTGTGTCTGTGCACGTGAATGCAGGTGCCCAAGGAGGCCAGGTATATCACATTCCCCTGAGCTAGAGTTACCATAGTTGTGAGTCACCTAACATGGGTGCCGGGAACCAAACTTAGTCCTTGGAAGAACAATACGTGCTTTTAACAGCTGAGCTGTCTCTCCAGTCCCCACATTGAAGGTTTTGAGAGGAAGAGATTGTCCTGGATTATCTGGCCATCAAATACCACCATAAAGATCTTCCTAAGAGCAACACAAGTGACAAGCCCAGAAGAGAAGGTAACCTGAAGAAAAAGATTTGAAAGTATCAGAGGGATGCAAACAGAAGCCAAGGACAGCAGGCAACTGGGAAAAGTTTTGTGCCTGGAACCTGTAGAACAATGGTTCTCAACCCGTGGGTTTCGAGCTCTTTGGGGCTGAATGACCCTTTCACAGGGGTCATCTGAGACCATCAGGAACCACAGATATTTATAGTTTGATTCATAACAGTAGCAAAATTACAGTTATGAGGTAGCAACAAAAATAATTTAATGGTTGAGAGGGTCCTAGCATTAGGAAGGTCATAATTTAATTAAAGGGTCCTAGCATTAGGAAGGTCGTAATTTAATTAAAGGGTCATAGCATTAGGAAGTTTGATCACTGATCTAGACATAGTACAGCCCTTGTTTTCCACAAGAGAAATTGATCTCTGATTTCTGCTCTTCATAACTATAGAGGACAAATGCTCTTTGAAGCCCCCAAAGTTGTTGTTTGTTGTAGTAAATGAATAGAGTTTGTTGTCTGTCAGATGAATAGTGTGGGCATTATTTGTTACTTTTAGCACCAGGAGAAGCAACAGTGACTTCCTCAAACTTTTCGTTCATTCATTCATATGGCCAGAGGCATTTAGGAAACAGTGCAGATTAACTGAGCCTAAGGAAGGGAGACCCCCACAATGGGATGATAAGGGCCCCGAGAAGAATGGTGTCCTGGAAGCCTTAGCCAGCTAGGTGGGGGCACACAGACACTCCACTCCCCTCCCTGTTGGCTGATCAGAGTTGACAGTGAGACCAGGTCTATCCAGACTGCATCTGTACACCAGGGGGTTCCAATTTAAAATCCACTTGGTTCCTACATTTAGACTAAAGTGCAATCTCATCGCTTCCTCTAACCAGTTTGGAGTTACTTTCTCATTGGTGTTGCCACCTTGTATGTCCCCAAATCCTGCCTGTCCTCACACCCTTTGCCCAATATGCCTCCCAACTCCAACAGGCCTTGAAATCTCCTTCATAAAGTGCCTCAGTCAGGAGGGGTTCCGTGTGTGGGGATACGATAGGGCTGACAGAAGTACCCAGATAACCGCTCTACATAAAAGGTTCAAAACATGCTCTGGAGACTTAGTGGCAAAGCAGTTAACGTCTTATCAGCGATGAGATGTTCGGGGATAGTTCAAAGGGGAGGTGACATTTGACCTGCATTATTGAGGAAAGGGAAGTTGCTTTGAGGCAAAATAAAGCCAAGAGATGCCAGGCAGAGAGCCAGGAGCAGAAACGAGGGACTTCAGATGGGGCCGTTGGAGTGAGGCGGGAGGAACAGCGTGCACTGGGTGAGGTAAATGTTCACAGTGCTAGCTGCCATCTCACAGCCACGGAACTTCTGACGCCAACCAAGAACAGCTAGCAGACCAGGAAGTCCGGAGATGAAATGCACGCGTGGCTTGAGATCGTGAGGTGTTGAGTAAAAAATGGGGGTGGGGGGTTGTTGTAGAGTGTAGTGAAGGAGTTTCCTACCATGTTCTAGCCAGTGAACCCTTGGTCATCAGTACCTCAGTCAGGATGGGCTAGGCCAGGTCACATTAAAGAAATCCCAATGGTAGCTGGGTTCTTAAAGCACCAGTCAGTTATTTCTTACCCATGTCCCATGCCCGTCATGGGATGACAGTTGGGCTTTGCCTGGTATTGCGTTCTTTCTGTGACCTGTCCTCAAAGTGACACCACAGTCTGTGACGTGCTGCCGGACACAACTGAGACGCTTCCCCTGTGGGCAGCCAGAGGGAGACCTGGGGTGCAGCTTTCACCTGTACCCATGATGAAGATACCCCACCCGAGTGCACACCACCACTGTGATGTCGCTAAACTCTCAGTTCCAGAAAGCCGCCGAGAGCGCTGTCAGGAGCGATGGCTCAGCAGGTCAAGGCAGCTGCCACCAAGTCTGACGGCCAGGATCCTCATAGAGGGAGAGAAGAGTTGACCTCTCACCTCCACATGTGCACCCCTGCATGCCACCGCATGGTTTTGGAGATCAGAGAACAACTCGTAGCAGTCTCTCTTTCTACCACGTGGATTACGGGTTCAAACTAGATTGTCAGGCTTGGTGGCAAGCACCTTGACCCCACTGAGCCATCTTACCACCCTCCCCACCCCCCAATTGTTTTTTTTAATTTCCTGGGAGTTTAATGGGAAAACAATTCATTTTACAAAATAAATGTTCACCTACCAAAGTTTAATGTGTGATTAGGAGTTAATAAACACAATACAAACATTACTATAGTGCTAATGCTACAGCTTTAAAAAAATCATCCTATAAAATTATGGATTCTGGGCTGCAGAGATGGCTCAGCAGTTTAGAGCACTGGCTGTCCTTGCAGAGGGAACAGGTTCAGTCCCAGCACCTTCCGGGTCAGTCACAATTGGCTGTAACTCCAGTTCCGGGGTCTCTGAGGCCCTCTTCTGGCCACCATGGGCACTGCATGTGCCAGGTACCCACATACACCCCATACACATAAGATATAATTGAGTTGTTTAAATTAGAGGAGGTTTTCATAGTCTTAGAAGCTACTTAGTCATATATCACGGTTGTGGACACTCAGAAAGGTAGACATTGTTCCCAAGCCACACCCGTCTGTTCTCCAGATAGCCAGATGGGCACCTGAAGCCTGTTCTGACCTATCTGCTGTCTGTGTAGTTTTCCCCGACACTGAGAAAGTATAGGGTTCCAGTTTTCTGGCTGGGGGACAATGGTTCCTGGTCCATTTTTAGATGTCTGTTCTTTAACGTGGTTTTTCAAAGGTCAGACATCCAGGTGGGTAGAAAGGCATGAGGAGGAGCCAGGGGTACGGAACAGAGGAGGGAGGAGTCAACACAATGCATTCTGCTTGAAAGTACAGACGAAACCTAATACTGTGTTTGCTGCTTTAAAAAAAAAAACTTTAAAAATACCCAGCTGAGTCATGCCTGAAGCCAGCAAGTGACAAGCTGGGGTTGGGGAGAGGTGTCCGATGCTATATTGGCAGTTCTGGGATCCAAACAATGTGTTTTGCTCTGGAGAGAATGGAGGACAAGAACACCACACCTTGCCTGAGGATAGGGGTTCAGCCGAAGCCCGCATGAGCCTGCTCTCCTGGTTCTAGTGTACTGTCCCAGTTCAGCCTCCATTCCACGGAACAACGCACCTGCACATCAGAGCCCAGCTACTAAGCTTCAAATTACAACCAAACTTTGAGGTGTCTGAGAGGAGTGTTTGGGAGAAGGAGCCCAGTCTGCAGGTCTGAGGGTAGACTCGAAGCCGAAAGGGTTGGGATGTATCTCAGTGGTACAGCACGTTCCTAGCTCACAGGCCCCTGGTTCAGTCCCTGATACTGTAAACCGCAATAACAAATCTAACAGTATCTGTCTCGAGGACAACTCCATCTTCTCCCCGAGCACATCCCGAGTTTGTGTGGTTGTCCACTTAAAATGCTCGCCTTTTTCTCTGTCTAGCACGTGCTTGCTCCACCCAAGGCCTGTCAAATCTTTTTGAATATTTCTTCTGGCCTTGACTTTATCGAGTTCCTCCCCCATCTGCCTCCCTGAATTTATTGTGTCTTCTACCTTGTTCCCAGAACACTTTGAACCCACCTCTCCCAAGTCTGGGAGCAGGAATTGCTACATGATTACTTACTTGGCCCACTATCTTCACTCCTGCAAATATTTGCTCCTTGAAGTGAAGGCCTGAATGTTCATCATCCTTAGTTTCCTGTGCCCGCCATAGTGCCTGGTTCAAGGGGAGAGAATGTGGTTGCCAAATGACATACAGGTACCCAGGTAACAAACTATGGCCTATTTGACCTGCAAGTGTCTGTCTCTCCTCCCCCACCCTCCTTTCAGATTTCTAGGTCAGCTGCAGGCCCTACAAATCTGTTCTCACAAGCCCTCCAGGTGCTACTCCAACTGTACATGTTTGTCCAGTGGTTAGGAATGCCTCTGGCTGGAGAGCCCACGGGGAAGTATGACTGAAGCCCGGTGCTGCTCTGAAAGCAGGCTGTACAGGGTGCTCTGTGGCCTACTTCTCCCCTGGGAGTCAGAAGTTCCCAGAAGCATCACCCGATCTCCCCTACCCCCATTCCAGGCCTGCTTCTGCTTCATTCCGGCCACAGCGTACAGAAGCACGCTGGCAACTCTCTGGTGGCAGGATATTTTCCAGGATGTTTGAGACTCGCTAGCAGGTTACCCTAGTGTTCTGGGCTGCGGAGTAGCCACATAGAGCATAGAGCCCTGGCTGCAGCACTAGCAGTGGTCATCGTTTTGGGAGTGCAAGGACCCCCTCTACACTGTCGTGAATCAAGTCATACAACCATCCCCACTCCAGCCCTCCAGAAGCTAGCACAGCAGAGAGTTTCAGGTGTCTTCCAGGCAACACAAGCGTCCTAACTTCCTTGGAAGGGTCTCTTTTCTCCCTGTCACTCTCCCCACCACAACCTTCTCTGCAAGCCTCATCTCACGCATGGAAGTCAGATTGCTTCCCAGAAGAGGCTCATTCCCTGTCTCTGTAATTATACACACATGGGCCTAATTGGTTTTAATTGCACTCTGAGGTTGCTCTGGGTTATAGCAGTGTCTCTATCCTCGGAGAACTCTCTCCCTTTATTTACTGCTTAAATGTGTCAATGGGGGATCAGGAGAAGTGATCGTGAGGAAACTCTTCGTTCTGAAAGAGCAGCTTTCGAAGTGCTTGGCCAGCCTCACCCTGCAGTGCTGGGTTCAAATTCAGTGCAAGGAGAGTGAGTCAAGCCGCTGAGAAGCTGTGCAGCTCTGGAGAAGTCAAGCCAGCACTCAGGCTGCGCTGCGGCTGTGTGATGCTTAACTGTGAGGTCCTAGCCTCTGTTCTCCGCTGCACACACTGATCTACCCGAAATCTGTAAGTAAACCATAGCAACAGCATGATGTCAGTCACTCCCTTCACCAAAGGCGATTTAAGCATGTTACTATTTTGGATCTGTTAACTTTTTAAAGTCCATGCCTCTGGTGTTAAATGTTGCCAAGTCTGCAGTAATGATTCGCATTTCTCCTCGTGCCGCACTCCCCCCAGTCATAGGCTAAGACCATGTGTACTGTACAGTTAAAGCATCGTGGGTCTCTGACCGTTTTCAGGTGGTAAGGACTCTAGAACTTACTGACGCTATCTGAATGTCTAAACCGTGAGGCAAGTGGAATGACTAGATAATCGTCTCTAAGGGAATGCCACAGTGGCTCTTAGACACATGGCACCCATCGGACGATTGTCGTGTTAGCAGCCTACCTCTGTCCCCTGGAGCTCCAGTGTCCTTCCGCCACCCTGACTCTTTCCGAGGGCATCCTGTATTCCCAGTGCAGTAGTTAGCCCTTGCCAGACACCAGACATAAAGAGTTGTAGCTAAACCCTCATTTTAGAAGTTGAGAATAAAATAGGAACCAAAAACAGTCAGATGGCGGAGATCACAGCAGTGAGGATGGGAGCACGTGGAAAAGGCCGAAGGTGGCAATCGTGAGATCAAAGTGTCTATCAAATGCCCCCTCGCTGGCTTCTCAGTGTCGTACAGTCACTGCACTGTGTAGAAGATTATGCTTCTGGAGCGGAGGAGGCCCTGGGCTGGGATAAGACCAGAGGCCCTGGCTCCCTTTGCCTATCTCTTTGGCAAAGCTCTGTTTGCATTGATCCAATGACGAATATCAGGATTCCGAGGACAGATGCAATGCCCAGGGGATGAAATTCAACCAGTGCCGGCCACTGGAGCTTTGAACTTGACAGAGATTGCTTCACAAAGACGTCTCTGCTACTTCTGAATTGGATTACACTGGGCCGGGTGGAGCTGGTCTCCAGTGCCCTTTCATAATGGTTCAGGCATCCTCAGGAATCCAGTGGTACCACACATCCCTGTGCCTTGCCAGGCGCCCCAAGAGACTGGAGTTAGCCTCTTCTGGGCTTACAGGTCCCTACAGATTTATCTGTCTATTGGCTGCCTGACTGATGCTCTAATCGTTAGAGCCTAATGTCCTTCTCGAGGTGTAGACATTTATCTCACTCCATTCCTGTGTGCCACTGATACTCTTTCGTTCCCCTGTCTTCTCCACTGGTTCCCTGTGTCGTTTGGAGGTTTCATTTCCCACAGAAAGGTGAGTATAGCTGCAAGGAAATCAGAGCAAGGTCACGCCCCCTAGCCCTTTGAGGTTTCCGCAGCTCGCTTTCCCAGCGCGTGAGACCTCTGGAAGACAGACAGAGGCACCAATTGTCTCCAGACACAGCACATCTGGCAGATGGTGTCATGGGGAAGAGAACTAAAGCTACCAGTGTGCAGTCAGTCAGCTCCACAGCACAGACCCCCCCGGGATTGCTACTGAGACAGGAGTATACAACCAGACCTGTGGGACATTAGCTTTCAGCCCGTGTCTCATTAATTCCCCTACCTGTGTGCTTTGCTCAGATATCTACACAAGCAAGAGGGAATCTGCTACAAACCCACAAGTGATGGAGAAGCCTCTAGAAACATCCATGTCCTATCATTAGAAACCTGGGACTAAAGAGGCATCAAAAAGAATAGGCTGAGGAGGACAGAGAAGAGGAACAGGAAACAGGAAGGGGAGCCCGAAACCCTGTAGAATACCGTCAGCATGCCACAGGTAGACTCCTGTCTTCCTGGCCCTCCTCTGTCAATAAAGCATGTCACTCACAGTTGTTCTCATCCCAGACCAGTGACCCCAGTCTGGGTTCCATGGGAGCAAGTTTCCCTTAGCAAACGTATACTGGCATCATCTGAGAATTCTTAAGCAGTATGGATGCATGTTGGCATATGATCATCATTATATAGCGATGGGTTTCATAAAGGCATTCGTCCAAGTACATCATGTACTCCAACTAGATTCACCCCTCCCCCCACGTCAAGTGTTCTAAAGCTTCCTGAGTAATTCTGATGAATGTCTGGGAACCACTGCATTATTAGCTAAGTAAATCCCCACCTACACGCAAAAGAGATCTTGGCAACAGGTCTGGCTTCCTCCGGAGTGAGGAATGCATCAGACTTGATAAAATTAGAAATATGGGTACAAGCTCAGGACCAGGCAGGAGTCCCGAGCACACACAGTATGGTGTCCCTGTGCCTATGCCTTCCTGTGTCGTATCCAGCTGGACCCGACAGATGTTCCTCACTTCCCTTCCATTGGCAAAGCACCTTGTGGGTTCTGTGCGCAGCTTCCAGTCTTCATGCTCGGACTTTCTGTCTCCCAGACACCATACAGGTGGGGATGTTTCCCAGATGCAGAGGGGGGAAATGATCTTAAAAGTTAAGGGCTTTTGCAAGCACAGTGCTGGAGGCTGTAAGGACTCAGGCAGTGGTGGTGGTTGTGGGGATGCCCTTTTCCTGTAAAGCAAAATGCATGCACACTTGGGACTGCATTATTAACTGTACACGAATCGCGTAAAAGCTACAGGTATGGGCTCATGGGCCAGCCCACTTCAATCCCCATTGAGCAGGTTTCCCTCCTTAGCTCCAGCTTTCTCTTCTCCCATGTCTACGGGCTGGATGGTGAACAAACTGAGGTGGTCTGTTGAAGGAGTGTGTCGTTGAAAGGTATGAAGCCCTGGATTAAGGTTTCAAGGCTCTGTGCGTACAGATGAGTGCTCCGCCATTGCTGAGCCATTACTCTCCCACCACAGACGTGGTCCACTGGGATCGTCTGTCACCGGAGTACCGCTTAGGGATGGACTTGGAAAATGTTTCTCAGCTTGACCTCCTGACCAGCTTTATCCTCTCACACCTTAGAGATGTACGTGTTGGCCTAATTAACTGGAGGGATCACATTAGGCAGGATGTTTATTTTCAACATGAATAGAAATTATCATCCTGGCTTTGGCCCTGCCAGGCTGTGCCGAGTTGGGGCCTGAGTTGTGTGTCTTCTGGGGCAGCACGGCGAAGGCCAGCTTGAGGTTTCTCAAAGCTGTCAAGTGTGTGAGAAGTTGTTGCTGGCCTCGCTTTCTCCGGGGATATGGGTCATAACGGGGAGCTGGAGGAGAACCTGTAATCCAAATGTTACTGTGTGTTTCTCTCTTCAAGGTCAGTAAGGATTTTCTCAAAAGTCATCTTGGCCTCAGAACTTGTTGTTAAGCAACAGCATTTCTTCGGCGTGTCTTCTTCGGGCAAAACCAATCCCTTACCATTAAAGGAAGCCAAAGGCTGACAAAGGCACGGGGCAGGGCCATGTGCTTGATGAAGCAGAAAGATACTGGGCTGGGGTTCTAGAAGTCCTGATCGGTGGCACTACTTTGCTCCTGACTTGCTTGAAAACCTCGGGCATTCCACTCCACCTTCTATCTGTAAGACGAAAGGATAGCATATATAGCCACTTGCCAGGAACAGGGGTCAGGCTTACCCCATTGTGTTAGCGCATGTTATGGGTTAACTTCTTCCCTTTGTGCTAATGAATCAATGAGGATGGTTTGGTCCTGTTTTCCTGTCCTTAACCAGAGCCATTTTCATCCCTTGCTGTTCCTGACTAGTCATAACTTGCCGGGATAGAAACATTTAAACTCTCTGTCAATGGTATGTTTCTGAAGAATCAGCTCTTAGTTTACTAAGTCCTTCGCCCAGAAGTCTTTCTTGGCTCTGATGCATGCAGGCAAGTTAAACATATGGGATATGATAAATACATTAGGAATATGATAAAGAACACGACAGCCTCGTGGGGCTCAGCCTCAAGTGAAGCCAAGTGAAAGTCACGTGCACCCAGAAGGGCTTGTGCTGAAAGGGACATGGACGGGAAGGCTTCTTGAAGGGTATGGTGGGAAGTCAGGAGAGGGTAAAGGTGACTAGGGACAGACAAGGTCAAAGTGCAATATGAGACAAGATAGTAGTGTACTCTGAGAATTTCAAGGTTACAGTTGTGGTCCCTTCTTACTAGGGCTTCATGTGTATACACATATAGACCCAAATTTTAAGCTATACTGAGGTGAATTATTTATTTTCTGGATATATATCAGCTGTGAAGATTAGCCAAAAACTAAGAAATAAGTCCTAAAAAGAAGAACCTCCATGTTTGGAGCATCCTAGTGATGAATAGTAATGCCCTGTGCATATTAAAACGCCTAGGCTCCAGACATTTTTGCTAGTCTATGAGCTATCATTAGTGAGGGCAAGGGCTGGATATAATGGCTGTCCAGAGACCAGTACAGAGCCTCACATGTTGGTTGATTTGTCTGTAGACTTATCTGTTGGCTAGCTAAGTGGGTGGGTAGATGCATGGATGGGAGAGACTAGGTGGCTACAAAGCGTCTATAGAAGTATCTAGTCTATACCTATAATAGACTTTATAATATATAATAATGGAATATATATATATATATTCCTGTTGTCCTAGAGCATAAAAATAATTTATATAATCTGAAATATCAGAGCCTCCAGTCAGTTAAACTATTTTCATACTGTATGTAGAACAGTATTTTTCTCATAATAGAATAAAGCTAAACCATTGTGTATGCTTCATCTACACAGAAAAAAATAAAATAAAACTACATTCTACATAAAGTTTCTACTGTCAGTAACATGATACACATTAACCCTGTTTTTAAAAAAGCCATTCATTTGGCATATATCACATAAACAGGAGGGCTCATCCTCAAGGACACTAGCTTTTAATATTGAAGTAGAAAGGATTCACAACAGAACCTACCTCAAATATCATTGCTAAACAACAAACCATAGTATAAAAGAAAAATACCCATTGTTACATGTTCTGTGTAACCTAGACTACACAGAACCCCTCCTACCAATGACCCCAAGTTCTGGGAATACAAGTACACCCACCACACCCATACACACACTTTGTTAATCCCATCTGAATTCATCATCCTTTGGGTACCACTCAGTATATACTACTATTTTGCCTTGTGTGAGAAATGTGTTCTTTTTCCTCCCTTCATGCCTATAGCACGCTGCCATCAGAACTGTAAGAAGACTCTCCTTTGCTGAGCGGGGGCTCATCTTGAATCATGCTGATCCTGAGAGGGGAGCCTAGGCATCAGCTGGGCCAGTAGGGGGATCTTCCAGATGAGATAACAGAACCCAAGTTGGGAGACCAGGCAAAGCAGTAGAGTTTGGCATAACAGACAGCAACCAGGTATTTGTGTCCCAAACAGCAGCAGGCACCAAGCTCCCACCACCTACAACTCCCCTCTGAGTCTTGGTCTTTGGACACAGGACTTTGGACTCAGGACATTGGTTTTCTGGACAGACTCAGAGCTAGGGAAGAAAGGACAGTGGCTTCAGATCTTTAAGATGTAGCTTTCGGAGATAAAGACTTCTATGAGAGACTATTTCTTAGCCCTGTCAAGGGGAGGGATGTGAAAATGAGGTGTGTGGGTGCCAGGCCCTTGAGGCAGTGCCCAGAGATCTTGGGGCTTTAGACTCACTGGCACCAGGACACTGACAAGGTCACAATCTGGAATGTTGTATTCAGATGACACCCTGGGCTTTGTCCAACAAGACAACATGGCAAGTCAGCAGGGCCCACGAGATCCAGAAGGAGCCTGACTTAGCAACCTGCCCATTACTGTGATAAAACACCATGACCAAAGCAGCTTGTGGAGGAGAGGGTATATTTCAGCTTCACTTCCATCTCACACTCCGTCACTGAGGGAAGACAGTTCAGGAACTCAAATAGGGCAGGAATCAGGAGGCAGAAACTGAACAGAGGCCATGGAGGAGTGCTGCTTACTGGCTTGCACTCGACGGCTTGCTCAACCTGCTCTCTTATAGACTCTAGGACCACCTGCCCAGGGCTGTCACCACCCACAATGGGCCATGCCCTCCTCCATCAATCACTAAGAGATACTCCCAAAGTGCCCCCAACAGGATTTTCTTGCAGGTCAAATCTGGCAGGACTGGTTTCTCAATTAAAGGCCTTTCTTCCCAAATGACTCATCTTATGACAAATTGACAGAAAACTAGCTAGCACAGTGCCCAAGTTCTTCTGGAGCACAACCTGGCATGGACTAGCACTGGTGATACACCCTGCCTGGGACTAACAGGACTGGAGGGCTGTGATCTATGGCGATAATTCTGTCAGGGACCTACTTTGGTGGTGTACATGGAACCTTGAGAAAATGAGGCACAAAGAGATGAGACACTTGGTACAATTTCTCCACCAGGGGAGTAAAAGCTGAGGCTGAAATCACGATCCGGTCAGCCTAGCTTCAGTCTCTGCTGCTAACAAGAAAATCTTAGCAAAGGAGCCCTTCACTAGTTCAGAGTTTACAACATCTCAGTCACAACTGCTTCTACTCTGCATGTGTGTGTGTGTGCATGTGGGTGCGTATATGTGAGTATGTGTGTGGTGTGTGTGTGTGTGATGTGTGTGTGCACGTGTGTGTATGTGAGTGTGTGAGCATGTTCATGTGCGTGCAAGTGCATGTGTGTGTGTGTGTGTGTGTAGGTCAAAGGACAACCTTGGGTGTCAGCCCTGGCTTTCTACTCTCAGACAGGCCTCTTTTTTGATGCTCACCACTGTATAGTCCAGGCTAGCTGACCTTCAAGCTTTTATGAATTCTCCCCTCTCTGCCTCTTATTCCATGAGAGCACTGAGATTACAGGTGTGTGCTGCACACCTGATTGTATGTGGGTTCTTTGGACTCACACTAGTATCCTCCACTTTGCACTGTAGGCTGTTACCAAGCAGCTACTGAGCATCTCCTAGCCCGTAAGACCTTGGTTTCTCCGTAGTGCTAGTGGCTAACACATCACCTGCTGTCTTTACCCTCTGTTCACTGACAACCCTCTCCCTTGTTCACTTGCCTAACTCTGTGCTTGATAAACTACTTTCTAAAGTGGCTACTTTAGAAAGATTGGCCGAAGAAGAGAAGGGACAAGATATGTTTTTGCAGTTTATCCAAGAATAGTTTTCTTGCCTTAAAAAAAGGGCCAAGGTCAAAATAACGTGTAGTCCTTTCAGAATGAGCTGTCTTGCCCTGGAAGCATCGGCCTTGTATGTTGGTGTGACACGTGCTCTTCCCAGAGCAGCCACGGCAGTGGCTATGCAACATTACCACATTCTGACTCCCCTGGGGGAAAAGACGGGACAAGCAAGGCCACAGACCTGGTGTTATGCTGCTTTTACCAAATAGTAGAGTCTGAAAATCCCAGTCTCCACCCACTACAGAGGCCAGAGTGAGCTGAAATTCTACATGGAATGCACAAGTCTCTGTGTGCAGCTCAGAATACTGAGTCCTCTGTAGTGGGTGAGGCTGGGCTGTGCAGCTGGGAGTGGCATCAAAGGCTGTTTTGTTTGGGTGATTGTTCACTGTACAAAGCACAGTGGGGATCGGAGATGCTTTTATTTGTGACAAAATGAAAAACTATTTAACAAGCATCTCTGTCATTCGAATCTGGGACAGTACACACACACACACAGAAACCAGTGGGTTACCTTCCATGTTTTTCCCCTGTAGACAAAGACAGACAGACTCCACCTGCAGAGCAAAGAGCATGTTCTGTTGAACACCCAGAGCTCTGTCAGACACATCTGTAGTGGTGCTCTGAAAATTGCAGTTCCTTAGCCACCAAAAAAAAAAAAAAAAAAAAAAAAAAAAAAAAGAAAAGAAAAGAAAGAAAAGAAAAAAATGCAATTTGGTAATTGTATAGCTTACCAGAAGAAATTTATCTGGCTCAACTAAGTCACAGTGACAGGGAGGGAGCAAGAATCAGAGGACACCTGGGTTCTACTTTGTAATAAAACCCAAAAGGCAATCAGTCTTTTGGCCAGCAGTGAGGAGTCATGTGACAACACAAACCTACAAAGCGGAGGAGACAAATATGTAACATGAGGAGGACAGAGAACAAGGGGACAACAGCAGCTGGGCCTGCTTGGCAGCTGCTCCCCCTCGGACTACACATGGTTGGCTTGTAGTTTAGCTTTTGCATCATCGTCCCTAACGGTTTGTGACACGCCTTTGAGGAGCTTCAGTGGCAGTATTCCATTTCCCTAAGACAACCTGCCGTACTTCAGTAGGCTCGGTGCTGGAGACATTTGGCTAAGATGATTAAAGATCTCCTTCAAGGATAGGCGCTGATATAAAGGGCATTGCTTTCCACCCAACTGCTCCCCAAGTCAACTGTCCACTGAAATGTGTGAGCTGTTGAGTGTACTCTTGTGCTTTGTCCGCAGTGTGGAGTATCCTTGTTCCCTCATCAAAATGTCTAGGTAACATCAATTGTTAGCCAACATCTCTGACACTGGTCATAGCTGGACAGCTCATGTAGAAGAGACATCAACTGCAGCGTTGTATCAGCCATCCAACCGCTATCCGCGGCTGTGAGGTTCTCTGGCCTGTGAGAAGTCTGCATGGCCCTGCCTGGTGATGAATGCTGTGCTCAGTAAAGTGAAGCAACTTCTAGGAGGGGGTTGAAACCCTTCCTTGGGTGCTTGTGTTTCCAAATTGATCCTAGAGGACAATCAGGGTAGCACCTGGGCCTTTGCTCTCAGAGCCAAGGTCTCACTGCCTGGGACCACAAGCCACAGGGCTGGAGACCAGCAGCAGCTCCAGGTCTGAGCTGAGTCAGGTATGAAACCAGACGCTTTGATGCTCGCATCAGAATCGGTATCGTTGAGCTTCAGCTAGGGCACAGGTGAGAAGGGTGCAGGTGCCTACCTCAGCCTCTTGTTCTTCCACAGTTGTGGGATCAATGTGGGATCAATCTAGCGACTTGGTTGACTTTGATGTCTCCCTCCTCTTTCAGACATAAAATCCACAAGTGAGGAAGCAAGTTGAACAGCCCAGGCAGCTCTTGGGAAGAACAAGAAGGGTTTCCTTCACAGTAGGAGAGAGAGCGCTCAGGGTCCATAGGATCAAGCAATCGGGATTAGTAGTGTTGAGGAAAGAAAAAGCACACTTTGATTCTTGCTCAACAATTTAGGCTGATTTCATTCAGGATCTCTGCTTTTTCACTTGCCCACAGGAACTGGAACTTAACCTTAAAACTCCACATCCAAAATCATCACAGAAATCCCCGAATCTGAAGTCCCTCAACATATAGAAGTCCCCATAGCTTCCGGATAATACCTGTATTGTATATAGAAATCACCTCTAGTAAGGGTACATTGTTATATTCTCTTTATAGCCATGAAAGGTGTAAAAGATTGCTCCACAGAGAGTGAAAACCAACCAAACACACCTCAGGGGCTTCGGCCTGGGCATTTCCTCTGGGGATGAATGATGGCAGCACATTGCTAAGTGTTCTGGGACCTAGGCAAGCAAGAGATAGCTCTTGGTTGCTGTGACAAAGTACTTAAGATGAAAAGATCATTTATGCTCAGTTGCTGAGACCTTGGTCTCTGGTTACATTGTTTCCAGACCAGTCCTGTGGCAGAGCAAAGCTGCTCACGTGGGAGTCAGGATGCAAAGAGAGAGGGAAGAAGCCAGGTCCTAATGTCCCCTTCAGGGACACAACCCCAGAAACCCAACTCTCTCCCCCTGACCATAGGCCTTCAGCACACTCAGTTACAGCAATGAGATTCATGGGTTAGAGCTTTGAGGGCGTGGGCTGCCTTGTGTTCCATGTGAAGCAACAGTGTACAGGGTACAGAGCGTGCTGCCTCTTTATAGAGTCAGAAGTCATCTTGATACAAGGTGGTGAACTGAAACCACTGCTGAAAAGTGAGTGTATTCAGTTTTCACAAAATACAGCCTTCTTGGGGGCCACGCCAGGGCCCGCAGCCTGCTGGAGTAGAGTCCATAGATGGACCACGGGTTGTTTTCACGTTACATTTCTAAGTATTAGGGAAAGAGCTCTCGGGAAAGGAGAGGAGAAATTAGTCCTGGTGTCAGTAGATTGCTCATCTGTAACACTAGGAATGCAGGGATTTCCATGGGAAAGGTCATCAAGGTTCATGAGCCTCACTCCAAGGACATACAGACCTCACAGCAGAGGCCAGGTCTTTCTGGCCTACAAAGTGAGGATAACGACATCAGTTCTATCTTGATAAGAAGAAAGACATCAAAATTAGATGGATGATAAGTAGATGAGAGAAAGAGAGAGAGAGAGAGAGAGAGAGAGAGAATAAATAGATCTATATTTAGTACTTCCAAGATACAGAATGACATTACTCAAGCCCCAAACCTACTTAGTCTTATTCCTTAGACCTCCTGACTCTGGGCCTGACCTACACAAGGTCCCCACCCCCATTTCCAGTGCTTCCTTTTTACAATGACAGTAATTAGACACAACAATCCAGAAGAAACCCCAAAGATCCCAGATCCTGGATTTTATATCGGTGTTTGAAAGTGACGGTCATAAGCCTCCATGCAGTCTCCTCACCTTCAGAGAGTTTGTCTGTGAACATCGGTATGAGTAAGATGCAGTGGGGCACTGGGTAAGTTGCAGCGAGGACCTTCTTGGTGGCCGGTGACCTGACATGGCCTTTAATTGTGATGGAGAGTATGCGGAGAGGCTGAGCTCACAAAGCCAGCCGGCTTGGGGGGTGCTCATGATTTATAACTTCAAAACCACACTGCTAGGTGTATGGTTGGTTATCAGTCCTCCAGGTAACATCAGGGAAGTGGTGAGAGGAAAGGCTGGGCAGGTGGCAGGGGCCAGACCACCCCTGTAAGAAACTATGGTATGGATTTTTGCTTTTTCTCTTAAGGGTCCATAGAGGTTTCCAGGAAGGGGATGAGATGGAGGGACACACGTAGAAACATGATATTTAAAAAATGTTGACTCCTTTGGAGAGGAACCATTTCTTCAATAGCAATGTTTTTATCCTTTCGTGTTTTCTAATAGTCGGCATAAGCTGAAGCACTAGAGACACATGTGAGTGAGGGCTCGCAATTCTAGAAGCGCATTGTTCTCCCTGGGAGATGCCTAAGGCACTGGGCTCTCTCTTCAGAAAGCAGGGTATGATCATTCTGAGGGGGAGCCTTGAGAAGGTGTCGGGGGGCTATGTTTACCTGTCCTCCATGTGGTTCTTATTAGATAAGCCCACACGCTGAGTGAAAAGCATAAGTCAGGGGTCCCAGAGCCGGCCACACCAGCATGGTCTGGGGGAGCTAGGGATGCAGATTCCCAGGCCTGGCATTCTTAAAAGTGAACCAGAAAGTGTACCAAGGTATCAGAGTGTGTGACTAACTCTCCCAGGGAACTCTATAGCTGTGAGGAGCACTGTGAGTTTCAGACAGGAGAATTAGGACTTGGATCTCTTTCTGGATCTTGTTCAATAGCTCTGTGGTAAGGGACCACATTCATTTCTTCTCCCTCTCCGCAAAAGAAAGTTTTAGAATGAACGTCAAGTGTAGTTCAGATACAAAGGGCTTACCATGTATTCACATGACTAACAGACATACAATATAGTAAAAATATTGTTATTTAATAGAACTAAACTGTAATTATAGAAAATGCTAAAATATAGAAGAAACTAGAGGCCTGGGACAATTCTTCACTGAGAGATACTGTTGCTTATCCATTTTTTTTTGGGGGGGGGTCCCTTTCATTTACTAAAATGAGAAACATGCCTGCCTCTGGTTCAGCAGACTGTGTCTCCCCTAATAATCTTTGAGGGTGGATCCTCTCTCCTGAGGTGACTCTGACCTCTTTGGTTAGTGTGTTTGTCATAACACATTACATGGGTAGATCCCCTCACCTGAGGTGACTCTGACCTCTGTGGTTAGTGTGTAATAACACATTACCTGTTATATAATGTTGCTTTTACCATTGTTTATTTACCTTTTCACTATATTGAATGTTTTAGCATATTTTCTTTTTTCAATATTGCTTTGGTTAATCTCTCTCTATTTGTCTCTGTTTCTCTCCCTTTTTCTCTCTCTTTCTGTGCCTCTGCGCGCACACACACACACACACACACACACACATACACATGCACACATACACATCATACACATGCATACATACACATGCACACATACGCATGCACACATACACACATACACATGTACACATACATACACAACACACACACACACACGCACACACACACACACACACACATGTCTATTTAAATCTTTGTCTTTAGAACTGCCTAAGAGAATTCTGGAAATAGAATCACTGGTTCCATTCAAACCTTTAATAAGGTCATCCACCATTTTCCCCCAGACATACTCTAATTACCACAAACACCAGTAAGATACTACGGACCTCACCTTGTGTTTCCTGGCCAGCATGTGTAATCTGGAGCTTCATTTCCAGCACTGCTCAGAGGCAGCAAGAGCAGTAGAGTCAGACTAGTGATTGTGGACAGATGTAGCTTGGGTTGTAAAGGAGTCTCGGACACTAGCAAAGAAGTGTAAAGGGCCCAGGAGTACACCCGTTGGGGCTGGAGACAAGGGACCAATGGGCGCTCTTCATCAGGCCTCTTTAAAATGCATCACCAGGACACAGTTGGGGTCTGTAGGAAAATAATAAGCCAATGGTAATCAGAAATCTTCAGGTAAGGCAGAAAGAAGCTCATGGCTGCTGGAGACTGAGAGGTGGGTTAGTCAGAAGTAAGTGGGGAAGCAGCCAGTGATCTCATAAACTTCTAAGGTCCTCACTTTCTCTGCAAAGCTGAGCACCCCAAATGACTGGTCCCCACATTGTTTTAGCTGCTTACCCATCCTCTCTTCTTCATCTGACAACATCCCTTTGCTTCCTTGTTACTGGACACCTGCCTAGATGCAAGATCCTGAACATGGAGAAAAAGAACAGAATCTAAACATGGGATTCCAGCCCTCATTATAGGTGTGTGTGTGTGTGTGTGTGTGTGTGTGTGTGTGTGTGTGTGTGTGTATGTATGTATGTATGTATCGAGCATATTTGTCACGTATTTATAGCTGCACTTCATTGCCTAAGATAGAAGTTTCTTCTAAGAGGGCATGGGGAGGGCAAAAGCCCCTCCATACCATATGCCAGTCTGCTTATGCTAAAGCGGTCAAATGGTAAATCTTTGTTATATGTATTTAATACAATAAAAAGTAAAATTTCCGTCTTTGGTGGAAGGGGAAGCCTAGATTTCCTTAGGTATAACAGACTGCCCACCTGCCAGATGTGAGACCTTGGGATTTAAGCTCATTGTTTCCGTGTCTGTAGACTGGAAGGAACAGTGCTGCACTGTAGGCTCATAAATCTGTAGTGAATTCAAACATGAAATGTATCTAGCACAGGACCTGGCATTTAACTGTTTATGGTATTAACTATTAATGTAAGCCAGGCAAGCCCCACAGGAGGCAGGCCGGGCAGTATTCAGCAAAGTCCTTCAGGGAACAGAACACAGTGGGGGTTTCTTCAGGCATCCAGTAGAGAACACAGCTTATGCCACACAGCACAGCCCCTCAGGACAAAGACTGAGCTGGCCCAAATGTCAGCATTCCAGGGAGAAACCCAGGTTTGAGTAGAGCATACCGAGAAAGCGCCTGGTCTCTGTGTGGGCAAGAGTACATGGGGAGATTTGTGTCAGCATCCAGTGTGTGTTGAGGACAGTGCCTTGGAGGATGTAAAGGCTGAGGAGCTTCCTGTGATGTGCAGAGAAAGAGCCCTGTGGGGTTTTGGGGGTGGGGGATGCCAGGAGGGTTCAAGGAGATTCTTGTAAGCATTTGTCTGTAGTAAGAGGGTGACTGGGTTGTCTCTGAAGCCGCCATTCTCCTGGGAAGCTGCTGCTCCCTGAAAAGAGGGCTCACAGAAGGACTGTGTGTGGTGCCTGTCTGCGGCTGAAGGCATCCTGTGTTTGGGTAAAGGCTCTGGAAACTGTCTGAAGAAGAAGAAGTCACTGTCATGAATAGAAATAAAAAAATGCTGGTTACAAGTAATGACACCCACACAAGAGAACAAATTAAGTCTTATATTCAAGCAGCAGTACACCACAGGGAGGAGGAGATGCTCTTCTGCCCACTTACCATATAAAGGGTTATTTAATCTGATCCTCACGTGGTTTAATCAGACACACTTTGCCTGTCCCACACTGAAGAACTAGCTCTTGCACCCAAAGGTCTCGGTTCATTTCCTAGCAATGGAGGTTTGAGAAAAGATCTTTGTCTTTAGCCTCCAAGTGTTTCCCTTGCCTGGAAACACTTGTAAGGTATACCAAAGCTACATTCAGCTCCTTTGGGGACAAGTGAACTTTAGGACCAGATCAAGGAAAGGAGCCATTAGGAGAGAACAGTCTTGGGTGGTCCTGGCCCTCAGTAGCTGGGTAGATGGGCAGTGACTGTCTTAAAATGAATGTGAGATCATGCGGGACATGGTGTCCCCCCTTTCTCTAGACTCCGGCTTCCTCCATGCCCCATGGCTTTATTTGTCTCTGGCTGCTGTAACAAGGAATTCCATTAGAGACTTGCAGGGAGAGCCAAAGGTGACCAGGGCACAGGGGCATTTCCTGAGTTCTTGGTCTAATGGAGGTCAGAGCGGTCACTGATCCCTCTAATACAAGGCAGTGATAAATACAGTGCAGAATGGGACCTCGGAAAGCAGATGGCTCCTCCAGTGGGAGGTCCAGGAGTTAGAGGCTTTGAGTTAGAATTGAACGTTGGCGTGTTTAAGTATGGTAAGACTCTCAAGGAGAGCACAAGCTACCACACGGAGAAGCTGAATATGCCGGAGAAGAGATTTTTCTAGGACCTGTGGGGGAAGAGGAGATGAGCTGTAAAAGCTCACAATGCCAGCACATGCTTCAGCGTGGAGAAGCCCGGCTTTTTCTGAACACAGGGAAGGGAAGGCAGGGAGTGTCGAGCAGCTGTGCTGATCACAGTAACTGGGAGAATGATAGGAAGAGGCAGAGTTAGCATCTGAGGTAGAGTATTTGGGGATGTGGATACAAGACAAGGCAGAGTACCATATCCCAGAGCTCAGGGGCTGCAAGCTTTCCACTCTCACCTTGATTCTGCTACTGACGTGAGATGTGTGTCCTTCAGCAAATTGTTACCTCTCGGCGCCTCAGTATTTTTGTCCAGAAAATGGGCATATATACCTCAGCCCTCATATCCATATGCTGGAGATTAAATGAGTAAATGAACCTAAAGTTCCTGTGTGTGACAAAAACATCGGCTGCTGTTTCAGTTACAAGGCAGCCAGGTGAAATGGGAGAATGGACTCCTGAACCAAGCTGAAATGATGGGGCGCAGAAGCAGAGACTCACACAGGGAAAGGACTGGTCTCATGAATCGCCACAGGGCAGCTCGGAGGGGCCCTGCTGTGACCCCAGGCCAGGTCTCATGCTACACAGGATAAAATTCTAGAATCATCCATTGTTCTTCTCCTCTAGCTATCCACATTCTCCTGGCTTTCTAGCTCCTAAAGTATTGATTCTACTGTCTGTCTGGCATTATCTGCATTACAGAATTCCCATGACATCACAATCCCTCACTTCTACTGATGGAGAGACCTGGTACTAAAACTGGGATTCCAAAGGAGGCCATCAAAAGCTTTTAAAAGCAAAAAGGGTGTTAAGGTGACCTGGGGCGCTAACAAAATGCTCACCTGAGATGCTTTGTCTTAAAGAAAAACAAGTGATGTTTGTGTTTTAGTAGAGGGCATTTAGTAACGTTGTGGTGTTTCTGCAGAAGAATCCTGCAGCGTGGCAGCCTGCTTCTCACCTTCTCACCTCGGAGTTGGCTGAACCCAGAACCAAATGCTTTGCACGTCTCCCGTCAACTGCTTGGACTCAGTCTGTTGCACTTCGATAAATGTATAAGACTAAAGATAAGGTTTTCTAGTACCAGACAGCTTTTATAAAATAGATGTGACTTGATCACTTTAAGATTAAAAAATCACCTGGGTTTAAAGGTATAGTCTGCTGGAAGTCAGCTCAGAATGAGGTTCATAAGCCCGGAATAAATGGACACAGCTTTCACTTTGAACATCGACCGTGTGTGTGTGTGTGTGTGTGTGTGTGTGTGTGTGTGTGTGTGTGTGTGTGTGCGTGCCTGTGTGTCTGTCTGTGTCTGTGTATCTGTGCATGCTGCACACATTGCTGCCTCTCTGGATCCCCTGCCTCCCTGGATCCCCTGTGCTGACTGGATATTCTGGGAGTTGCTATATATGAATGTGTGCTATTGTTCCAGGCACATGCCAGCCTTAAGAAACAGCACAAAGCAGGCCCATCCCTCTTCAGCCAGAGCCCCCTCCATCACTCAAACAGTCCCTTCCAGGTCACATGCCTCTCAGACCTCTACAGACAGAGCACAGCTGCCTCAAGTCTGCTGCCCAACATTAGCGGCAGTCCCAAAACTCCGCTGGCTGAGGAGAGCTTGCTTCCACAGGAGACACCCAGAAGAGCTGAGATCCAAGTGCTATGTTCTCTCAGGAATTGTGGCTGGAAAATGAGAGAAAATGCACTGTGGTTCGGAAGTCCAAGCCCAGCAGGAAGCGCCAAGAGCTGTTGGCCATTGCATTTGGGGTGAAGGTGGGACTCAAAGGTGGCTTTCTCTGGTCTCCTCTCAAGCTCTTTGCCTGTTCACAGATCTCTTCACTGGTCCGAAGAGCTGCCCTCACACACAATGACAACCACTTCAACTATGAGAAGACACACAACTTCAAGGTAAGAGTCTGCTGCGGTGAGAAGCGGGTGGCAGTGGGAAAGGATCCTTGATGACTTCCATCTGGTCATAAAGGCAGGAGGCAGCAAATTCCTTGGTTTTCCACATAACCCTGCTGCCTTGTGTCAAAGTGAAGGCTGGAGCAGCTGGCTCTGCGCTGCTGCCCTTAATACCTGCATGGGCATTGGCTTGGTTCTGGGACCCAGGCCCACTTCCTCTTTGGTCTTCCATGCCCAGTGAGAAGGAAGCAGAGGATGCCTAGTCGGTGGCTCTTAGAAGTGCTCTGCACAAAACCTAGTAGTACTTTTCCACCCCAGAGTAGGGTCACTGCAGTCCACGGAACAGTGCAAACAGTTGTCCGGCTCATGGTTGCTGTTCTGCCTTTTGTTCTCAGTGGTTCTAAGGAGCTTGTTTCTGTGTAGACAGCTGCAGATGTCGTGAGGAGAGAGTCCATTCAGTAGTTTGTGTGTGTGCTTTGAGGTCAGGGGCACCTCGCAGCCTGGATAAGCTTGACCCAGCCCTCCAGACTAAACAAAAAGATAGGGTGACCCGGTGGGAGTTTGTGGGTTTTCCCATGTACTGTCTTCATTTTAGACCAGCTCTGGATGTGAGTGATCTGCCACTAGAAAGTTAAGGCCTGTGCCTGTTGTCCTGCTATGTTGTCCAAGAAGTGTCCGTAGGGGGAAGCCAATGACAAATTAGGAGAATGGGAAGCTGCTGTGGGGAGGAAGGGCAGGACCACGTTAGAGGTTTGCCTCAGCAAATGGGTGATGATATACGAAGCTGGGGGTTTTCGGATGCAGAATTCAGGAAGAAAAGAGGCGGAGAATCAAACTGGGCCTGCCCTTCTCTGTTGATGTCTGCTTTCCTTCTGAGCCCACTGGCTGTGAGAATGAGGCTGAAAGGGAAGCATTTCTGCTGCTGCTTGGGAAGGGCCAGCTTTTCCTGGGGATACATGTACATCTATTCATTTCCATTCTGGTCTGTCTCTCTGCTTCTGGGTTTGGGGAGCAGGAAGCTCAGGTCTTCCTTTGCCTGCTGTCTTTGAAGGAAGGAAGACTTCAACCCTATGGATTTAGCCATAGGGTGGAGGGCTGTGTTCTTGGGGTATCTTCCACCTTAATATTTCTCCCATTACTGGATAGCAATGGTCTGATTTGAAGCATGAAATGTCCGTATTTGTTTCCTCCTTATGATTTTCTATTTTAACCTCTGTGATCTTTTCTTTCCTTAAGACGGTGTTTTTTTCTGACTTTTGGCAGAAACCTCTGCTTTGGGTATCCTGTGGATGCACTCCCAGGCATGACAGGATGGGTCCTGCTGGACTTGCAAATCCCTTTCCTTCCTCTCCAAAATTCTAATGACTTTGCTCTGAAGATGCAGTTTGAGTATCTTAGTATGAAATAGCTTCCTGGTGGATACATCCCATGACCTTAAAACACGTGTACATAGGTGATTGGCACTTTCAAAACCAATGCCAGCCTCTTCTGACTTAGATCTCCAAATGGGAAATTACTTTTAAGATACTTTTAAGAAAGGATGATTGAACTTTCTTCCCTAACTTTGCACCCAAGATATATTGGTAGACGAACAAAGCACTCAGTGTGCCATGGCGAGTTGGGGGGAACGACTCAAACAGAATTTATTGTGTTGACCAGGGAAGATCCATGGGACAGACAGAAACATGCCTCTCTAAGGTTCCTGCCTCACTTCTTCAGAGTGAGCGGCTGGGGCTGGGGGAGGTATTTACTGTGTTGTTACTCATTCCTTCCACCCTAGGTCCCTTACCCTCTTCCTTCCCTCAGCTGACTACAAGACTGTTGGGAAAACATTCTAAAAACAAGTCCATGCTGTAAATCCAGCTGTGGGTCTGTTAGGAGTGAGTCACTAGCTGAGGAAAGCAGGCTTCTTCCAAGGGTCCCACTAACTACTTACAATTTGGCTTTTTACCTTAATTTTACATCCGTTTTTTATTTATGTTGACTTCGAATGGATTGTAATCTGGATCTTTCTTGATTTATTATTGGAAGACAATTATGTACATGTATCATTGGGTTATTGCTAAATAACAAGAGTGCACACTTAGGTTTTTTTAATTATCAGCAAATAGCTTTGGCTTGCACCATCTGAATTCTTACCTGAGACAGGAATCTGTCAGCAGAGCCTGCCACCTCACCTCCCAACAACCCTCCTTTCCCAGTCATGTCCTTTCCTGGGGTGCAGGGGACCCTTCTTTATGGGGAATGAACAGAAACTCTCAA